>NW_013550597.1:1219352-1673002 GCF_000835555.1 Rhinocladiella mackenziei CBS 650.93
CGGCCTTGATTCCGGTATGTCGACGCCAGGTTGGCCATACTGGTCAGCGTGGAGGGATGCTCCGCCCCGAGCACCCTCTTTCTCGTTTCCATGACTTGCACGTCAAGCTCTTCCGCCTCCTGCCATCGGCCTTGATTCCGGTATGTCGACGCCAGGTTGGCCATACTGGTCAGCGTGGAGGGATGCTCCGCCTTGGGGATCTCCCTCTGTCCTTTAAGAGCCTTTTGAAGGTACCTCTCGGCCGCAGAGCGATCACCCTTCCAATTCAACGCCTCTCCAAGGTTGTTGTAAGCTTCAAGTGTCTGTTGTTCTGAAGCTCCCAGATTATACTCCCTCCACTGTACTGTTGCTGTATGAGCTTTTACCGCTTCATCGTACTTCCCATCGACAACAAAACACAGGCCCATCTTCTCGAGTAACCGATACCGATCAGGAAAATGTTCGACCTCGTTCTCTTCGCAAAGACGCTGAGCATGCGGCAAATAAACTGTCCAAATACTTTTGTGCTTGTAGTCTCGCGTCGGGAAGACCTGGGCGATTCGTGTGATGCAGGTTCTCATCCAATCAGTGAGCGAGCCTTTCAACTTCAACCAATTTCGAGCGGCCAGCTGCACTAATCGATGAAGATTGTACAGCTCCTCGCCATCTCCAAGGCCATTACTGCTTGTCTGCCTTCTCACAAACGAATATCCCGTCAAGGTAGTAATAGCATCGATAATATCTATCTTCGAGCCGGCTTCTGGCAGAAGCGATCGTGGAATGTTTTTTTCATGGAGGCACGCCATAGACGAAAGGAACCTTGCCGCTAGTTGGTGGTGCTTGAGGATGTGGTTAAACGAGATGAGCCAAGTAGTGGCAATCGGATTTTTAGCATTCGGATACCGGGATGGGTCCCCAAAGTCCTTGCTCAAAAGCTTGATCACCTCTGCTTCAGGCTCGTCGAGAAGCTCGACATATGTCTGTACAGGTCGCTGGGTCATGTTGATAAATGAAGCAGCCTGAACAATTGCAAGGGGGAGGAAGGCCAACT
Organism: Rhinocladiella mackenziei CBS 650.93; assembly: GCF_000835555.1. Lineage (NCBI taxonomy): Eukaryota > Fungi > Ascomycota > Eurotiomycetes > Chaetothyriales > Herpotrichiellaceae > Rhinocladiella > Rhinocladiella mackenziei. The sequence continues at coordinate 1,220,383 of NW_013550597.1, forward strand.
TCTCCAGCAAGGTCAATGTGGCGACACGATCGACAGCGAGACCTGGATTCTGCAGCGCCTCTGTGAACATCTCTGCGCCTTCGTGCGGCGACATCTCGGGTAATTCGATCACTTCTTTTCCTGCCAGAAAATTAGCAACGCCTCGCGTCCGGGTTGTTATGATAATGGAGCCATTCGTCGTTTTCGGCAAGTACTCCACTAGTGAAGATACCTCCGGGCTTGAATCCGATTGGTCTCCCCATAACGCTTCGTCATCCGCGTTGTCAAGTATCAAGAGCCATTGGTCCGTCGAAGAGCTGCTAAGGCTTTGCTTGAAGAGGCTCTTGGTGTCTGTTTTGTCGTCTTCAATTCCCGGAATTCTGAGCTTCTTTCCAATCTCAAGCACGTCCCTTTCAAAGGTCAGTTGGTCCGCGGCCTGGATCCAAAAGATGGAATGCTGTGGATGCTCCGACTTGATCTGGTAGGCAAGCTCCAGCGCCAGCCGACTCTTACCGATGCCTCCTAAGCCCAGTACGGAAACGACGCGACGACCGCCTGTTTCGAAGATCTTCCACTTAAGGTGTTCGATCTCGTCTGTGCGGCCGACAAATCCTGGCAATTGATCAAAAGGCACGTGCCATATCGGACCGGGCGATTCATCTAGAGAACAATGAGCGGCGATTGTTATGAAATCATGCTGAATATAGAAAGCTCACCTCTATCTGCCAACTGGTCTGGCGTGGTCCACTCTTTCAAGAGGACTTTGAGACCGGCGGCGGCCATGGCGGCAGCGTAATCTTGCCAATCCTTGTTCTTGTGGCTATCGGCATAGTCACAGGCTGCCTTAATGACAACGGTAGGATGTTGATCCCACACACCCGCACCTTCCATTTCAAACGCGATCACCCCGTCGGATTCTGCCAACCAGTCGCGATCAACTCCAGACTTCATCACGATGTTCGCTGATCCGAATTTACCGAAGTGGATCAAGGGTATATCATCTGGGAGAAGTGAGAGATCTTCTGTCTTGGGAAAGCTGAGCCGATTGCGAGCAATGAGTTTTTCTTCCTCACATCCAAGTTCGTCACAGCTCTTCGAACAAGTCTCGAGGCTGTTGTTACAGTTGTCGCAACTCACACCTGGTCGATGCTGATGGATGTAAGACGCCTCGTAGAGCCGGTCACGAATCGCGCCAGGATATTTGGCGGCAGGAACTTCTGTCTGGAAATTCTCCGATTGCAGGAGCAGCGTGAGGTTCCTGGTTAACCGCCTGTGATTGTGACGCACCCGTAACATGTTGATAAATGATCGGATTGCCGGGCTCGCCCTCCCTAAGCTGTCTTCAATCTCCTTCTTTCTCCGGAATCCATTGGGGTATTGCCTGCCAAAGTCATACTGAATCACAGCCGTGCTGATGACAATGTCCCCTAAGACAATCTCTTCTTGCGTCTTTGGATGAATGGGAACAACGCCGCAGATACCCACCACCAAAGCGAGCTGAATTCCCGGAAAACTAGAGCGAAGGCCAGCGGCTGCAGTCGCGGCGCTGATGCTGCCCATATCAGGCATATGAGCTAGGACAACATTATGCTTTCCAATCACTCCTGTCGTATATGCGTTCTGATCCCCCTCTGCTTGGTTGTATTGTTTTCCTTCATCTTCCCAGCATCTATCGAACACGGCTCGGACATTTTCAGCCTCCAACTTCAAGGCGCAGATAATGGCAACCTTGAAACCTCTGCGATTTCGAGGCGGAAAAGGCGTCGACATGATTGTTCAGGATGAGCGAGAGGGAATCACTGACGATGTGCGCTCCATCGGGAGCGGGTGCAATGCTCTCGGTTCGTGGTGTCGTATCGCAGCAGATTGACGAAGAGATGCATCCAGGTCGAAGTTGAATTTGTCTGGGTGCGGCCAAGTCAAAAGACTTGGTCAATCAGGCTGAACGAAGGACATCTGTTGCCTTTTTTCTCGGTCACAGTCCTGACCAATCCCCTTGACCTGGGAGCGCTGGCCGCTGAGCGAGAATACCACAGCTTTAGGCATGTTTTCTAGTAAAAAGATACTCATTCAGTACCTCCTACAATACTGCAAAATAACGGATGGCCGAATGACAAGTGATTTGCAGTCTTGTACGGTGCAGAGTAGGTGTGAACGCCAAGACATGTTGGGGTTCGAATGTTCTCCTTCTGATGCAAGTGCGAAACGTGACATATTGCAGCATAATCGGCGAAATTTGCTTTTCTTGTTGTTGTTAAGCTTACCCAATTATATAGCTGTGCCGTTGGCAGCCAGGGTTGGGCGTATTGATGATAACAAGAGTGAATGATACTCCTCGGTTCCACTAAATGCAGAAGAGCTCAAGGTACCAGTTTCTTGGTATTGGATTCGTGGAATGCTGCGTCGGATCTAACTGTCGAGATGAGTTCTGGCCTTCAGGTCACCCTGTCAAGTGCTCTGCTCCATGCCATTTGTCTGGGGATGGACGTCGTCGATCAGAAGGCCATAGCGGATAAAGTCCCGGATTGTGTTGAACAGCGGTAGCGACGGGGGAGGATTACGGATCAGAAATAACGTTTCACTCATACATTCAATACATCGTGGTCATGATCGAGACGTTTGCCTCCCTCGACGACAGACATATTCAACTCAAATGTCAAAAATATGTGGCGATTTCGCGCATCTCAAATATTTCTGCTCGGAATTCCGTCAAGCCACATCTGAACAGAGGTGTTTTCTTCATGCCATGAGATCACGAGAAGGCAAGGCCGGATAATCCTGGCATTCTCCACATGGGACATATAGAACCAGGTCAAAATGCTTGGGGATGGGCACCTGGCTCATGGGAGTAGATGTAGGTACTTATACCGAGGAGAACTGCAGAGTCTCAAGAAGAAGAACGAGAACCATAGTCCAGGTGGGACCCTATCTTGGGTAATTTTCGTATCCTTGATCGTACGAGGAGGACATCTTGTCAGAACGGCACAGGCCATTGAAATAGACCCCGAAGAACACGTCGTTGATATAGGTTTCTGCTTGAGCTCCGGGCAGTGCGAGGCGTCCAACCCGGATATCTGGCAGGAATGAAATTCCCACTCACTGTCTTTGTTCATGAACGGAGAGTTCTCCCTACACCAAACGAGTCGTTTGCGTCAGACCCAGATGGCAGTGAACAGTGGTGAAGACAACATCGCACACTGCCTTGATTGCCCTGCAGAGAAAAATAAATAACTGTGGTGCAGCATATTTGGTAAGTTTTCCAGCAAACCATTTCATCACCACTGCCATCAAGAAACGCAATTACTATTTCTGTCCTCCTCATACTTCGTATGATAATGGCCTCAACCCCCAGATTCAAGCCTGCCCTCTATATAACCCACAAATTCTTCCTCCCGGCGACAACAATTCTCCTCCTCCTCCTCTGGCTCCGCGGTGGCGGCGGCGCCCAAGAGGACTCCCCGACCAAATAAAGCCACCAAAGACCGCTGTGAGAGTTCTGTCCTACAGCGTAGAAACTGCAATAGCGTCAAACCTGTTTGCGACACCTGCGCAAGAATGACCAGGCAGCCAGCAATCGGGTTTATAGCCAGACAGATGTCCCTCTCGAAGCGAATTAGAGGCAGCGCGTCGCAGCAGTTCTCGGCGTCTTTAATGGCCACCACACGATCCTCCGCTTCTCCCATGGCAACTCGACAACCCTTCGCCTCTCCAGTCGCCACAGTACACTCCTCGACCTGTCAAATACCCAGGGCACAACATTCTTTCCCGCTCACTAACTCTGGACAATTGATCGGTCATCCGCTCTGGAACCAGATCCTCCCATCGCAATCATCCGATCCCGACAGGGGCACTCTGCTCATCTTCCAATATGTCTTTCGACCAGGGCAACCTCTGGCATCACCCGATGAATATCAACCGTTGATGAACAAGATAACTGGAGGTTAGTGGGCTGGGCAGATAAGGGCTGCGCACCAGGAGGATACAGGCAACAATACACTCACGATTCCTCCAACAAAATCTGGACGCACACTATGCTTACCATCTAGACCGAGACTTTACTACAAGCCACCACATGATGGTACTAGTGGCTCTCAGCAACCAAGAAATGCAGACAGCCGTACCTAACCGGAAGACGGAAGCTGCGCTTCACCGTCAGTCCGCCACACGGAAAGGCTAATGGCGCCCAACGATTCGAGAACACAGAAGAAGGGGCTGGACTGATGGTTGATGGTGCCAGAGAGGCTAAACAGAAATGCTGAGGAAGAAGAGATGACTGCAAAGACCGAAGAGGAGGAACAGGCTGGAGAAGGTGCTGAAAGCGAGGAAGATTGTCTCTTCGGAGACCATGGGCCCTGAAACGGTGATTCGAAAAGAGAGATGTGTTTGTCAAACCACATCGCAGAAGGATGATTTGTCAGTTGGCTACTTGTTGCTTGCAGTCTGATATCGAAAGAGAAGGAAAGACATCTCCTTCTACCACAAAGGGAGACATGAGCATGTATGATGAGAGAACAGTTCGATATGAAAGTTTAAGCGAGGCTGCTCCGGCCCCTGACTTCCCCTTCCGATTCCATCTACGGATAAACTTCGGTTCTTCCCCTGGTTAGAGTTGTGATCATTTTCCCTTCCATCAGTTCAAATGCGAAGCTCAATACGACATTCCTTGTAGATCTGGTCTTGAGACCGTCTTTCCTCTTCGCGTCCAAATGAGCCCCAAGAACTACATGACCGCCAGGAGAATGTCCTGAGGGTTCTCATGGTCATCCCTCATGTCTCTACTCTTCAAGTCATGATTTGAACCCCAACCTTTTGTGCCTATGTCAGAGTGTTCCTTTCTCGAGCAATACTGACTAGTGATATCGCACGACTAACAATATGCCATTCATACGCTTGTATCAGGAATCCGACAAAGATGCCATGGTGCGTATTGTACGTCAGCCAAACCCAATGAAACGAAATGACACTCTGACAAAGTTTGGCTCTAGTTCCGCGAAACCGCGGCCCCCGATCTCCGTGCAGCAGGCGATCCTGTCCTTCATTATGCCTCCTTTCTCTGGTGTCGCCCTTACCTGATGTTAACGCCAGATTCCTGTCTCGTCCTCGACGACGGCAATGGTCAAGCCGTTGGATACCTCCTCGGCGCACCAGACACGCCCTCTTTCGCACAAAAATACAAGGACATCTACATCCCATACCTAAAGTCCGCAGGGTTCGAGAAGCCCGGCCCTGATGAAGCAGTTGGGTGGAATGAAAATCTGCCAAATGCACTCAGACAGATCATGTACAATCCTGATAGCCTGCAACACGGAGAATATCCTCAATTGATGGAAAATTTCCCGGCGCATTTCCATATCGATATATTGGGACCGTATCAGAAACAAGGCTACGGACGACAACTCATCGAGCGATTCTGCAAGATGGTAAAGGAAAAGAGTCCCGGTGTCAAAGGCGTTCATTTAACCATGGCAGCGGCGAATGAGGATGCCAAAAAGTTTTATCCACGGGTGGGATTTACAAAGTTTCCTGTCGTGCTTGATGGTGGTGCCAGTGGCGAGCAGGGCAGAGATCAAAATACCATCTGGTTTGTCAAGGCTCTACCATAAATCGAGACGAATACAAAAACGTTCTGGAGGTATTTCCTATCGACCTCCCGCCCCCGTCGATCATAAGAGCTTGTAGCAGGACATCTTCTACCTACACATACAGCCTGGTTACGGTATTTGTGACAGACGGAGATATCAGTCCATCCCACCTCGCTTACGTCAGCTTACGATTAGGTCACCTGGGTTGTGGATATTGGGAACAGTTCCAGCACGCCTCAACTTGAACGCGAGATACCGCTCAAGTCAACGTTGCAAAGGTCCCTGCGATAGTGGAATGACCGGAGAACGCTCCACATAGAGTGTCGCTTGTCAATACCACAAGGGTGACCAATTTCTGAGTCAACCTAACCAGAAGAAAGGAATCCCCAGTGGATTATGCCCGCTCCCATCTCATGATTCCACTGCTTGACCTTCACAGTCTACGTCCACATTCCCAGTTAAGCTCATTATCGAGCCCTTTGATAAAGGTGGTCTCCATCATCCATGTCTGGGGAGGCCTTGATACAGTGTCGCGTTCACCATGAGATTGCGTTCCAGGGTTAGCTAGCCAGATGGGACCGCCTTGTTTTCAGGCCTCCTATGTTTCTCACGTTAGGAGCCTGACCTGTCAGAGCACAGATGACGGGATAAGCTCTGCTAAGCTAAGCTGAATGATTCAGGCTGACTATTTCTGTGGAGCTTATATTTGTTAAGGATCGTGCCATGATGCCCGTGCATGAGAAACTTTCTGCCCGTCATACTCCGTCCTCAGCTGCGAGAATTAAATTGCTGGTCCAATAGATTTCTCTTCGTTTCATCAAGCCCTTTAAATTAGACGGCAGTTATTTGGATCTTCATAACCCAAACTATTCTTTTCTATTTCAATCGACAGCAGAGGATCCATCCATCAGAACGGTATCATAGAGCAAGAATAGACAACACCACCATGGTTTTCTTCGCCGCGACAGAAGCACCGGCTCTGCCGAACAAAGATATCCTGTCATGGATCTTCGATGAACCGGACTACGATGTGAATAAACCGGTAAGTGCGTCTCACATCGTCCGAATTCGTCGGCAATCCCCCAACCGAGATCGTAATCTCAATAAAATAACTCATATTCTAGATCTTCATCGACGCTACTCAAACTTCACGCTCAATTTCACACGTCCAAGCGCGCAAGGTCATCCGCCAACTCATCGCGGGCCTCCATCACGCCGGCGTACAAAAGGGCGACTGTGTAATCATCCACTCATTCAACGACATCTACTATCCCATTCTAGTGCTCGCCATCATTGGCTCCGGCGCCATCTTCGCCGGCACCAACCCAGGCTACACGCCGCATGAACTGCGTCATCACGTGAAAATCACCCAGGCGACATTTCTCGTTTGTGAGCCTGACCTACTTGATTCCCTGCTCCCAACAGCGAAGGACGCAGGAATTCCCCACTCGAGTATTCGCATCTTCAACACGCAACCCAATCAGAGAGTCCCGAACGGATTCGACAGCTGGACGGAATTAATGCAGCATGGAGAAGAAGATTGGGTGCGCTTCAACGATGGGGAAACATGTACCAACACGACGGCCGCGAGGCTCACGAGTTCCGGCACCACGGGTCTCCCGAAAGCCACGATGACGACGCATCGGAATTTGATTGCGCAGCATGAGCTGTGCTACGGTCTTGCGGTGCAACAACGACCGTATGAACCCATCCATTTATTCTCGATGCCCATGTTCCATGCCGCCGTGGCGCCGCGCTCGCATACCACGGTACTCAAGAACGGCGAGACCGCGTATATTATGCGGCGATTCGAGTTGGAGCCGTTCCTCGCCAATGTGGAGAAATTCAAAGTCACGGAACTGTATGTCGTGTCTGCCATGGCCGTGGCCATCGTCATGTCTCCTCTGCTGAACAAGTATTCGATGAAATCTGTCCGGCAAGCACTGGCGGGCGCTGCGCCGCTGAGCAAAGAGACGCAAGCGGGCATAAGACGACATTTCCGGCCCGGCGCCCCGTTCACGCAGGTCCTCGGCTTGACGGAGGTATCGTGCATTCTCACCTGGTTCGATTACCCGGAAGACGACTTGACGGGGTCCGTCGGCCGGATCCGGCCTGGCATTGATGCGAAACTCATCGACAATGAAGGCAATGATATTAGTGGATATGATGTGGTGGGCGAAATGTGCGTGCGCGGCCCCACGGTCATCAAGGGATACTTCAACAATCCGGAGGCGAATAAGATGTCGTTTGACCAAGATGGCTTCTTCCACACTGGCGACGTCATGTACTGCGACGGCAAGACAAAACTGTGGTACGTTGTCGACCGTAAGAAGGAGTTGATCAAGGTCCGCGGTTTCCAGGTGGCGCCGCCGGAGATCGAGGCCGTGCTGCTCACGCACCCTGACATCGTGGATGCGGCTGTCATTGGTGTCCCCGCCGCCAGTGCGGTGGATGGTGAAGTTCCTCGTGCGTATGTCGTTCGGAGACCCGGTTCAGACCCGAAGAATCTCACGGAGGCAGATGTCATGGAATTTGCGGGGAGACCGTTGGCGAAGTATAAGCGTCTTGAGGGCGGTGTGAGGTTTAAAGATGTGATTCCGAAGAATGCGTCTGGGAAGATTCTCAAGAGGATATTGAGAGACGAAGCCAAGAAGGAGAGGGAGAGTGTGGCGGCGAAGTTGTAGATTTCCACACACATTGTATTAATATATACTGGGCCTCGATGCTGGACACTAGCAGGGCGTGCTGCTTGCTAACCATTATGAGCAACATCTCCTTAGGTCACAGGTACGGCACCGTCTGGAATGGTCAGGGACACCATGGAGGCGACTTCCTGCCCATCTATGCGCACCACCGTTCCCTCGAGTCCAAAGGTATGAGACTTCCGCCCTTGTTGCTCGACTCAGCGCATGCTACAACCTCTTTGGAGTAAAAAGGGAAGACACCTCCGTACAGAGCTGCCCTTTGAGATATACTTGGATCCGATATCATTACATACCTAGGCGGTTGGGTGAGGTATGGTGATACTGTCAGGACATTTTTGAGATATCATCGACTTCTTCGCTGATTCTGATGTACACGAGAAACATTCGAAAATCGACTCCTTTGAAGACTAAGAATTCTGCATTTCTCCCGCTAGTCCAACTTTCGTGTTGCACCCTCTTCCCCCTAGCTACTCGAATCGTGTTAATGATGCGAAGTCACATGTACCTGACGCCAGACGGCGGAAGGGGGCCTCCTCGGCTTCACCTATCTCAGTTAGGTCTTTCAACTTTGGCGTGGTCCGCGGGCAAAACTCACGAGAGGATTCCTTAAGTGCGACAAATTTTGAGAACAATGGGTGATGATAGACTTTCCAGCTGGTCGACTCGGCTTCCCATCGGTGTCGACATCAACAACCGCATCTAGTGCTCTGATGGAGGGATCTTGAATACAGTCAGGCCAAACTTGCCGGACTGCCCGCCAAAGTGCTTCCCGCATTGTTGGCTGGTCTGGGAAGGTGAGATCCTGGTCGTCGACGTCTAGATTCTGATAGCCATCACCTCGACAGTTGGCCGGAGATGACTTGGGTTTATTGGAATCAAGCTTGAAGCTGAAGAATTTCTTCGTAATACCGTAGGGATCCGACGTGTTGTGATCTAATCTGGTTGCATTGCTTGTCGAGTACAGAAAGGGTTTCGGCGGCTGCCGTTATATCATGACAAGACCGAGGTGCCGCTGTCCACCAAGAAGTGGCATTCACAGAGACTCTGACGCATGACCTCATTTCTCAACGCGACCACTTCGTCGTGTAAAGCATGGACAAGCGAGGTCTGGATGCGCATTTTCTCCTGTTCTTCGCGACATCGTTCTTCCAGGTGCTCCACAAATGCCTTTTGTCGGTTTCGACACTTTGCGGCGGCTTTCCGGTTGAGTTCGAGTTCTCGAGCATGTTTTTCCGAACGTGGAGTTACACGGCGTTTGGAGGCGGAGGATTTTCTTGGTCTTGCTTGGATGGTCCGAGGTCGGTATGAGTCGTTGCTGCAGTCACTCGCGGCAAGATACATTCGTCGAAGAGTTCGTTGGAGATCTGCAGAGAGGTCACTGTCCGTTGAGTCGATTGGCCTAGTTTGAGGGTGGGGCGAGCCCACGTGTTCATGTTCTGGCGTGGACACCAAGTGTAGATATTGGGGTTCGACAATTTGTGGAATTTGTTCTTGAGAGAAAAGACGGGGAGAATTGGTCATTCCGGTCGAAGACATTCCTTGTTCATTCCGTGATGGTGTATCTTCGAGAGGAAGTCCGTCGTCAGGTCTGGCATTGCAGAGCAGGAGAAATTCTTCTAGACCGGAGGCGTCTGGAAGGGAAAGTTCGGCCCTGGAGGAAATTGGCCAAGCCATGGGTGCAGCGAATGGGATATGTGTGTGAATGCGACGTCGACCTGGTCAGTCTTTCAGATACATATAGTGCCATTTCATCCGCACCGGAGCAGAGATCCGGACAGGGAATTGGGATTCCAACCAGGAACCGCAGCTGCCCGGCGGGGGGAAAGAGAGCGAGGAAGGAGGCGGAAAGGAGTGGAGGGGAAGCCGCGATGAGACTGTTCGATAGATCACCATGTCGGCATGCCAGTGAATCTTGTGTTGCTGGTGGAAGAGCTCGGGAACAAAATATCCTAGACAATGGTTTCTTTATGATCGAGATGACGACAATATGGGGGAGTGTGTGGGAATTATTTCCCACAGTCGAATTTGATTGCTCCAAAACTTATGCAGGGACTTGCATTTCCGGATGGCAATTACTTCAAGTATGGGGGACGTTTGGTAGGTAAGCGCAAGGACGATCTTTTCTTTTACGTGGCATGGCCTTTCCCCAACGTTTTGCAGTCCTGGCGCGGTTTACAGAATGCCATGTTGGCGCCCGGCGTCATTTGCCATCGTCAATTCGCCAATCCCGAAACCCAACTGGTCGCCGTCACGGTGTCCTCCTTGCATCAAATGCACCGAATCTGGCCTAGTAGATCCGATCGTGGCCTAGCATTGATGTCACTCCGCAGGACCATCCACGATGGACTGACTTTTGCCAAATCCGACTTCAATGCAGGTGATATTCATGTGAATGACATGCTGGTTCCGCGGAGCCATCTCACCCCACGACTTGCAAACCTGTGTCGTATGTGATCTACAGATCTCCCAGAACTCCGCTCTGACCATGTCCCTTGTGGGAAATTGACAGAATGCCACTTTCCCCCACTTCGTAAGAGCCAACGATGGACCTTTTATCAGGCCGGAAGTTTTTTCCTGGTCGTCTTATATTACATACTCCTCTGCGTCATTCGGGTATGAATCTGGTCTCCCTCCTTCTCAATGGATCATGGCAAATTCAAAGCCAAAGCTGAAGCCAACAAGCACGGGAAAGAGTAACAACGACGTGAGGCGACGAACTCGTCGAGCTTGTGATCGTTGTAAATTCAAGAAGGCCAAGGTAAGTCTCCGTTACGTGATCTTCACGCCTGTCACTGACTCTCAGGAGTGTGACGGAACTTCAAATTGCAAGACCTGTCAGGCCGTGGGCAGCGAATGCAAATACACATTACCCCGAGGACGAGACGCAAGAAACTAGTAAGGACATTTCCTCTCCACATCACCAGATGCACTTTTTGAGCCGTTCGTAGTTACTGCCAGATGCGAAACGTGACCGAGACCGCCCTCCAAAAATTGTATTGGGCATGTCGGACGAAATCCGATTTTCCAGGAGACATACCAGACGAGTCGACCGGTGCGGTTACGACCATGGCCATTTTGAAAGGACTTCACTTGATCGATGAGCCACGGTCTTCCCAAGAATCGCACCATCTCAATAGTGCTCCCACCAAACCAATCCAGATTCAACCCGCACCTTCAAGTTCTCCCATCAAACCTCTGGCCGGGGCTGATCACATCAGAGAAGGCCACCCGGCATCCACAGCGCCCGCCTTGGATGTCTCTCAGGAGGCTGCGGACAATCAAACTCCCAGTCCTCGAACCGTCGCATCTTTAGAACTGGTGACTCCTCCTGAGCCCGACACGGCTGAGCAATTTGCAGCCAACAATTCCCCACCGCTAATGCGACCGGACATGAAAGTCGTGGATTCTCACACCGAAGCCTTCCGCTCCGAGCGCCACCGAGATTCAGATATTGACGTTGATTCTTTTCTCGATATGAGCTCCTGCACCATCCCCATGGATGCGCAGCCACCACAAAATTTCTTGCCGTTAGGCCAATTCAGCATTCGCCCAATGACTCAAATGAGACTCGCACCCCATTTACCCGGCGGTCAAATTTCACAGGAATCCGTGGGCGACGCCTTCTTGTCACCGTGGCCAGGCTCCTACGCGGCCGCCTACCAGTCAGTTATGAATTGATCACGCGGGGTTTTTGGATAAGGACTTCTGGATCAAATTTATTCGATTATTTCACCCAGCTCATAGAAGGTTCCTAGAGAGGAGTTTGGCACTGCTGGGTAATTGGTTCGGTGTTGATCAAATTCGGTGGGAAAATTTCACGTGGAATTGCCGCACGACGGGCAAATGGGAAGTTTTTGGGTTTGGTGGGAAGGGAAGAGAGAGCGATCGTAATGGTCAATAAGTGGGCTGGCATGAGTGCTCGTTATTGGGTTTATGCACGGATTTCGTATCCTGTTCGACGCTCTGCGCAATCATATTCGGGTCGATCCGCGTGATTTCAATCGGGCTGGAGAACGGACTCAGAGAACCCGGATAATATCTGGGAGGGGGGAAATTCAAGATACCAATCTTCCGCCCTCATCCAAGCACGATATGTGGTCCGTTCCTTGAAAAGTGTCAATTGGGCATGGCGGCGGGATGGGCACTTGCTCGTAAGGAGCCCTCAATACCAAGTCGCTTCTCCAAAGACGTTTGCGTTTTGCTCGGATGGAATCGACAGCAGTAACGCTGTTAAATTTCGACGAGAAAATGCCGATCCTTTGTTTTCTCTGCTTTGGAGAGATTCAGGGTTGAAGTCAACCCCCGTCGAACCTGTTTGAAACACGTGAGTGTCAATCTCCTTCCCCTGATTCCCAATTCTCTTTTTTCCGCGCGAAGAAAGATTTGCATTTCTCCAGCTTGATCCTGGACCGATCTTTGCATTCAACGGGTTGCCAGACGATACAGCGAATTTTCATGAGGCTCGAGCTCTAGTTTCCTTTCCATCCAGCCCGCCGCCAGAACCACCCCCGAGTTACCATTTCTTCGGTGCCGAAACGATGGTGCGTGAGAATGATGCACTCGCTTGCTCTAGCTTCTTCTGCCTCTCCCGTGCAGCTATTCCTGTACGGTCTGTTACGGGCGTGGCGTTTGCGATCTGATCAAAGTCGTCGTAGTCTTCTTCTCCAGAGCCCGATTCGGCGTCGGAATCATGGTGAAGTGGTGGTTCCGTGGTCGATGCCAGGCCATTTTCGTGGGGCATCCTTTCGGTTTGTTGAGCCTCCTTTTTGCGTGTCTCGGCGGGACCCAGTGAGTCTGTAAATGGCTTTGATGCCAGGATTTTGCGTCTGATTTCCGCCATCTCGGCTTCTTCATCTTCGTCTGGTGGTAGATTCAATGGCATACTCTGTTGTAGTAAATTGCTCTCGTCGTCCTCGTTGGAATCGGATTTTGGATGTTCTTCATCGACGGACTTATCCTCGTCAGTGTCCGGAACATCTCTTCTGTTCATGTTCCCTCCTGCCCAGTCGTCGTCTTCTCCATCTGTGGCGCCCTTATTTAGGCGGCTGTCTGCATATTCCTTTTCCAGTTTGGCAAGCCACGTTTCTTCCGCGCTTTGGATTTCCTCTTCATTTTGACATGCCGAGTAACGCTTGAAGAGCTGTGAATTGATTTCAAGAAAAGGCTTGCCGTATGGAAAATGCTGCAGGACAATCTCCGCCCAGTCTTCATGGCCACAAATACAAAAACATGCCGCAAGTGCTTCGACGCAATTCAGCCGCCACGGCCTCCCATAGTTGACGGGGTTTGCGGCAACGAGATAAGGCAGGAGTCGTTCACATTTTCCACCGATTCTTGACCAGGGGATCTCCTGGACTCTGGCCCAGGAACATTCCACGACTGCGGCACCGTGTTGCTCCAGTAGGTCACGGTCTGCAGGTGATAGTACACGCTTAGCGTTTGGCCTCGCCATCTTGTCAACCAAACACGGTGGAATGAAGACGGTGAGCATACTTACGAAATGACAACGCCGGGATACTTTTGACCTATGGGTAATTCTCGCATCATGCCAAAATGCATGAGTCTCTTCCCACTGCAACGTTTCGCATCGCAATGGCCAAAGTCCCAGCAAGCTGCCTTGAAAGGAGGGCGCTCCGACACGCCACCATCTGCCCCGTCTTCTCGACCAGAGCGGGCTGTGTATCGGGGTTTCGTAGAGAACTTTTTAGCTTTGGAGAATGAGTTGTCTTTCTTGTGACGAACCATGATGTACCTCTGGGAAATTCAACTTGTGTGAACGACGAAGACGAGGATGTATTTAAAGGAGAATGGCAGCCGGGATGAACGGACTTTTTCAAGTTTGCAACATTTCCGATAAGCATGCCGTCAAGATTCTTATCAGCACGTGACACTAGAATTCACACACCCTCGGACGATGAACAGTCGCAGTGTCAAACATGGCCAGTGGGTGTCAACACCTTTCGCAAAGATGGGTCTAGCCGTGCTTCCACCAGATCCTGAAGGGGAACATGGGCCCATTGAATCCTACGACACTGTCGACGATGAAGCAGACAGCGACACCTCAATAGACGATGCAGACGACCGACCCTCGAAACGCCGCCGACTCGCCTTAGAAGGATCAAGGCAGATATTCCTCCCCGGGGAGATTATTACAGATGATACTCAGTGGATGAGGTAGGGATGAGATCGCCCCAGAACCGAAAAAAAGGACTGATTCTGGAACAGAGGACATGGCACCTACGTGACCCAATCGTCAAGCACAATCACGGCTACTCTGGCTGGTCCATTAAGGAAAACAAACAAACTTCTCTCAGTGGCCCCGCTCCGAGCGAGGTATACTCCCGAAATAGGGGATTTGGTGGTAGGACGCATCGTGGAAGTTCAGAAAAATCGCTGGAAAGTGGACGTTGCAGCACCTCTTCTTGCACAACTCCCCCTATCGTCGATAAATTTACCCGGAGGCATTTTGAGACGACGAACAACGGCAGACGAACTCCAGATGCGAAACTATTTCCAAGAGGGAGATTTACTAGTGGCCGAAGTCCAACAGATCAGTAGCAATGACGGAACTGCGAGTTTACACACCAGAAGTTTGAAATATGGCAAGCTTCGGAACGGGATCTTCCTCGCCGTCTCCGGAACCGGAGGAGGTGGTGGTGTCGTACGCAGCCGGAGACAGGTCTTCTCCATTAATACCGGTGCCCAGGGTGGAGGCGATGTCGACGTCATCCTCGGAGTCAACGGATATATCTGGTTGAGCAAGCACGTGGAACAAGCCGAAGACCAGAGAAGAATGAATGGAGGAGTCAGTATATCGAATCTGGACGATGTTGTCAGCAGTGCAATTTATTCCAGCCAGAATGATGATATTGGCGAAGGGACAAGAAAGGAGATTGCCAAAATCTCCGAATGTATCAAAATTTTGGCAGAGGATGGAGTAAGAGTCGACGAAGACAGTGTCATCAAATCATATGAAGCTGCTGTCGATGCTGAGATGGGTATGATGGATCAAGATGGGACTCGCTCAAAATTTGGAGAGGAAGTGCGAAGGAGAATTATCGATGCAGCGCTGCACTGACAATGTTGAGGTCTCTGGAATCCGACAAAAGTGATTGAGCCCAAGACGACCGACATCGGCGCCAAAGAGACATGCGATGAATTCCAAAACGGGAGACGTCTAATCATCATACCAACCGCTGGTCTCTACCACATCCTTATTCTCATTGTTGCCGCCTTCTCTCTGCTTTCCCACCCACCGTTTTCGGTCCTTCACGGCTTCGGTCGGTATCTTTCGCATGGTGGCCCTACCCAACCAGAAGCCCTCATATTTATGCTTTCGGGTGGTGCCCGGTAAAATGCAAAAGACAGGTCGTGCATCATACTTTCTGCGCGCCCCAAACATTGTCGAATTTTGTTCCGTTCGAGCGTTGTGGCGAGAAGGTCGCGAAAATTCGAAGGAACCCGACTGTACAATGTTCGGACGATGGATTGAACGATATGGAGGTATAGCTGAAACTGGAGAATCCATCGAGTAATGTGACGAAGAGACTGGGGATCTGTCACCTCGACTATTGCGAGATTTGATGAAAGTTGCAAATTGCTCGGTGGTCTTCACATGAGGGGGTAGGCCTTGATCACGAACAAGTCCGGGATCAAGCCTCCCTGTACCGTTGTCATAGACGAAGCTTGCTGGAGTCGGAGAGTCTTCTCGGTTTGGTGGAAATGGAGGTGGTGGCGGGGGAGGCCATGCAGAGGAAAAGGCATAACTGCCAGCAGTGCTAGGGAGTGGTGGTGTAAAGCCAGTGGTATCAGAAACACTATTGGACTTACTTCTCGTCGAACCTCTTCTCCAAAACTCCGAGAATCGAAATCGCATTTTCGTAAGTGGGCCGTTCAAAGAAGCGATATGCACGCGGTTGTTTGTCTGGATGAACTTGGGAGCGGAGAATACTCGCTGGTGCGGTTTGAAAATAAAACGAATATTGTCGTGGCATCTGAAGAGAATAAGACAAGATATACGGCAGGGTCGCCCTATTCGCTCAGTGTCATGACGGTGCTAGGCAACGACAACAATGCCTTCATTGTGGCTTCGAGAGCAGTACAAAGAAAGCGACATGACAGGGCATCGTTAAGAAGACAAGGGATGTCTATGCGACTTTTTGGATCCTTTTTCAGAGCAACACTGTAATCATCCGCCCCAGAGGAAGGTACTTCCCACCAGCATACTAATTCAGAATCAGCGTTAAAAGCCCTTCTGCGTGGGAATCTCCTTTACTGACTGACCTTGTTGGATGAATACTGCAATATGCAGCGAATTGTCTGCATTGCAGCGTGTGACGCGGTGTTATCGTACTAGTATTGCACTGTAAGGAATATTCGATTCGACGCTACTACATTACACTGCAAGCATCTTGCGACTCGGCGTTGTTGAGATGGATTGGTTTGCTTTCTCTTCAACGTCATGGTGTGCGAATGACTAGTCCCATCGGGTTGCCTCTTCTGTTTTGGTTGAGCGCATTCTAGCAGCCGTAGGAGCACATGGAGCCGGCGTGAACGGCGTCGGTAAAAAGACCACAGGTACAGCTCGTGCATTGTGCGGTCGTCGATGTTGGAGGAAATGGATTCGATAGTATTGTTGGTGGAGGGTTCAGTGGTGGGATTGTGGTAGAGTTCCTCTTCGTTAGCTATGAAGTGCTGAAGCAAAGGTAAACGAAGGAGGCCCGGGTACGTGAAAAGAAGTTACTTGCTTTGGTTGCTTGTGATCACGCCTCTCTGCTACACGCCTCGCACGGTTTGTTCAACTAGAGCACCACAAAGGTACGGATCATTTGAAAACCCTTCCCAATTGCGCCCAACAAGAGCAATGCGATCTAGGGGACCAACCAGGGACCGAGCATGACATTGACGCCCTTCTTGTGGAATCCAGAACCCATGGCAAGACCTCGTTGGTATGCAAGCTCTTTATTCCAGCTACCTGGCGGTGAATGAATGTCAGCTACAATCGTTCACCGTCTATAAATCTGAACATACCGAGCACCAACATGAATGCCACTCGCGAATCCACTCCCAAAGTCTGTCACTCTGACACCCTGTCCATTGTCTGTCAAGCACATGCCAGGAAACCAGAGACGTTCGATGGCTGGAATGTTTCCAGAGCAGCCATTCCGGGCTTGGACGCCTCCTGTGAGGTTGACTTTCTCTTCAACCGTCAGCTCCGAGACCAAGGCTCGGGCTCTGTCGAAGGCATTAGTCCAATCCCCGGTCCCAACGGCGACAGGCGCATCAACCCAGGGGGACTGCCTGTAGAAGTATGCGTCGGTGATGGAGTCATCTCCGTGGGCGAGAGATGCCAGTAAGAGCTTCGAAAATCTTCACTCGCTTTGATATCCACATGATTGCATAAATACTGTACTCACAAGGATCTCTGCATTGTGTGCGGTCGGGTATTGTCCCTCTCCTCCGGTTGAGTCTACCTGCTCAGTGAACCGTGGCCGACCTCTAATGTACGTATCGGCAATTCCTCGACCTCATCGTGCTTGCACAGCCAGTGTTCGAATCATGAACGTCAAAAGGAGCTTCGGTAGAGGTGCAGCGGGACGTGCCACCCTGCATTGCAGGTGCTTCCTCACAGATCTTAACATTGAGGTCGAGGATACAATTTGGCTCGGATCTAGTCCGAATAAGATGACAAGACGGCAGAGCGAGCCACGCTTGTCATGTTTGCGTACCTGGAAATGCGCAATTGGCTAGCAATCGCGGAGAGATATGAGGGGAGAAGGGATAGTTGTCGCTCCCTCGAGACTTCACCGTCAGTGTGCTGTCTATTCTTGATTGCCATTCTCGTCAAGGATAATCCTCATGACTTTGATATCCTCCTGAGGTGACATCCATCTGTTATGAAGCTCAACTACCACCTTGGGGACATGACCACCGGGCTTACCCTGTTCTATATCCATGACATGACTTCAAATTCGAGAAACACCCCGTGCAGTCTGTCCGTTGATGAGAGGCACCCCGAACTTCTTCCCCGATAGCAGGGCTATTCGTTCCGCCTTGACATACTTTCGACATGGGTACAAACGGTGATCGTGTCCTTCGTGGCTACAGCCGCTGCGGGAAGAATTTCCCAACTTGAGTGACTTTGATATCGTGGCAACGATTCTCTCCGATTCCTCCGCCGTAGTGCATATTCCCTCTTCCTCGTTACTCTCCATCTCCACGATGCTCAAAATACTCAATGCCAACCAGGCGTAGCCCTCAAAGCAACCTCCTGAAACCTTGTCTCCATAGGGTTTTCTGGTCAGGAGTGGAAACCTTTCAATGATCGATGCTACGCGAGACTGACCGAGTAACATTTTCTTGTTTCGTGTTCTACATGGTTCCAGGACCGCCAGCATGTCGAACTACCAACTCTCGGATCGACACTCGGCTCGGTACTCGGAACTCCTGGTATCGACGAAGCCATGAGGTAGAAAATAAGCCAAAATAGGACTCCGATTCGAAGCCGGATCGAACCGAATGATCGAAGTGAATTGAATTGAATCAAATAACCAGTCTTTCAGTGAATAGGATGCGATACGGCGACGACACATGGAAAGAATATGCAACTGAGAGGGTAGGCCGAGATCTGTGGCAGAGATGGAAATGTATCGTCCTCACTCACGAACATGCCGTGACCGCTTCTTTTTCACTTTCTGGGATTGTGACGACTCCTAACTACCTCCCTGCCTACCTGTCTAGGCACTGGGCACCTGATTTCAGTTTCCCGGTGATTTGATCACGTCCGATGAAATGCCTAAATCCGGTCTCGAAACATGGATCGCGACTATGCGCTAGGTATGTCCTCCCACAGGAGAGGTTTTGTGGGATACGGGGTAAGAGATGGAAATATCAAGTTAGATTGAGGTTGAGATTAGGTACATGGGGATTGAAAATATACTCGGTGTATTGGCATACGGGATTCGTGATCATATTGAACCTTTGTTGACTCTCGGTGCGCCTCATTTAGGTCAGTACCAGTCCTATGAAACAGAGACCAGGCCAAGTTGTGCCCAACCAACATGGCACATCGATATCAATTGCGCCATGATCCAACAAAGCTTCTCGATCGCCAGATAGTTTTCCCGGTCGTGCCAGGGCCACCCGATCAGCTTGTCCCTCACTGCCTTCAGGGGATTGTGGTCTCTGCTTCCTTGACAACGGCGTCATGACCTCCCCTGGTAGCTGCATGGATTGCAGTACCATGTCGTCCATCTTGCTGATTCACCTGAGCGCCGTGTTTGAGTAACGTTTCTACCACGAACCCTCTACCTACCCTCGCAGCGGTTATAGGGGGCGATCCTCCTTTATAGCTTTTGGGCGTGAGTAACGCGCCTTCTTCTAAGAGCAGGGCAACGACCTTTTCCAGTCCCAGAAAGCAGGCAGCTTCCAAAGCTGTATTGAAGCATCCACCAACGGCATTGATTTCTGCCCCCGCCTGTATGAGAAACTTGACGGCTTCCAGTTTTTGTTCCTCAGAACCTTGATTGGCAACCGCCGTTTGAAGGGGATAGCCACAAGTTCCTCCCTTCGCGTTAACATTTGCTCCGTGTCGAACGAGCAGCGGGTAGTCTTTTAACTTGGCCAAATGCAAGACTCCACCAAACTTTTCATCATCCTCGAAGACTTTCGATCCAAGATCGAGCATGAACTGAACCATTCCAGGATGGCTGCTTCGAGCCGCTGCGTGCAAGAGACTCCCACACATGCCTCCTCGAGCATGAAGATCTGCTCCTCGATCCAACAATAGCCGTACAAGCTTTCTGTTTCCACATTCCGTGGCGGTCTCGAGAGCATACGCTTGAAGGGAATTCCGAGCATTAGGATCAGCACCGTGATCTAATAGCAGCTTGACGATTTTGTCATCTCCATTATCGATAGCATGATTCAGTGGTAGGTCCTTGCCGCTAACATCTGGATCAACATCATGATATAATAGCAGCTTGACTATTTCATCGTCTCCGTTGCAAAACAGCAGCATTCGGGTCAGCGCCCCTCATGAGAAGGAGCGGCAAAGGTTTTGCTGGCGAGAAGAGACCACCTGGTAAAGTGTAGTTATTCTGGAGGGAATCAGGCGCCAGTGGTGTACGGAGTTACTGATGCCGTTAACATCCGCACCGCGATCGAGCAAGAGTGTGAAGAGCTCTTCTAGCCCACGGGATGCAGCTGCTATCAGCAGCGTTCCGTTCGTTCCACATTTGCTGGGATCTGCTCCGCGATAAAATTTGTTGGCTCCTGCTGAAAGGAGCAGATCTACCATGGCTTTTCTTCCACTCTTTACGGCAAGATGGAGTGGCGTAGGCCGTGTAATTGTCTGGCTGGAGGTATTCCAGCCTTTTCCAAGCAGTCGCCTGGCGACACCTAGGAGATGAAGCTCAACGGCATTGTGTAAGGGCGAATAAATTGGCGGAAATTGGAAGGGAAGGAAGCCGTTGCGTGGATCACCATTGAAGTGGTATGCTTGACAATAGCTACTGAATTTGCCCCGATTGCAATATAAGTCGACCACGGCATCTTCGATTTCGGACGGCACTTCCCCAGCTACGTGGGAGCACCATCTTTTTGCCGCGTATGGTAGCAGTGGGTACTGTAGTAACCGTTGGTGGAATGTCTGCTTGCCATTTCGATATCCGCTCTCGAATACTTGCAGCGAGAGATATGTCAGGCAGACCCGGGCGATGTACATTTCGTCGAGCTTTTGCGGATTCTTACCGAAGTACTCCTGGACAGTGAAATGAACCAATCGAAGGGTTTCATCTCCTTCTACCACTACAAGTCCGCGGCAGGCTTCCACCACCGTTTCGATATTGTCCTTGTCAACATCTTGGGTAGGTGGGTCTTCCAGTTCGATAGAAAGAGCGTGGGAGAGAGCAGCAAAACTCGTTCGGCTCTTTTGTATATGTGAGCCAGATTAGAGTTCGGAGCGCCAAGTCGTTGTTTCCGATCCGAGAAAGTGTCCGGTCAAATACGCCATATATTGTGCTGGGCATATTCTTCAACGTCTTGAGGACCGCTGCTTTCGTGATTTGTTTGAGGACTTTGTCGATTTGTAAAGACGCCCATAAAAACCTCTCAGTCCCACGCAAAATAATTGGCTTGGAAAACTGGGGACTGTAGAAGCCGAACCGTGAGCAAGGGAAGTAGCAATAGCACACATACATGCCTTGAGCCCTGGAAGCAATGGTGTCCACGATTTGGTCTTGAAGTTCCCGCGTCATTATCCTCCTCTGCGCCTGTGATTTCTTTTCCAGTCTGTGGCTGAAGATACTTCTAATATCATCCAAATGTGCCTGGATCCTCATTAGCTGGAGTTGGAAACCAACGTTTTGCAGAGGTCCAATATGGGGTCGGCTTGTAACGAGTACCCTGGTATGCGCCTTTGGAAGCTGTGTCAGTATGTCCAAAACGTCCGATAGGTGACTTTCGAGGCGCGTCGATGACAATGAAAGTCTTGGAAGACTCCCGGGTTCCCAAAAGCATCAGAATAACAGGTATTAAGGCGGATCTGTCAGGTTTCCTCTGCAGCTTCTCCATTCGACCGTGTAAATCTTCAACTGCCGGTGGGGGTGCGGCAAAATAGTCGATCAGCTGCCTCAACAAAGTGGCGCAGATCCAGTTGGGATATCAAAGTACCAGTAGAGAATCGTGTCCTTGCGGCGTTCTGGAGCCGAGTAGAAGCGCTCAATGACCGTGGCCCTAGGTAGACGTTAATGGAAAAAACACAGGACATTATCTTGGAGCACAGAGGGAAGGGAAAATCAGCTCACGAGAAGACTGTTTTGCCCGCGCCAGGAATCCCATGACACAAAAGCAACCGAGGGTCCTCTCCAGTGGCTTCCGTAAATTCGGGCGATTCCAAAAACCCGTTCCCGGTATTTGCAACTCTTCTCCTGAGCGTTTCGTCATGCTTATTGCGGTTTTCGTCGCCAGCAATAGCCGATAGCCAATCGATAACCTGTCGATTTCGATTGTCTTAACATGAAAAGAATTAGTGACATTAGGACATCCGGAGGACTCAAACGAGTGTTATCTACCTTTCTGTATCTTCTCTTGTTTTTGCCTGATCGTCGTGACTTCGGACAAGGTTAGGGATGTAAGTTTCCTAAGACATACGATGAGTCGGAAACGCGGGGCGAGAGAGAGAGGGAGAGGGCGACTCCAGGCCCCTGCTCACCATGAGTCGATATCTAAAGCGAAGCGAAAGTTGATCCTGTGCCTGGCCAACATTTCGACCATCTTCGATGTTTCGCCTTCGCCAAAGGCCGGGTTAGTCGCTGGAGCATTCCTTTGGTCTTCCCAACATTCTGCTTCTTCTCCAGTTTCTTCTGCAGTTCTTCGATGTCACGCTGGCACTGGCTCACATCAGAAAGGAGTTCCGCTGACATACGTGGGTCCTGCAAAGAAAGACTCATCGGTAGCGGCAACCGTCCTGTGGAGTTGTTGCAACGTGTGGCCCAGGCCTTGCAGCTCCTTGAGAAAGCTGTTCTGCGACCTGGATGCCTTTATGACACTGGAGCCATACTCATATGTCGTAGATACAGTATTCAACACCAGGCCAGCTAGGCCTGCAATACTGGCTGCTATGGATAAGGGATCTGTCATTGCTGCTCCAGCAGCCGATTGTCCGTAGGTTGTGGTGCAAGATGTGCATCTGGGATGGGTATGGCTCAAGGCTGAATTTGTAGCAAAGGCATCTGCCTTTGCGGAGACGTAGATGGGAACCTTGGGTACTGGCTACGCCTCGCCGAGGCGAGGCTGAGCTGATGTGGCAGAGTCACTATATCCTTGACAGCCCAACTAGGTCTCCACCAACGCCAAGGCTCTAAAATCGAACTGCGACTTGAACGCATAAAATCTTTGTTGCACCTCAGTTTCTGACCTCAATAGCCAAAGTTCCTCGGAGCACTCTCAATCCCGAGCAATATGGCCCAGGGACAGATCAAGAAACCGTCGAAGCCGACCTCTTCTAAATCTTCGTCCTCGAAAATTGCCAAAAAAGGCTCACGAACAATAACGCCGAAGAAAGCCAAACTGCTCAAGCAGGCTAAACTCAACAAGAAGTACACCGCTGGCCTGACTGCTAAGACAGAGGCTATGCTCGGCGAACGTGCAGGACATTTGGAAATGTTAGGCCATGGCAGGAAAAAGAATGCAGGTGTGGTGGATAAGGGCAAGTCGGGCGGGAGCAAGAAGAGCGGGAAGGAAAAGGTTTGAGAGCAGGAAAGAAAATATCATAAGCAAGATGCGGCGAAAGCTGCAGAAGCAAGGCTTATTCGAACCCCTGAAAGCAGATATGGGCATTGACCGCCTGGACATTCCTGGTGCTGCGTCTGACATGTACGATTCTTCGCTGGCCCGGACACTGCCGTTCACGTAGCAGCCCAGGACATGTCGTCGAGGCAGGGATGCAATACGATTCGATGGTAGACTACCGAAGTGTGCTAGGGGCTAATACTCAGCCAGCGGCGCCAGATTTGGCTGCTCGCTAGGCCTCGACGAAAGTCAGTCGGAGGAAAGCAGTCGACTTGGCCAGATGAAGAGAGGAAATTGTACGAGAATTTCGTGCCTTGGGGCACGTTGTCCCATCTGGTTCTCAAATCAGATCGAGTGCAAGGTAGACCTCAATTCATCCCGTCCCAATGACAATGAGCCAGCGCCATGGTATATTGAGCCCAAATAACCGAGTCAATAGTGTGTACTCATCACATCCCTCCCAACGCTCTAGCAGCCTCACCGCCACCGCTTTGCATCATTGCCTCCTGCCCCAAATCGGCTCTCAACTTGCCCTTCTTCCCGCCACCTTCACCAACGCCCATTCGTCTGGCAACATATCTTTGGGCCACCACACCAACCGCCAGGCTCAACGATTCCTCCACCCATTCGCTGACCCACTCTCTTGGATCAATGCCACCATTTTCGATGATTTCTTCAATACTTTCCGGCAAAGTACCCTCTCCTCCACTGGGCGCATCTAGCCATTCGATCCATTGCGCCGGGAGGGCCTGAGAGACCGCTTGAAAAGCGATTCCGTGGATAGGGTCGTGCAAATAGACAGCAAAGACGACTTCCTCATGGCTCTTCGCATCCTCCACTTCCTTGACTTGTCCTTCCTTTTCAGCGCTCGGTGCTGCCGCAAACATATCTTTTGGAATGAGCTGCGAGATAGCTTGGATGGCGAGGAAGATTTCACTGTCTCTGGTGGGATTGGAGTCGGAGAGAGTTTCAGTGGCTCGTTTGGCAGCCTGCTCGACCCCTCCTCTGCTTGCAAAGTACTCCTCAGCGTAGCCTTCGGCAGATGCTCTTACTAGCTTGCTTCCCTCGACCGCGCCTTTGACTGCATTGATGCTTCTTCTCTCGCCACTTCTCCACCAAGGTCCATCATGCCAGGAACCCAATGGTCGTGTCATTTCTTTCGAGTCACGCTTCGGTCCGGCTTCATGTCCTCTCTGAATGACCATCAAGTCTCCACCCTCGACCTGCGCCATCACACGACTGAAAACTTGGTAGATCAGCGGATCCAGAGTGGGGTAATTGGATAGGTCGTGGGTGATGTGAATTTGTAGACGCTCGTGGGAAGAAATCGGAGGGGCAATGGTCTGCAGGATGTTCTGAAATGTTGGCATGGCCATAGACCTGAGCTCGCCGCCTGTGCTTATGGTTAGCGGGATACATTCATCAACGGTCCCCTCCTTACCGAAGCCTCGGAGCATCCCTACATTGCCTCGAACCTGCTCTGCCCATCTCTGTGCTTCTTCATTCTTCTGGATCTCTTTCACCGCCGCTTGTGCCTGGCTCACTGCTGCAGATGCAGTGGACAGAAGGCCTCCCCACCATCCTCCGCCTTTGGCAGGGGCTGGCTCAGGCTGTGGTTCGGTTTCTGCTGACTCCTCAGTCGTTGTAGTTGCCGGTGTGAAGCTTTGATGGAACGAACGCGTACTATCACCAGACTTCCGCTGACCATTGCTAGACTTCTCTTCGCTTGTCCGTCCTGGTGGTGGAGTGGCTGTCGACGAATGTTGAGGGGATCGGTGGCCAGTGGAGGAAGGATTTGGTCTGAGAGAAGGGGTAGAAGGTCTGCTCGCTGGCCGTTGAGCTAGATTGCCTAGCTCGGCTAGCAAGTCCTGTTCAGACTGTGATGATTGAGAAGGTTGTCCCTGTCTAGGGGTTCGCGTCGAGGACTTGGAGGGGCGTGCGGTGGCTTGTGTACTCAAGTCGTCAAGTTGAGCCAGCAGCTCGTCGTCAGTCGGGGCTGTCTTCTTCGTAGCCATTGTCATGGAGAAGAGAGAATCTACGGTAGTCGTAATACCACACGAATCAAAGGAGGGACACTTGGTTTATCCTGATTAGAGTTGATGCCGGCTGGAGCGCCCTATTGACATTCTTAGTTTCTACCTAGGCTGGACCTTAGGCCTGTCGTCTCTCATTTCTGGGGTCGGCTCCTGATTCGGATGATGTTGATGCCGCTTTTAATCATCTGATTCTTCATACTTTCGTCAAGCCTTATCACGGCCCATTTCATTTCACAACTGTACTAATGTATCATTACAAGTCATGCCACATCCTTTTCCAGTCCTCCTAAACACATATCCTCCATGCCTCACGCTCTCTTCGACTCCCACCCTCCCGGATTTCACCCGCAAACATCTCCCGCTTTTGGTCAATCGGCTTCTCTGCTCTATCGCCCTCAAACAAAGCTGCTACCAGACCGGACGTGCTTAGGCGTTCACGCAGCTCATTGGTGTCGGAGGGATTCGAGCGCCATGCCAACACGGCGAGGACAATGCCAAGCATGGCATAAATCGTGTTTAAACACACCAACGTATAAAGGGGAGCTTTCGGCACACGACTCACGAGCTTCGTGCTGCGTTGCTGTTCCTCCAGATCGGTTCTTCCTGCCATAATACCGGAACTTAGGGCGATAGCAGCGCTCGAATACGCCATCGCCCACGAATCTGCCATTTTTTGAGTGTCGTTGTACTGAGATGCCGCATACGCCGCCGTTTCAAGGGCAACCTTTCCAAAGCCGTAATAGTTGGCTGCGTTGAGAATTGTCCCTACCGAACCATTCGCCATCTCCGCTGTAGCATGCTGAATGCTGCCATTGATG
The DNA here is from genome assembly GCF_000835555.1 of Rhinocladiella mackenziei CBS 650.93. Taxonomy (NCBI): domain Eukaryota; kingdom Fungi; phylum Ascomycota; class Eurotiomycetes; order Chaetothyriales; family Herpotrichiellaceae; genus Rhinocladiella; species Rhinocladiella mackenziei. Next base: position 1,246,794 of record NW_013550597.1, read on the forward strand.
TTGTCGTGCTTGATTTGGTAGGCGGCTGCGGAGCAGTTCAGGATCCAGCTTGCGCCACCATGACCTGGAACAACGACATTGCCATCAGCCGTTTGCCGCTCGGTCGCCGGGAGTTCGACTTTCGCCCACACACCAATGTAGTGCGGATTAGCGGCCCGAGTGAGGAAGCTTTCACCTGAGCCCGAGCCAGAAGAGAGATTGGCTAATTGCGTCAAGGCCGTATCTTGATAGAAGACGATGCCGGCGCTACGGAGTGCAAGGCCGGTCACGCCGTCGGCCTCTTCTCCATTTATGTTCGGTATACCCAAATCACCGTAGAATGCGTCAGTGCACTGGAATGGTAACAAGGAGCCCGCTTCGGTGTGGAGATCACAGTGGCGGCCGATTTGGGAACATTGGGTGTACATAGCCAATGCCTCTGCGCGATAATCGGGACCCACAGGATTTTGAGCAGGGCCTAAATAAGCCATATGTTTGCCGTCGATGATAACATCGTGGACAGGGTTGGTCGTAGAGGTATTGCCCATCACTCTGGCTGCCTCATTGGCACCGATCAGGAACACGTTGGTTCCGGAGGTGATAATGCATTCGCCGGCATCAAAATTGTCCGCGGTCTGGTTGGAACATGGGCCGGCTGGGAGCCCGCGCCCCAGAGCCTCCGCTGGGACCCTTGTATCCGCCAACTCCACGTTGACGGCTTCCATGACCAAGTGCAACCAAGTGTCCACTCCGGCAATGGCATACCTGGATGGTGGTTAAAAAACGGAGGTGGATCAGTGGGTTAGAGACAAAACATACCCCAGGGCAGTGAAGACTGTCAAAAGAATGAGCACAGTACGGACGTGGGGCGTTATTTTCTCCGTGTGCGACCAACTACGATAAGCAACCAGGCTAAAGAGAGCTGTGATTTCTCCTGTCAGCGTTTCCAGAAGCATGCTGAGTTGGAACGGCGTCGGAAGATCGGAGCCAGCCATTTGCGAATTGGCCTTCAATTGATTGACAATCGGGTACGAGGCCAAAGCCATGGCACAAATTGTCAACAACGGCGCAACGGTGCTCGACCAGGATGCTATGGTTACCAAAGTAGTGGGATTGAAGTCAACATAATAGGAGTCGGAGTCAAGTTCTGATGCTTGGTCGAACAAAAGTGTGCCCGCCGAGGATTGATCTGGATCCTGTTGCACCTCATGAGCCAACACCAAGCCCAGCGCAAGTGCCCCAAGACCTAGCATTGGAATGACAATCGGGGCCGTGGAGCGGAAGATGATTCTGTGGCCGCTTGTCTTCTTTCCCTGGATGACTGTCGCCCTTTTCTGCAATGTTTCATGCCGTGGCGTGGGCTGGTGTCGAGTCTCGAGGGGAATGTCATTCTCGAATCTGAAGTCATCTTGAGTCACGAGTGTCTGATACTGTGATTTGGGAGATATATGGTCCATAAGTGAGTGTCCAAAGAAAGCGACCGACAGAAATGAAGAGTGATATGTCCGATGAAGTCATGACATGCCGGTCATGGTGGAGGGGGACGGGTACTAGTTTATACCACCGGTGTCCATCATGGCCAGACTATTTTTCTCGAGAACGACAGGGTTTCACGGCACATCCAAGCCCAGGTTCCTCCGAGGCTGGGAACTCTTTGGCGGCGCCAAGCAAACAATGGATCGGCTTTACTGCCCCCTTAAATCTTTTCGTCAGTATTAACCTGAAAGGCTTTGTCGAGTGCTATTTCTGGCGATGCGATGCCATGCTCGTTTCTTAGCTGGCAGGAATTCGGATACCCTATGAGTTTATGGCTCTCCGTTTGATCCCTTGATCAGATTCCACTACCGGGCATTTTCTCTAAATTAGGCATAGTTTGTCCTTCACGTGACGGTTCAGTCCTGCATATGCATCAGAACTTAATGAACACAATGCTTATCCGACACGTTCAGCTCAGAGAAACAGGGCAACATGGCCACCGCTTGCCAAGGGCGCAATTGGTGGCCCTTAATACTCCAACGTCCTTCATTCCGCCCAATTCCTGAGAAGTCACCAGCACAGAAAAGATGGAGCCTTATCCACCAACGCTAGCGTTTCCTTTGCTAGTGGAGTCGCCATTCTCATTGCTCGAATCATTCTGGTTTTCACTGCGGTTAGAGGCGCACGGAAAGACCTGGATGTCGTGGCGCGAGAACTTCTATCCCTGCAGCTCAGCCTCGCTGGGTACTTTCAGATACATGTGTGAGCCCCACGTTGAAGGAGACATCTTCCCCTCGGCGAATGGGTTCTTTATCGTCCCATGACAGCTTCTTGTACACAATGGTCAGACGATCCTGCATCTGAAAAGAAAGCTGCAAAAATTCACTTCGATTCTCGATCTCGCTTCATTCGATGGGCGACCTCGACATTAACACGGTCGCTTCTCCTGCTGGTACGAAAGCCACCTCCGCTTTTTTTGACTCATTGGATTGCCCTGCGTTTTTCCCTCCGAAGAAAAAATTACCACACCTCCGGACTCGATCCTTTGAGGTAAAGGTGGCACCCCCTTAGACAATTGGAGAATTGAAGCAAGAAAAATCATCTTCTGGTTCAATTCAAAAATATCCCTCTTGCTACGAAGAGCTTATATCCAGGTAAAGATCGAATACTGGTGACGACAACAACACTTTCGAGAAGGTTGGTTTTGCACAAGGTTCCCGGACGACTACTGATTTCTTGGATGTGTTGGAGCCTCCTCCAGACCACTCGTACTATCTCCACATCGTCTTGCATGTGTATGACAAAACTAGCAATTTCATATAACTTTACGAAGGTCAGGCGGTAGATATTGATAATTGCTTTTGCAACCTTGATTTGAATCAGCAACTAGACGAAAAGGATGAACATCTCCGATTCTACTTGCACAATGACTTCCTGCAGAACAGGACAAAGGTGCTCGCACTGATCACATCTACTGAGTCAGGGTCGTACCGAGGCATAGAGCGTGGCACCATGTTGGTCGTACACGAATATCCCCAAGAGGGATTCGCAGAAATTTGCCGTTCCGGACAAAGAGACCTTGGCCATATGGGATGTAATATCGGCGATGAAGTAATTAATCGAAATGATGGGCATGAAAGAGCAGATAGCCGCCATTATAAGCAGATCACCAAGTCCGATAGTAGCTGACTTCAAATTCGGCTCGACGATATGCTTCCCTATGAGTTGGCCAAGTCGATAGAAATGAAGATGGGGGGGGGGGGGGAAGGAACGAGTATATGTACGTATTTCGATGAAAGCATGGTTGTGGGATACCTGTGAAGGGGTCCAACGGAGGTTTCCGAGTAGCAGAAACTCTCACATTCTTGCATTCAGTTAGGTAGGCGTCACAAGAGTTTCTTGAAGAAGCAAATCATTATTCAATCCAAATCATAACACATGGTTGATGAAACATAGAACACCCAAAACGAACCACTCTGGCTGATTTCACTGACAGAGAGTAAGATCATCAAAAATCAAGACGCTGGAGGAGGAGGATGATCGGGACCATAACCGGCACCAGCTTCTCTCCGGGCCTTCTTCCTCTGCCACGCCTCTCGAAGGATCGTCTTTATCGTGTCTTCACCGGCCTTATAGTTGGCAAGACAGACCTTGACGAGCATTTCGACCTGCTCTGCCGTCCACACCAGATTATACGAACCCGAAAATTTGGCCGTGGACGGGTCAAAATCCGGCACCGCATGTTCATTTGGCAGGAGAGGCATGTATACCATGGTCGACTCGTACCGACACGGCGGCGCCGGCGGGTTTGTGACGGTATGGCCGTACGAGTCGACCACTGTCTCTGGCCGCTGCGGGAGAATACTACCGTCATAGATCTGGGCATAGAGGCCCTTAAAGCGATCGGGATTCTTTTTGTCCTCATCGTCGTGTTTAACGCGCAGTTCGCTATGCCGTTTGGTGAACTTCAAACAGCGTCGGCTGCCGATTTGGTCGACACGTTCTTGGAAACTGTCCTTGAGCACGTCGCTGGACGCATCCATGTTCAAGATCACATCGACTTGTCGGTGAGGATGTAGCATGACGTAGGTGGGGCAGTTGTTGTCCATGCCCGAATCGATGAGGTGGATGCGAGGCGAGTTCTCGATCGGCGGGGAAGGTTTGCCCGGGTTCTCGCCCCGGGTCAGGTGGTACATGAAGTTATGCTCGTTGACGGCGTGCAGGGGATGATGGCCTTGGAATTCTTCAGTGCCTTTCTCTCCCCACATGCGTGCGATCCCCTTGGATATGTCTTGCACCGTATTCCCGATGAAACCGGGGGGGAGACTTCGTTTGATGGTCGCGAGGTACGAGGTCAAGGGACCCGCTGGGGCACTGGTGCATAGACCCAGCAGTAATGCAAGCGACTGCTCGGGGATTTGCAGCGTGTCTCGCCCCCTTTCGAAGGGTCGGCCAAACGCCCATGTTGGTACCCAGGCTTCCAGCTCGTCGCAACCTACCTCGATGGGTGAGATTTCGAACCAGTTGAACCATGCGTCTTCTGCCTCTTCGTGCTCTTTTGTGTCCGGGTCGGCATCGTTGAATGGGTGTTCTTTGTCCACCCAGTCCTTCCAGGGTCTCTCGTGCCGGATCGCCGTAAGAATCGGCAACGGCTCGCTCCCATCCTGAAGATAACGATTCGCCGATGTCCATTTGTACCAATCTTCATGGTACCCGGCCACTTCCTTCTTCACAGTGACACTTCCCTTTGCCCCTGGTGGATTCAAACTTGGGTCATGCAGCAAGAAGAGATATCCTGTCGTGAAAACAGAGTATAGGTCCATCGCCACGGTATGTAGGCCCGAACGGCGCTTCTGTACTATGGGACCCAACGTCTTCGCCGGCCCACCCGGCGCATTCAGCAGTTCCCTGATAGCTTCCGGTGACAACGGATGGTGCGGACTGAGTCTTTTCTTGCAATGTTCAATGACTCTCTGCATACTGGCGCCGCCCCACGTGTAGTAGGCGGCCAGACTCCAGCAACTCCCGCTCACGCCCGAGACGTAGGTCAACAAATCCCATAAGCCCGTCCGTTTCATCTCTTCGCCATACCCCAATAATCCGATCATCGCTCTGTATCCGCCTCCAGACCCGCCAAAGGCCACGATCGGCACATCATCGACATGGACCTGCGAGGGGTCCAGATCCAGATACCGACAAAACGCATCGCGGACCTTGATCTTTCTCAGTTGGCGAAACCGCACTTCCTCCGGCGACAACTCGAAGCCGCGTCGGACTTCTCCTACCCGCCCGACTTCAGGGTGCTTGGTGACATCCTTCAGGTCTTTGGCGATGGTCGACTCGACTTTCAGCGCGGCTTTAATAATGGAGATATCGGTAATGGCCTCTGGGAAGGCGGGCACGACGGTATTGTTCCAGAAAGACTTGAACTTGCCTTTGATGCTTGATGTGGATTTCGTGCTGGCTGACGAGGAGCGCCGTTTCTCGTCGCCGCCAATGGGTGGAGCAACGTCGTGGACCAGATGGCGTACGTCGTTCTTGACGCGTTCTTCCGGGTAATGTTGGCGTAGGATCCATTGCTCGTATTCTTGCTGCTCGTTGGTCTCCGAGACGCGGTCGATTCTGTTTCATTGTCGGCTTAGATTGGCTTGCTGTGATAGAAAAGGGCGGTGGTTCATAACGTAACATACCGTGCAATCGTCATGTTGTGCTAGTATCGTGCTGTTATCGAGCGCCCTCGCCCAGTGGCAGTATTATCTGGCGTAGAGGTTAGGCGGAGCAGGATCAGCAGCAACGCCAGTATGATCTTCTTTCTAAACTTGTATCAATCTTAGCAGGACACAGTGTCGATTATCATCACCGCAAGCAAGCAGGGTTCATTGACACATTTAGCGCGCGTGCCCTCGGGAGACAGAGAATCATGATCAGTATTCAAGCAAGGCTAATCGAATCCCTGGCGAATAGGACGGGGCCATTGCTGGGCGTGCTCGAAGTCATAGAACACGGCATTTCCTTTGAAGGGAGCCGAGCGTCACATGTGCCAGAGCTGAGCGCGATGGACTTTGTGCATTTGGAACTTACTTTGCAGGATTGCTTAGTCATCGGTATATCATTTTGTTCACTCCTCCTTAACCTCATCTCTGCCCTTGACATGAAATACCTATTCTTGTTTCACAGCTCATCACATGAATTGGGCCATCGGAACATTGTTACCACGTGCCTTTTGATGAACCGGTCCTCGACCCCTTGAGAGATCTCATTCTCTACAAGCTGTTCCTTGGCTATTGTCTACCGCTGCAAACATCGACCTTCGTCGCTAAACATCATGTGATGGCCGATATTCAACTTGTTGTAACGAGAGAAGTGCGTCTTACACAGTATGTTCTCGATCCAGTGGTTTGCAGAACAACGTAAAGACAATTTCATCCATGGAAATCTAGATTGTTGTTAAGAGGTGGTGAGCAATGGAACCAAGATGATATGCCAATCGCAGACGGAGCGCTTGCTTGAAGGACTCTACTGGTAAGTGAGCGTGGTCCTGTAGATAAGGAAAGCCGCCTACTACTATTGGCTCCCTACGAACCACAACAGATATCCCGACCGAAGGGAAGGCAGCCAGGGAGGAGAGCCTTGCAGGGATGATCTATTGGTCTGGCTCGTCGGGGTTGGATGACTGCCTTGCATTCTGGTGGCACGCAAGCGTCTCATCCCTACGACGGGATGCGACGGGATTCTAGCTAATGGCCTAACGTGGTGGATTTTGTCCATGCGGACTAGGATCAGCTAGGTAAGTTTTGGACCAAGAGGTTGATTCATGCGTGCACACCTAGGTTGCGAGGACCTAGAATGAATGGCACTGACGTTGGCAGGGGGCTGACTAGGCGAACCGGTGACAGGGGGATTGCCACAAGGCATGCGACCTCTCAGGGTGAAAGTGGAGGTGTGAGTCCCCGTCGCTAGAACCTTCGGATTCGAATGACATGGAGTTGGGCCCTCCCCAAGGCTGTTTCATCGCCAGCCCCAGTCGACAGGAGCAGCGAGGATGAGTGCGAGGGTGACAGTGAGGAGATCGCCAATGATATCACCGCGACTGTCAAAGGCGTACAACTCGGTGCTAGCCATGGTTAGTCGGGAGATTCTGAGTCTCAGACTTTGCATCTCGACAAGCACATCATCCATAACCAGCAACGCTTCTGCAAGTCATCCACGATCCCTCCGCGTTTCACTCTGCTACCAAAAGCTCTGTCTATTATAGAAGGCCGCTCCCACGACTCAACCTAGAATCTAGAAGTAAAACAAGTTCATAACGACCGAGCTTAGAGAGGCGATGGAGGCAGCAAAGCTAGAGCTCGAGGGTTCTCAAGCATGAGCCGTTCCTACCTGCACATGATCAATCTGACCGCAGCCGAGTCATTTCAATCGTGTCGCATGTTCATAATCTGCTATTTTGCGAGTGCACGTCCCGCCTTGGCATATGCAGTGCTCCTACCGCATTCATGCAAACCATCTTGCCTTTGCTAAGCCGATGGCCAGCCCCGGGCTTCTCAGCTTTTCTAGTTATCCTTTGCTTTGAAATATGTGTATGTCGGTCCTATTGTAGAATTCAGCATTCATTCCCTTGGTCGTAGAGCTGCTGATAGAGAGCGGGAAAACGAACCTTTTCACACGCTGACACGACAGTGTCAGATAATGTAAGTGATGATGCTTGATATCATACGATAGCTCAGATTGCGGATCAATTGATCAAACAACCATTAAGCCAATCGACCAACAAATTAACCTGCCGGCGAAGTTTAGAGTAGCGAGACATAGTGTGGCATACACCCAACTCATTTTTCCCTCTCTCCTACTCGCTTACTTCTCGAAATGACTTGCATATATCTCCGCCAAATTAAACCTCTTCAACACCTCAAACTCGCTTCCCACCACACTCATCCCAACCACATTCTTAAATACATCGACAAGAACCAATTTCTCGTACCTTTTCAGATCAACGCGGTGTTTGCCCCGGCCGAGGCTTGTGATTCGATCTGCGACCACGCGAATAATTTGATCTCGGTCAAGCTGGTTGTGGCTGCGGATTGTGGGGCGGATGGCAAATTTGTAGCTGAAGCCTTTAGGCTTAGACGATGCTTCTCCTTGCTGATCAGCAGATTCCGGTCCTGAGGTAGGTGCGCTAGAATTGGAGTCGGAGATGGTCGTGTCGGTCTCGGCGTCAACCAGAAAATGTGGAGGGAGGACTTTGTCACAGAGAACCTCAAGGCCGTTGCTTAATGTTTTTCGTATCAGGGATACGGGGGTAAGACGTTTGATGTATCGGCTTCGTGGGCCAGAAGAGTCCCTTTGTGAGGCAGAAAGACAGATGTTGCGGACGGTTTCGACTGGGTCGAGAGGAATGGTGGGGTTTGACGGGAATCGGACGAATGAGACACATGGAATGTCTAGTATTACTAAGGATAGTTTCTGTGAAAATGAGGATGAGGATGAGGTTGAGGCTCCGTTGGTGGTTGATGATTGGGGTCGTAAAGAGTCAAGTTCGGCGAGAATACCGGCTTCAATATCGATGTCAGCATCAAGATCTTTGTCCTTGCCTTCTCTGCTTGTCCCGTTGGTCTGGTTTTCTGTTTCTTTCGCCTCCACAGACTGAGAGCCTCGTTCGATGTACTGTCAACGAATCAGGCGGCTATAGGTGAAGGGTAGATTCGTCACCAGGGATGTACGAACCTCGCTGAGGAGATCAGAGAGCTCTTGTAGACACTTCTTCTCTTGACCTTTGTCGCTCGTGACGAAGATCCCGACATCGTCGTTGTGAATGCCTGATGCACTGATGGTTGCTGCAGGACGATTGTTGGAGTTCCTTTTCCCTTGAGTCTGATGCGTTCCAAGTTGATCTTTATTCTTCCTCCTGCTTTTGTTTGCTCTATGGCTTTTTGGTTCACTGTTCTGGAAGGACTCGAGTTAGATGGGATCAAATTGGGGCGAGTCTCAGTGCAACGTTGAGAAAAGCTGGGGCCGGGGGCCCGAGGTTCCTCAAGTCAAAGGCTGGCGTGGTCTCTTGCTTGCCTCATGCTTTTCGTGGCTCATTTTAGCTCGTTTGGAGAACCTCTCTGAAGACTCCATGTGGCTCACAGAGAGGCTTGGAAAGATCCTTTGAGGTAGGGATACGGAGACTGATGCTTTGTCCAAACAGGGTAACGAAGAAGAGTCAGAACTAGGCCGCTGACATTCCCTGAGTAGGCACCGGCGGTACAATGCAGTGATTTAGCCAAAATCTCGACCTCAAATCTTTGTTGGGATCGGACTAGGAGAGAGGAAATAGGTGGAATATCAAAAAAGATTTATTCGAGATAGGACTAGTACTTATCAGGTAGTAATCCCATTTTCCCCAAATCACTCTATAGATCGCTGCCTCTGGCTTTCTTGTTCCTCGTTCTTCTCCTCTTCTCTTTCTTCCGCCTGCAAAAGTCCTCTGACCCAACATCAACCCCAATTCCCATGCCTTCGGCCTGAGGCACTAGCCAATGGTCATTTCACAATGAGACTTTCACTCGATGTCAAGAAACGACGAGGCGTCTTGTGGCGGCCTGGTGATGACCTGGCTAAGCGCTCGGATGTGCATGGAAGGACCATCCCCAGGTTGACAACAGATCGAAACTATCCCGTCTTCGACTTTCTTTCCTTCTAGACAGAATGTTCATTGGCTTGTACTACTGACCGATCCGGCTTTGGTCGTGCTCATTGAGGCCCGCTTATGCGACTTGTTTTGCTTCAACCCCCTGTAGCTGCAAGTTCGCCGATGGCTGATACAAAGGCGATGATGGTTATATCGTGGTTGTAAGCATGTAGTCAAGGTCAGGTTGAGTGCTCCTCCCCTTTCCTCGTTCGTGGCGTCGTTCTTGCCTGTCCGATCATTTTGAACCGTGAACATGGCTTCGTTCTTTATTTCGAAGCAACAGCTCAATAAGACAAAAGCGGTCCCTCATGGCGGACTTGGTGGACTGGTTTCTCCGGGAGGAGGTGATACTGGTGGCAACGATGCCGATGCGGCATGTGAGTCCCGGTGGACAAAATCCAAGCGACGACGACCTCCGCCAATTCAAATCGCAAGTGGCCTTGAACTCTCACCGATATCGCCCGCCCAAATTTCCGCAGCATCGAGCCTTGGATTTGGTGGTCTGTGGACGCCAAAGACACCTACGGACCGAAATCGTTCACGTTCGCTGATAGGAGGTGACGCGAACGAAAAGGTTTCCCCGTTGATATCACGCTATGATTCTGCCGCGCCTTGCCAACCTCATTGCTCACCTCCACAAACACCCATGAGTCCAAGGGTCTCACAAACTTCACTACCAGCTGAACTTCCTGGATCCCTCCTCCTACCGAGCCAAGGCTTCCCGCAAACGAACCCGATATCACCCCCTCCTTCAATTCGTGTCCTCCGCAGGGACACCGGAGACTCGTCCTTAAGTTCGGCTCGAACGCTGTCAACATCTGCTTCCACTGATGAAGAGAACATGGAGACACTTCGACACCTCACCACACCATTAAGAAAGAACGACAGATTTGGAACCCTCTCAATAACCCCAGCCACTACCGGAGACCGGCCCATCGAGGCTTCGCGGATAACTAGGCCCTTTTCTGCTATGGGAATGGAAGAGCTACTGGCCCGCCTGCCTGAATTAAATCCTTCGACGATATCCCAGCTGTGGCTTCCCGCATTCCGCATTCAATTCCAGAAAATGACCGCTGTGCTTCAGGACGCCACGGAAGTGGAACTTGATTCAAGCCTCGACCGGATAGCTCTCCAGAAGGTAAAAACATCGTGTCAAAGCCCTCGACACCCACTAAGATATCACAGGACCTGCAATCGTTTTCTGACGGACTCCGCGTCATTACAGCATCTTACCACAAAGTCGTAGAGTCCGCCGAATCAGTAGCCGAGCGAGACACCAAAAATCGTCAGGAGCGTCTCAAAGAACTAGAGGTACAAGTGGAAGAGGCCCTGGAAAGCATCGGAGCAAAAGACAAGGAGATTGCACATCAAGAGAGAAAGAATACCGAACTCAAGCATACTATCCACGAGGTCGTCCGCGTTCTGGGTGCATTCATCCACGACCATGTTCCCGATCGGTGGGATAGCATCAACGAATCGAGAACCCAAGAAGTTCTTCAGATTATTTCCGATTACGCACGTCACGCGGACAACAAATCCGTTCGATACCTCCGTGTCCCTGAAGCCACGGTTGCCCAATACGTACGAGACCTCCAAGAGCTACAAAACCTGATTGACTATTATCGAAAGGTCTCACACAGTCAGGCTAAAATGATCAATCAACAGTCAGAAAGTCTCGACGCATATGTGGACAAATACGAGACCGCGGTCAATCTGGTGAAAGAACGCGAGCATGAAATCCTGCTTCTCACGCAGCACAATAAAGACCTGGCCAAACAAGTGGAGCGATACGAAGAGGAGTTGATCCAGACCCGAGAGGCCCATACCGAAGCAGAGCTCATGGTCCGACAATATGAAGAACTTCGTGGCAGCATGGAAAGTTTGAAGATGGCACATGCATTGGAACTCGATCAACGCGATGCAGAGAACGCCAACCTTCGTCAGAAGTTAGGAAGTGCTCGTGAAGAAGTCTTTGCTCGCCGAGAGGATGTGAAAAATATCCTGACTCAAGCACGGAATATGCTTCAGTCTACCGATACGTCGACGGCTAAGAGCAGGAACGCCTCCAAAGCATTAAGATTTCTAGGGATGGAGCAAGACAAGAAAAAGATCAAGAAACCCGGCCTTCCCTCAAGTCAGAGCATGATGGGACTTTCGAAACCCGCTTTCGATTCTCCTACTTGGTCATCCGATTCGAGATACTCTTCCAAAGAAGTAACGACTGATGAACCTACCCTTCTACGAAATCGGTCTCTTCAGAACCGATTTCGAAGTCAAACCAATCCCAATGCTCCCGTTGACGGTTCTACCGGATCTACCGACTGCACCCTCCCATTATCGGTTGTTCGACCAAGATCCGATACACTTGGGGCAACTCAACGTCACGATGAACTTGGCTCTCCCATAAACACCGACAAGGATTTACCCAAGCCACCCACTCAATTATTCCCATCATTTCTATCAGCAGCTCGACTTGCAGAAATCACACAATCCATCGACAGTCCAACAGAAGCTCAGATTGCATCAGACTACTTCAAACACGGTATTATTGGACAGACGTCTACTCGTCGCGTGCTGAGCAATATCCCAGAGGTCCCCGTCTACAACGCATCTGAAGCAGATATTCAACAGGACAAGAATTTCGAGACCATGAACGAGAAAGATTCGGATAGTGTCGATAGTAGCGACCGGGAAGTCTATCGCAAGAGTATCTGCGCATTGGACATGCTAAACAGCTCAACTCTGCTTGACAACGAGACGGCGACAAGTCTCGAGAGAATTTTACGTGGTCGCACGAGAAGTGAACCGAGCAACTCCCACATACCGACCCCTAGCGATCAATCGCAAGAACCCCGGACAGGAGTGGCCCGCGTGCTTCAACTCCGACCTGGCAATGGAGACCTACGAGACGCGACGAGAGAACGAGATCGAGATTTTGACCGCGAAGAAAGAGTCAGACAGAGCCTCATGTCAGATAGTTCCGGGTATCGGACCGAAGACTCGGAGCCGCAGACTGTTACACAAATGTATCATCAAGGACGACGACACATCCGTGGCTGAGAATATTGAATCGAGCTTTAAAAGCGTTGCCTGATGAAGAGAGCTGTCTTCTTAGCTTGGGGCTGGACCAGGAGATAATTGTACGAGTGCTGGATTCATTCTCAGTCATCATCGACAGCATTGTCATGTGTTTTGGAAAGGGAAATCAGTCGAGAGAAGATGCGAGGTGCGGGAACACGGGACCGTATGTGTGTGGAGTGATTTAGCTGACATTCTTCCGGACGGTGCAGTGCTCCAGAACTGACTCAAGCCAAAGAACAGCAGAACAGCAATAACCCAACAGGATGAACGCGATGAAATGCTTGACACTTTATGTACGAGTTACGGTCCTGTTAGAATCTATCTATGATCCTCTGTTGACCCCAAGTTCTAGCTCTCTATATCTACCCTGATACGGCATGTGCACCGCGACTACCTCTACCTCGATGATTTTGGTTTGGATCCCATTTAAGAGCCCTATGCCTTGCCGTTGAATCGTGAAGATATCTCCAGTTGAAGACCAATTCCTCTCGCCCCGGGATTTGAGGTTCTGCTTAAGCACTAGTACTAACTTTGTGAATCGGCAGGGTCACATATTACTGTCCAATCACGACAAGCCCAGACTACTTCGTAGGTAGATGAGGCAGATGGATGATGGACACGCCTCGAGTGATGGCACCACTTTGATGGCCGGTTGGATCGTGTCTCCTTTGATTTATTGTTTTTAGGTCGAGTTCATCTTGAGTCGTGAAGGCGTCCAGTCCATCGGCTACTCTTTGTATTGTATCCCATTTCTACAGCCCCTCCGATGTATATCTGGGTACTGGAGACAGAGTATAACCCATAGGCTGGAAGGCGTCTCTTGTGCCTCTGTATGATACGCTCGTAGGCTTGATAAATGTCTTGGAAAAGATGTCGGTAGATATCGTGGTCAAAGGTCATTCAACAGGGATAGCACCTAGCTCTCGCACAGGCGGTCGCTATCGGTATGTATAGTGGCATCACCCACATATGCTCCCCTCTGGCTCGTTTGGTCTCGGCTCTTTCATCTTATCGTCCGCACAGCCTGATCGAAACACACCAGCCCCGGATGTAGGCGAACGATCCTATCACGCTTGCAGTGGTGCTCTTCTAGACTCCTGCTTCACACTGGCAGTGCTCGACTTGGGCTTGATCGGCTGCAACTCCATATCCTTGTTGGCGACTCGACTTGAACTCGCGATGAAACCCTCGGATATGCTTCGGATCTGGGGCTGGATGACGCGCGAGATGTTGTGGTAGCCGTGCTGGGGAACTTGGATGAGGAGCGTGTGCAGGTATGCGAAGAAAGCGGCGATGCGAGCCATGATGTCGTATTGCTTTCTGACAATCACGTGTAGTTTGAAGGATGCAGATTGCTGAACAAGAGTTGCGGATCAAATGTATGCTTTTTGCAACAAAGTGTTAGGAGAGCACAGAGACGGAGACAGGTCACGGAGAAGAGAGCCGAGTGAACCCGGGATAAGAGACTGAGAGCTTGTAGTTGGAAAAAGATGTTTCGGTTGGCAGTCGTATCGAGTAGCCGCCGAGAAAGGTGATGGAGGTGATGGGCTGGAGGCGACCGGCTTTTGTGGGGTGGATGAGTAACAGAGATAACGGGCAGCAGGATAGGCTGCTGCCAGTGGCGGGCGGAAATTTTTAAGCTGGCAGATAGAGGGGTAGTGCCGCGCGTCGGCCTACGGGGAACCATGGATGCTGGGGAAGATTCCACTGCCAAATGTATGGAGGGATGCCGCACTGAGGACCATGGCGTTTGCCAGGTCGTCCTCGGCAAGAGTCCATGTTTCCGGTTCATCTCTTCTGATTTCGCTGACTTTGCCCATTCTTATTGATACAGTATTCCATTGTCAGAACTGTAGCAATGGTATGACAACCATATGAAAGCATCTCGCTGGTGTGAAGTGACCTGAAGCGCCAACCACTGGGTATCAAAATGTATTTGGAGCCGGTTCATACACCCGGTTCATACGCCTCCAACCTTTAGCTTTCCTCCTTTGGCCGCCGGATTCTTGATCGTGTCATTGTCACCTCGTTCCGTGTCTTTATGTATGTTCAGTCCTGTGCATCACTCCGTCAGACTCTCACTCAAACTGGTCAAATGATGTTCATACGTAGCACATCTGATCCCTCTACCTGCTTCCCTTGTACAATGTTGTGTCGCAGGATTGATGCCACACCCTCGGCATGTTCTATTCCCTTTAGTGCCTCGTCCGATGATGGATCCAGCGAGCTCATGTTGTCAAATCCCGTTCGTGCTTGGACTCGAGCAGCATGTAGGAGGTGGTAGTCGCCTTGGAAAGCAATACGGGTAGCCCTCAGTAGATGTCTGTAGGCCGACAACGCCATGGTGCGTAGCGAAAGGAGAGGCGGTCGCCGAGAGAGTACGGGAGAGGACGAGGAAAGACGAGAGACCAGTGTGAACAGAACGGAATTCACGCCGAGATCCTTCTCACTTGATTTGGACGTTCGTCGCATGTAGCCTTTTCATCTAATAGAGCAATGAACATTCTCTCTGTCTAGAAGGTTAAGCGAGAAGCTGACAGCCAATAAACGTATCAACAGGCAATACGGAGTGTAAATTTTTCCGATCTCCGACCAAAAATTATTACATCCTCCTCACTATCGTCGAGGTGCAAGAAGTTGTTCTCGGTAAGGTTGTTATGGCTGAGCCGGAAGTTATTCCCCCTCCGTCCGCGGACTGGAAGGGTGAAAATGATGCAAATCCCAATTTCAGAGCCCTTGGAAAGCTCTCTCCTCCTGTCATGCGCAAAATCGAACCATTCGGAGCCCAATTCCTTGCCTACGCTCGTCGCAAGCGCCATGGCCGCACATTTTCTGAAGATGACCGTATACAGGCTCTCTCCCGAGTTAAGAAGTCGGAAGACGATGACGATGGCGAAATCAGCGAACCTGAGGATCCTTTGATGCTTGCTCGCGATGCTAAAGACTGGAAGGTGGGGGTCGATCTAAGGCCTATGTTTCAACATTTTGCTAATTTCTTTTCTTTTTCTTCTTTCTTTTTAACAGGGACAAGATCACTACGCCGTTCTCGGTCTTTCCAAATACCGCTACAAAGCTACTGATGAGCAGATCAAAAAGGCGCATCGCAAGAAGGTTCTCAAACACCACCCAGACAAGAAAGCCGCAGCTGGACAAGATGACGAGAATGACTCCTTTTTCAAATGCATTCAACGTGCATATGAAATTCTTACCGACCCTGTCAAGCGCCGTCAATTCGATTCCGTCGACGAAGCCGCAGACGTTCCCCCTCCAACCAAGAAGGATATGCAGAAGCCTGGTGCTTTCTACAAGAAATGGAATGCTGTCTTCCAGAGTGAGGCTCGTTTCAGCAAGAAACATCCAGTGCCTTTGCTGGGCGACGAGAACAGCACAAGAGAAGAGGTGGAAGAGTTCTACGACTTCTGGTACAACTTTGACTCCTGGCGCACGTTCGAATACCTCGATGAAGATGTTCCCGACGACAATGAAGGACGAGATCACAAGCGTCACATTGAGAAGAAGAATGCCAATGCTCGTCGCAAGCGCAAGACCGAAGATACAGCACGACTCCGCAAATTGGTCGATGATTGCTTGAGCTACGACGAACGCATCAAGAAATTTCGCAAAGCTGCTAATGCCGATAAGAACAAGCGCCGCCTTGAAAAGGAAGCGGCCGCAAAACGCGAGGCTGAAGAAAAGGCCAGGGCCAAGGAGGAAGAAGAACGCAAGAAGAAAGAGGAAGAAGAGCGTTTGAAGGCAGAGAAAGAGCAAGGCAAGAAGGCCAAGGAAGCTGCAAAGAATGCCGCCAAGAAGAACAAGCGTGTTGTCAAGGGCAGTGTCAAAGATGTCAACTACTTCGTGGATGGTGAAGCACCACCCAAGCAGATCGACGATGTTCTTGATGATGTTGACAAAGTCTTGACCAACATCGACGCGGATGAACTGGCAGATTTGGTTTCCAAACTCAATGTCGCAGGCAAAGATGGTAGAAAGGTCAAAGAAGTTTTCAGCGAGTCTCTTGGTGGATTGGTGTCTGCTGGTAAGGTGAAGGAGAGCGACATCAAGGTTTTCAAGTGAGGAGGTACTTGCCTTTTTCATTGCATCGTCGCCTTCTCCAGCCCTTAATCTGGATAGATCATGATTCGACGAGGAGCTCGTCGTCGGCAATTCAGTTGCAATTCAAAGAGATTATGAAGTAGCCCTGGTCATTGTAAGTAAACAAGCCTATTTCACGAATTAGCAATTTCTCTGACCATTTCACTATATTGGATGTCTGATGGTTCGATCAGTGGCTGACATCAACCCTGCGTACGCCGGGGAGAGCGTACCTTCACCCTCAACCTTTGTCCCTTGCTAATCTCGCGTGATGGCGGGTTGATGACTTATGTCATCTTGAATGGCTTCACTACCATCGTAAAATTTGACCAGGGGACCGCGTCATGCCAGCCGATTATGACTCTCGGGAATTTTGGAGTTGCGAGTTGAACATGCATCCTCTCTTGCTTGTTACTTGAGGAATAGATATCCTACGCGTTAAGAATGTCCCGTGGTATCTGCGAGCCGGAAAATGGAGCTACTACAATTTCTGGGACCAGCAGACTGCTTGATTTGTTGATGATAGAAGTGACTCTGCCAACGAAGACGAAAATGACCCAGTTCGCGCTGTTGAGGTCTGAAACAGCCTACATCATCACAGTATGATGTTGAAGCTGTGAGTGGAAATCTGTTGTCTCACATTGATTGTATTTCAAAACTCTCTGCTACCCGGGAACTACCAGCCATGTACATCGCTAGGGACCTGTAATTTCTCGAGAAGCAGATGTCAAACTTTGCGTGCAACTTGAGATGAAGGAGCGCCCTGTTCTCTATCTACTTGTCGAGGTCGTGAGACTCCTTTTATAGACACACGAATGCTACATCGTTGCACAGAGCAACCGTCTGTAACGTCGTCGCCTATGGAAACCTCTCATCTCTATCCAACAGCAGATATGGATGCATAGTTGCGTGGGTAGAGAAGGGATCTGTTCTGGAGCTACTCAAAAAGTTTATGGCTGCCTTGCCCCGTATTCTGCAAGCTAGCTACATGCCTGACTGATGCCAGTGCCCGGTGGAACTTATGATGGTGCCATCTTGTGAGTGTGTTGTGTTTGACCACGATCTCCAATTTCTGTCATGTTATTTCGAAACCCCTTGCCAAGCTCAGCCTTGTCACTAGCGAGCTTTTTCTCCCGCCCATGGTTCCTCATCTGTAACAAAAATTCCCCATTTCAGCCTCCTTGTCCTGGAGAAAGCCTGGATTCGTTCTGACCACGGCCATGGAGTCCTCGACTGTGCTGTGAAAAGTTATGGTGTTGGCCGGGTCATTGAGATTGTATTGGTGGGCGCCATGATGTTTAAGGAAAATCTGATGACGATCAATGACCTACGATACATGAACAACTGGGCTAGCGTCGTAGTGCAATGGAACACAAAAACTGAGAACCTAAGAGTTTCCACAACCAAGGAAGCGTGCCATGGAAGATGTTATTCAAGATAGTTTCGTTTCACTCTATAATATCGTAAGCCTCTGGTGCATGATATTCGAAGTCCCCATGTATTCTTGGGTCGTTTCATGTCCAAACCAACGGACACATCCATTGTCCATTCCATGAACGCCGATGCCAGATAGATACAGACCCAGTTCAGGTACAGTTCCCAAATCAGAAATCCAACGCCATGTCATGATCAATAGACAACCGAGGTCGTGATAAGCGCGACGAATGTACCAAACCAAAATCTTCCCTTGTGATCTTTACCTCGAAGACTGAGAAAGCAAAGCAAACAGACAAGCCATTCATAATTGCACAAGGCATCTCAGCACTCAGCACCCAGCACTCTCAACATGGCGTTTCCGATTTCGTGCTCGCTTCTTTCAACATGGCCCTTGATCCCATCTTGAATCAGTCACGACGAAGATCTTGGGGAAATAAAAAAGGGGGAAGAGTGTTTCCGTTTTGGTTTTCCATCGCCTCGTATCCCAACGCCTGCTCCGAAAATAAAGAAAGGTTGACCGTTGGACTCAGCCCGGCCCGACCAGCACGGGTCTACTTGGCCTTACAAAGGCACGTAGACTAGAGCTGTTTATTTCTTGTGGTTGAAGAAACTGCTGGCTACCGGGCCGAAACTGCTCATCGCCGAGTTGGCGCTATTCGCTGTGCTGTTTGGATATCCAGTTTTATTGTGCTTGTTATGCTTGTTGTGCTTCTTGCCTTTCTTCGCGTAGTCTTCAGTCAAGGAACCTAGGATTGCACCACCTAAGGTTCCCAGTACGCCATGGCCAACTTTGTGGCCGCCCCAGGCTCCCGCGGCGCCGCCCGCCACGGCGCCTAACAGGCCGCGATCGGATTCTTGGCCCGGTGCAGGGGTATTATAGTATCCTGCGTTGGCGCCGGGGGCGGATTGTTGTTGGTATTGATATTGGTCCTGGCCATAGCTGCGGGTGTCGTTGCCGTAGTAGCTTTGTTGGGGGTAAGAGTTGGAGAAGCCTTCCGATGGATAGGCGCTGGATTGTTGGGAGTATGGGTAACTTGGGTATTGATTATTATAGCCTTGGGAGAAGGCGAGGTGTTGGTCGTAAGGGCCAGACATGTTTGATGTAGTGTGGATGTAGTGTGTATGAGTAGTGGTAAATTGGTCCTTGATGATGAGAGAAAATATCTTCTGAGGTGCAGGGGAGGTGATTCTTATATACTTATTGGCCTTCCATGTAAAATGGGCCCCCCAAATCAGATCTCAATGATGTGTTCGGTTCGTGGTACCTAACCGCGTGGGCCAGAGAGGCGTTGTCCTAGTCGTCTATCCAGCCACTCACGCTGACGCATCGTAGTTTGAGGAGCATACGGGCAAGATGGCAGCTGAAAGATCTTCTGGAAAACTTCCGAATTGCCACAAGCGAGCCAATTCTCCAGATAAATGATGCGGGATGATTGGATTGATGTAGAGAAGAGGGGGAAACGGGCGAGGATTTGGGCAGGACTTCTGCACGCTGATTGGCTGAGCGGTTGTGGCACAGCGAGGCGCAGTCTGCAAGGCTGTGTAAATTTCCACGCGGTCGCCGTAATTCCATCTCCATCCATCCCTAATCACCGTCATTTGGCCTCGAGACTTGATTTCGTCTCTGCCTAGAATCGGATCAACGGCCTCCGCATGAGAGATGGTCCACTTTCACATGCCCAGGTGTCAACATTCGCATCCCTGCTACTGTCTGCCTGATCTTCCAGATCTACCACCAATCTCCTTGATTTTGAGATATCTGGTTGCTTTTGGTATCTAATCTTTCACACAGGGAACATATTTCTAGATGTCTCTGCTTGTGCCTTGGTCGCTTCTATCAAGGGGTTTCAGATTGCAACTTCTAATTCAAACAGCTAACGTAAGACAGTGCAGAACTCCAGGCAACCTTCGAGTTTCTGTGGTCCTTCGATGACTTCCTCTTGGCGAACCTTTGCACAATGTTGACAATAACTCACTGGCCGGGCTAGAGAGAATTCTGAGCTGAGGGTCAAATTCGACAACCACCCGAACATTTCTAAGGCACGACGGTTGAGCACCACTTCAACCGGCAAGATCCCCCAAAGCGCCCCCTCAATACGACCTGGGTAGTCCAAGAACTCTTTCCCCAATATAATTCCGAATCATTTCCCGACTGACAGGTGCAATCCTGGGAATCATGACCTCACGCAGGTACCTTTCAACATGATATTCCTTCGCATATCCCATCCCACCATGCGTCATGACAGCTCTTTCGCATGCTCGAAAAGCAGCCTCCGCGGCCAAGTATTTGGCTGCATTGGCATACTCACCTGTCTCATATCCAGCATCATACATTCTCGCGGCTTGATAGATCACGAGTCTGGCAGCTTCCAGTTGCATCCAACTGTCAGCCAAAGGATGCTGGATGGCCTGATTCTGACCAATTGGCCGCCCAAACACTTTCCTTTCTCCTGCATACAGTGCTGCACGCCTCAAAGCTGCAAATCCGGTCCCAAGTGCTTCGGCGGCAATCAATATTCTCTCGGCGTTCATGCCATGCATGATCATCTTGAACCCGTTGTCCTCTTCCCCGATTAGATCTTCTTTCGGCACTCTCCATCCATCGAAGAACAATGTATTCGAATCAACCGCCGCTCGCCCCATCTTTGGAATCTCTGTGATCTCGACCTGCTTGCGATCTAAATCGGTATAGAATAAGCTCAGCCCTTGACTAGGTTTCTTAACCTCTTCCAACGGTGTCGTGCGCACGAGAATAAGGACCTTCTCCGCAACCTGAGCCGTTGAAATCCAAATCTTCTGGCCACTCAGAATATAATGGTCACCGTCCCTGACGGCTTTGGATTGTAATCTCAAAGTATCCAACCCTGTATTTGGTTCGGTGACACCAAAGCAAGCCCTCTCCCTCCCTGCAATCAATGGCACCAACATCCTGTCTTTCTGCTGTCGAGTCCCAAATTTCCTCACTGGCTCTAATCCAAAGATGTTCATGTGCACGGCACTCGCGCCAGCGTAGGCAGCTCCGCTCTCGGCGATCGTTTGCACCATAATTGCTGCTTCGGCAATTCCAAGCTCACTGCCCCCATATGCTGCCGGCATACATATCCCCAGCCAACCATCTTTGGCCACGGCCTGGTGGAACTCCACTGGGAAACGGTGTTCTTTTTCCACGTTGAGCCAGTATGCATCGTCGAATTTCGAGCAGACTTTGCTAATTGCTTCCCGGACACTACGTTGTGAGTCTGTCAAGTCTGGGTCGTGTAGTTGGAGGTATTCTGTGCCGCGAGCTTGAGGTGCTCGTGTCGTCGAAAAGGATAACGACGGAGAGGAGGGAATGGGTCTTGTCCTTGTGCGTCTTGATAACTGGTAGATGATATTCCTCCCTAGCTTTTGAGAAGCCATGTTCACAGTTCCACTCTGGAATTTGTCGGCCCTATGATGTGACACCTACGAGAAGAATATCGTCGAACGAATGTGAATTGGTGCTTAGAGAAACTCCTGCTGTAGACCTTTACATTTTTATAGTGAGCCACGACTATGACATTTCCGAGAATAGGCTTTCTTGACGAGGTAGGGCGGGCGGGTTCGGCCATCGTCCGGGAGACGTAGTGTGTATCTCCGCACTCAGCCTCGTCGGCCTCTCGGCTCCGAGACCGTGATGTCTACCCTGGCCCGAATCTGGTAATTCGGAAGTATAAGATAGGACAAAGCAAAAAAGCACCATTCGTCGTGATTGAATGAATTCAAGGTACTTCGAGCCAGATATCTCAGTGACCGTAGAAAATTATTTCATCTCTAGCTAGATAGTATCGGCGGAACGCGGCATCTGACTGACCTATGTCTCCACAAAGAGAATGACGAGACTCTATAAGAACATCAGGCGGACCATCGGGGTCGACAAATTTCACATCACCAATCCATTATCAAATTCGGTTATTCACATACGAAACTACCGATCAAGCACAGTCCAGAGAAGCAAAAACGAAACAAGCTCCAAGCATCTCCCTCTTCACGGCCTCAAAGTGCTCGACCTCTCCCGCGTCCTAGCAGGACCATTCTGCACACAAATCCTCGCCGACTACGGCGCGCAAGTGATCAAGATCGAGCAGCCACTCGTCGGCGATGAGACACGCCAATGGCGCACGCACAACGAGGCGCAAAAGTGGCGGCCCGACCATAAGCTGATGTCTCTTTACTTCGCGGCGGTGAACCGCAACAAGCGGAGTGTGACAGTGAACTTGAAGAGCGGGCGCGGTGTGGAAATTGTCCACAAACTCGCCAGCCAAAGTGATGTTCTGGTGAATAATTTCTTGCCGGGAAAGATGGAAAGCTTGGGTCTGGGGTACGATGAGTTGAAGAAAGGGAATGAAAAGTTGATCTATGCGAGTATTAGCGGGTATGGAGCGAGTGGGCCGAGTCGGGACCGGGCAGGTTACGATGCCATTGCGCTGGCGGAGGCAGGGCTACTGCATATCACCGGCGAGGAGAACGGAGGGCCGACGAAGCCAGGCGTCGCAATTGCGGACCTCTGTACGGGTCTATATACGCATGGGGCGATTCTAGCGGCGCTGCATCAGAGAGACAGGACCGGGTTGGGGTGCAAGATTGAAGGCAGCCTGTTTGAGAGCAGTTTAAGCCTGCTGATTAATGTCGGTCTAGCGAGTTTGAATCTCGATCTGAATAAAGGACCCGGGGCGAGGAGAAGGGGCAAAAGGCTCGGGCTCGGGCACCCGAATTTGGTGCCATATGGAGGGTTTGAGACGAAAGATAAGAAGATGGTGTTTGTGGCGGCGAACAATAATAGACAATGGAAAGGGTTTTGTGAACGAATGGAGATCGAGGGATTGGCCAACGACGGACGATTCAGCACGAATGATGGGCGAGTGGAGAATAGAGAGGAGATCAATTCCATTTTGCAACGCCGGTTTCGCGAAAAGACCAAAGATGAGTGGATGGCGGTGTTTGAAGGGAGTGGTCTGCCGTATGGTGCGATCAGTGACGTCGTTGAGGCGTTGGAGCATCCACAAGCTGAGGCGAGGGATATGGTGATGGAGGTGGAAGACTTCGAAGCGGCGAGAGATGGGATGTTGAAATTGATAGGACCGGCGACGAAATTTGAGGGAACCGCAATGGACGTGAGGATTAAACCACCGTTGTTGGGCGAGCATACCGATGAGGTCCTTGGGAGTCTGGGATACGAACCTGCTGAGGTGACGGAATTGAGAAAGTCGGGAGTCATCTAAGCCAATAACTGACTTGATGATAGAGAGTCAAATACATCGAAATAAAAATAGGAGAAACTTTGATAAAGCGTTCAGCTGCGGGAGTATGAGAAGAAAAAGACGAGGAAGATTTGCAGAATGTTTTGATGAAAGGCCATCGTGGAGATCCGGTAGATCTAATATTCTGTGATAGTACAATTGCATATCCATTTTCGGTGGTGAGGAAAATGTACAACGCCTGGTCTTGTCTTGGAGAGATGATCCATTAGTGCGCATCGGGTTGGGCGCAGATGTATGTAACTGCTTGGTCGACTTCATTTTGTCAGAAACCGCCTCGAAACGACTTTCGACTTTGCTTACCGCTGTGGATAGCATCCGCCTCCTTGTCTGGGATTTCAATGCTGAATTCTTCCTCAATCGCCATCACAACCTCCACAGTGTCCAAGCTGTCCAATCCGAGGTCATTTTGGAAGTGTGATGTGCCACTGATCTGAACGTCCTCATGAGACAATTTTCGAACACCTTAAGGCAGGATAGATTACCTTTGATGCATCTGTGACCTGTATCGTCGTTAGAAAATGGCACGACGGAAGATTGCTTCAGTACGCACCTTGTCAAAGTTCTTCAACAAATCCATTATCCGGCCTTGGACCTCCTCTTTCGAAAGGCCGGCAGGTGCTGAATAGCATCTTATGCTAGGGATAACAAAGGATGGAGCGACTCGAGATGATTGCAATAGGGAGGAAGCGATTTGAGATCGGAAGGCAGGCAATTGTCGGGGAACCTGGGTCCTTGTAGCGGCATACAGTGCTCTCACGGCACCTGCGCGGAGCATCTCGACGACCAGAGGAGAATAGTAGAGAGGCAGTCAGGCGAAGAGGAAGACGTGATGTGGATGGAGAGGCTGGATTTCTGATGTCAAGCTTCGTTGGACCAAAAGTCGAAATGGGCGTTCAAAAGTCAAAAAGCCGCAGCTCTACTCCAGGGAATTCTGAGCTACTAGCGAAGGTCACGTGGCCAGTTTGTACTCGTAGAACTTGCTTGAGGGGGCTCTCAGCTTCGACTCGACCAATCAAATGACCGCTATATCCAGTCAGTCATAGGCACCGACGGGCATCTTGGACGTCTCCAATCCTCCCTCTTGCTTCCTCCTGCACTCGCCACGTATCGACAACCACAGTCTGCGGCGAACACAGACGATGGCGTCGTCGCTTCGTCCAGCATCGCGACTGGTCGTGAGACCTTCAACAACTTCTGCCGTTCTCCGACAAACAGAACGATCACCCTTTATCCGCGCCGCAGCTCAATTTCACACATCAAGTCCTCGAAATGCCTTACCATCAGGACCTCCTCCACAAGGCTATCGATTGCCACGACCCAAACGATTCGATGAAGGCGAAGGAGTGATGGATAAAGCGAGTAACTATTTTCTTCTCACCGAAATGTTTCGCGGCATGTACGTCGTGCTAGAACAATTCTTCAGACCACCGTATGTCTTAACTAAACATGGCCCTTCAAGTCCAGCCTTGGGTTCGGTTCAAGCTGACAATCACGATACAGCTACACGATCTATTATCCTTTCGAGAAAGGCCCTATTTCCCCTCGATTCAGAGGCGAGCACGCATTAAGGAGATACCCCTCGGGTGAAGAGAGATGTATCGCTTGCAAGCTTTGCGAAGCTATCTGCCCAGCTCTAGCCATCACAATCGAGGCTGAAGAACGAGAAGATGGATCGAGAAGAACCACTCGTTATGATATTGACATGACCAAATGCATCTACTGTGGCCTCTGCCAGGAGAGTTGTCCTGTTGACGCCATTGTGGAAACCCCCAACGCGGAATACGCAACAGAATTCCGAGAGGAGCTCCTGTACAACAAAGAGAAATTGCTTTCCAATGGTGATAAGTGGGAGCCAGAATTAGCCGCGGTGGCAAGAGCAGATGCCCCATACAGATAAAATAGTCGAGCAGAAGCGTCTGTGCACTCGTTCAAGTCTGTACATAATTTTCATGATATCGAACGAAGAATTGAAGGCTTCGCACTGGACACGTGCTAATTTGCAAAAAGCGTAGAGCATTTGCGCCGATGCGAAAAGGGCTTACTACATGTGGACTCTAGTATACTCACTGAGAAAGATGGCTCTCCATCGCTTTTTTACTCTGTTACCGAGGCCTAGCTTGAAACGAGCCCAAAAAGTCGATGAGAAAATTGCATTGACCAAAACCTCCGAGTATGGTATATCCATTCATTTGCAATTATCCCAAAGCTCGCATGGTCAATTCAACCCTAGAACATGCCGTTAGCGGGGTTTTCGGTTCCATGATGAACTTGAAGCTTACACTGCAAATGTTCCTGCACTGACAGGCATAGCCCTCACCATTGTTGGTCCAATGCCTTTCCAGAATCCCCTCATCCCCTCAGCCTTCCAAGTTTGCGTGAAGCAATCTCGCATCGTCTTAAATTTCTGATCTTTTCCAAAGCCATCGCTCTGCATCTTGCTTTTGACTACGTCGAACGGATAGCTCGCTATCCACAGCGCTTCACCGGCCAATCCGCCGTAGAATGCGACTTTGGGTGATGAGATATCGGTCCGTTGCACATTGTTTCGTTTCATATCTTGCGCCATAAGATATTCAAAAGTCAGGAACCAGACGCCATATGCCTGGGCCTCTCGCCAAAGTGTCACAACTTGACCACGGTACAGGCCGCGGAGTATGCCTTCATGAGCAGAGAGCTTCTTGATGCAATCTAGCGGTCCGCTATATAAACGGTTGACGCCATGAGGCTGGGTCTGAAGTCTTATCCTGACGTGCTCTATCGGGCCTGAAAGAACAGAATTCGTAAGGCCTGCAAAAGCTCCAGCTAGGTAATATTGTCCATATGATAAATCGGCAGGCCCCGCTGAATGAACCCGCAAATTGTGTTCCTCGAAAGCACGGCGGGCATAGTGGAAGGCACCAAATTGGACGGAGACACAAGCCCCAATACCGATCAGAGGAGTGAGGGTTCCTTTGTAGAATGCCAAGGGGCCTTCGTTCTGGAGGATTGATGTTGCGCACGAAAGGGCGCCGGGATATTTTGATGTTGTTTGCAACCGGACTTTGACAATATCTGTTGCGGTGAGATATGTGTTTTGACAGAGTAATGTCTCTTTGCTTACCAAAGGGTTGACCTGAAACACAATGTCAGCTTTGGTCGAATCCCAATACTCACACGACCCCGATGTGCCTGGTTAACTAGACCCCGAAGATCCAATATTCCCAGTAACGGGAAGGAGAGAGCCATCGATCAGAAATCGTGATTTGATTGAACTCACCGAGCAGCACTTGTGCTACACCTCCAGCAGCGCCCGCAAAGAGATCTTTTGCGGTTCTGACCCAGCTGGTATTTCCGACCTCACCAGCCTCAATGGCCTCAACACCGTCGGCCATCTCTGAATAATCTGCCTGAGACCTTTATTCTCGCCTCTATTCACTTGGCCTCTTTTGCCAATTCCCACCTCATTTTCGACAATGACTGTAAAAGAGGACCAACTTCCTGGATTCTTTTTTGGCGGGCACGCAATTTTGTTTAGTCACCTCGGTGGAGCGGGCACCGCCGCCTGATGCTGATTGGTTGGATTTCTTCTATATCTACGAATTCAACACTACGCCAGAAGCCGACCGCTATGCTCTCCGGTGCCATGGTCAAAGTTATATCGATGCCTTTACAAGATTTTTCCCAATACACTCGAGTACATTATCATTGGGCATGGCCTTTCGGTATTCCATCGAACACGAGGGATGCTGGGACGGGACTTAAGGAACTTGGTCCGATGGGCTTCTTGGGACAAGGAGAAGGAGACATTTCACTTTAAGCCAACTGCTGAATTCGGCAGGATACTCTTTTCAAAATAGAAGCCAGAAAGAAAATACAGCGTCTGTGACTTCTCATGAGTTGATCTGATTCCCCGTAGCATATCTACTACACTCGATAAATGCCTTCCCGTAAATTTCCGGCGAAATTTTTAGTACGGGCCTTTAGTCGATCCTGGCCTGAGAGGCGTGTTATTCATCCCATGTTTCTAAGATAGAAATACTGAGGTATCGCCCCTCCGTTCTGGAATAATTCGCACTCAGCATGCGCTGGGCGGTGACGCGAAAGGTTTGTTCTCTTGATAAAGCAACATCATTGTCTGCAAAGATTGACAAGTCCCAGCTCCCGCAACTACAGGAAATCTGTCTCTTTTGCGCCTTCAGACATGGCGTAGAAGCCCGTGTTGCAAATCCCACCCGACAGCAACGTCAGATTTATACCTCGAGTGCTCCTTCACGACGTCCGGCTGGAGCTGCGGCAGCTCGTGCTGAAGAGGAGGACGACGACTTAGCATCCTCCCTGCCTGCACCTGCGCCAAAAAGAGAGCTGCAGGGTTGGAGATGTCGATGCAGCCACGTTAACGCAACACATCGATTAGAATGTACAATATGTCTGAGTCCACGCCCACAAAAGCTGGAACATGCCTACAAAGAAAATGGGCCCCCTCCGAAGCCTTCATCCTCCTCCATCCAAAGCTCACGATCTGCTTCTGGCTCGGGGGAGCAATCGGTCCCACTGGCAAGATCACGCAATTTTTTGGAGTTCAATTCTCAACCAATTCTTGACCAAGCTAGATTTTCGTTTCAACAACCTGAGCGTAATTCACTCCAGGAGTCACGATCCTATCCGCGAAGAAACCAGCCCACTCACCGCGACGGCTCGCGGAGAGAAAGAAATGGCTCGAACAAATCTATGGCTAGAAATACACGAGATGCTTCAGCTTCCCAGAATGGGCCGCGAATCAAATTCATAATGGGAGATAGACGTGAGCCACCTGCCCCCGCATTACAAACATCAACGACAGGGCCCAGATCTACTTCTTGGAGACCTTTTGCCCACAATAACCACCCCTCGGGTGATGAACAACCAGAAAGAACTGGAAGTGCCATCGATGGAGCGGAAGCCAGCCAGAGGACGAATGCGGACGCTGCATTCGGGGAAAGATTTGGATCTAGACGGCCTCGTGGCGACTTTCAAAGGCGATATGATGAGGGGCTCCAGGTTAGAGCTGGGCCAAGACAAGGCCGCTTCCGGCGCTTTCGGGAGGATACCTCAAACGAAGCTTCCCACGATTCGCCGCAATCAGCCACCGTCGACGAAGACTTTGTTGAAATTTCGGAATCCGAGCCATCTCTACAGACCGAGGAAGAGTCTCCTTCACGAAGGGCCAGAAAAGATAAAGACGCAGATAGAAGAAGCAGAGTTTATGACGTCGAATCAGCAGAACCATTCACCACCTCTCAAATGGCCAGCTCTCCGACTGGAAAAAGGAGGAGCATTCCAAGGCTGAGCACTCCAGATTTTGATCCAGATGAGGTCGAAGAGTATCTCGACGAGAGGAGGCGGGGGAAGAAAAATAAAAACAAGAAAGAACAGGCTCACCTAACCGAACGACCTGAAATTCGATTACCGGAATTTATTAGCGTGGAGAAGTTAGCCCAAAGCCTCAAGGTTAGGCTGCATGACTTTTTGGAAAAATTGGAAGAGGAAGGGTTCGAAGGGGCTCGCTACGATCATCTCCTCGACTCTGAAACTTCCGCTATATTTGCCGAAATTTATGGATACGAACCCGTCATCAGCACGATTAACGAGACTCGCGATTTGGTAGCACGACCACCGGCAGAAAATCCGTCCCTGTTGCCACCGCGGCCACCGATTGTCACCATCATGGGTCACGTTGACCACGGCAAAACCACACTCCTTGATTATTTCAGAAAATCAAGCCTGGTTGCGAGAGAACATGGTGGCATCACTCAACATATCGGAGCCTTCTCCGTGACAATGCCTGGATCAGAACGCAATATTACTTTCCTAGACACCCCCGGACATGCTGCCTTCCTAGAAATGCGTCGACGAGGTGCCCATGTCACCGATATAGTGGTCTTAGTAGTAGCTGCAGATGACAGTGTCAAGGCTCAGACGATTGAAGCCATCAAGCATGCACTTGAGGCCAAAGTGCACATGATCGTGGCGGTCAACAAGATCGACAAAGAAGATGCCAACATTGAACGCGTGAAGCAAGACCTAGTTCGACACGGCATTGTCGTGGAGGATTTTGGCGGCGAGTATCAGGCCATTCCTGTTAGCGGAAAAACAGGTCGCGGCATGGCTGATCTGGAGGAGGCAATTTTGACCCTCGCTGATGTTGCCGACTTCCGAGCCGAAAAGGACGGACCGGCCGAAGGATGGATTATTGAGAGTGCAATCGGTTCGTCTGGTCGCGTCGCCACGGTCTTGGTACGTCGTGGAACCTTGAGACCGGGAGACTTCATCGTTGCCGGTACTACTTGGGCTCGTGTGAGGACTCTACGCAATGATGCGGGTCAGTTGATACAGGAGGCACCTCCAGGTACACCAGTTCAAATCGACGGTTGGCGGGAGGGTGATCCAATGGCTGGTTTGGAGGTGCTCCAGGCTGAAAGTGAGCGGCAAGCTAAAGATGCGGTGGCCGTCCGTCAAGAGAGGGAAGAAGCGGCTCGGGCCATCGACAATATGACCACAATCAATGCTACGCGCGCAGAAGAAGCAGAGGCTCGTGCTAAAGTATTGGAATGGGAAAAAGAACAGGGATATCTGGACATGAGGGTATCAAGACGTCCCAAGGATAATGAAGGCTGGGTTGAGAAAGAATCATCGGGTCCTCAACAAGTTCATTTTGTTGTTAAAGCCGACGTGGCTGGGAGTGTTGAAGCCATTGTTACTGCCGTCAATGCGATCGGCAACAATGAAATTGTGGCGAACGTCATCCACAGTGGCACCGGTGAACTTACAGAATCCGATATCAAGCACCTTGCCGCCACGGGCGAAGTGGGCTATGCGATCACATTCAATCAACCAGTAGACAACTCTATCCGGCGACTTGCGGAGGCGACGAATCTTGGTATCCTCAACCACAACGTTATTTACAAAATTACCGACGATGTCAAAGAAAAGTTATCCGCACAATTGCCTCCAATCGTGACTCAACGGGTGTTGGGAGAAGCGGAGATTGGAGAGATATTTGAGATCAACATCAAACGAGGGATCCTGAAAATTGCTGGATGCCGAGTGACTAACGGTATCATTCGCCGCTCTGAGAAGATTCGAGTTCTCAGAAACGGCGAAGTGGTCTACACGGGTAAGTTTGTTGAGCACGCGAAGTCTATGTATCTCATTGTTTACTCACAAAACACCTAGGCATGCTCAACTCGTTTAAGAACATCAAAAAGGATGTGACGGAGATGCGAAAAGGGTCTGAATGTGGCATGGGCTTTGAGAATTGGGACGGCTTCCAAGTGGGTGATCAGGTTCAGTCATTTGAGGAGCAGAAAGAAGCCCGGAAACTATACTAGGCAAGAGAAACAAGATCGAGAAATCTCCGGCGGCTACACAGCAAGGCTGCTTGAGGCCACGAGGCTGAACTGTCGAATCTCAGCCAATCAACGGCCAACCGACATCAGGCCTTGGCGCAAACCTCACACACGGTGCGTCATGTTTTGGACATCCACCACCTGCTCGCCAACCATTCTCGTTCTCTTTCATTATCTCCGACAATGAGCATTTCGTCATCACTGTCGTTTGCATGCGTTGTTCACGTTTCACAGCGCAGAAGAAACCTGTTTCAATCAACGATGGAAGGACCGGAACACAGATTTTTAACCGCCCATTGTGGCGGTCGTCGCCAATTCACTGCGCGTCTACGTACAATACTTCAAAAGATTTCGCTAGGGCATCGAGAAAAGATCGATAGCTAAACAAAGACTCTTCTCTCACCTGTGTGTTTAATGTTCATTTCCTATCTCCTTCCAGTTCTTCTCTTCTTGACTTGCTTTTGCACGCAGGCGTGGAGTGATCATCGACTTACTTTGCATTGCTATCTTTCCTTGAACAACACTCCTCACCTAGTCTCAGTTCGAGAACGCTATTAGGTGAGATATGCAAGTCGTCATCTCACCAATACTACTCCTCGTCTTGTCGACGCTGACCTTGGCGGGCCCGATTCATAGGTTTGTTCCCCTCTCCATCAATCACGATTCACTCAACTCTGACTGTTTCTCATGGGTAGTAATGTAATACGCCGCGCAAATGAACCCCAGAGACGCTATGTGATCAACAACATTCTCACCGTGACCTACGGATCTCCGAGAAAAAGACAACTTCCCACAGATCCTGGGACCGGATCAGACAGTGCTCAGACGGTATCGGGTATCGATCCTTTTGCAACGCCAACAAGACAAGGGACAGAAGATGGATCGGTGCCGGCAGTCGGTGTTGGAGGAGATAACAGCAGCTTGCTGAGCCTCTTGACCCAAACGCCAGTTGAGAGCTCGACCGCTGCGGCGACGGCGGCGACGGCGGCAGCGGCCGCCGCAACAGATAGCTCTGAAGCGGATAACACTACAGCTGCATCTGTTGGTGAAGACACAGACACTGCGTCCGGAGCACCTGGATCTGGAACTGCCATCGAACCCAATGCCGCTCAAACCGAAGCCCAGCCACAACCCACCTCCACCACGACTGTCCAAGTTCAGACCACGGTATTCGAGACGGTGAATGTCACTGCTGATACGACTGCTCCCGCATCAGATCCAGTCACCATTGGAGCTGCAGCAGCATCGACAACAGCTCCCACAGAAGCTTCAGCGACACCAGCCGCAAGTAACGGACAACCGGACGAGCAACAACCTACCGCGGCGGTGACTGTTGTCTTTGTAACCGCGGAACCCACGTTCACCGGCCCTATTGGCGGATACTCAACCCTCGATCCCGGCGCGAACGGCAACGCTGCTACCGCAGTCACTGCAGCTGGAGTGGCGACGGAGACGGAGACAGTGTCAGCAGCGGGCTCAACGACCGTCGATGCCGCCACGTCCGCTGTATCTGAATCTCCAGCTGCGGCAGCTACTGTGATAGAAACCGCTTCGGCGGCCGCTGCCGAAGGGTCCCGTTCCTCGCCAGAGGTGGCAGTTGAGCCAACTCCAGCTTCAGCTTCTGTGAGCACAGAGTCTGCCGCGCCGACATCGCCGCTGATATCGACGTCTCCTCCTGCGACAACAAGTCCAGATGAAGTTGCTGTAGTTCCTGTGACGCCGAGTCCGGCACAGAACAATCAGGTGACGGTGACGGTGACGGTGACAACGACTCTTACTGCTATTTAAACACGCGGGGAAAGGTTCTATGGTACCTAAGGATGTTGTCACTGGTCCTGAGGTAGTCTGTTGGCGAGGCACGCGTGTCTATCGTCTAGACGAGACAAGACGAGATGGATTTGTTTAGCATAGCATTACGTGGGAATTTGGCGGAGTTTGGTACTATGTCTCGCACCGTCTGGAACGAGGATTGATGGAAATTTGGGAGATTTCAAAAAGAGACAATGTATCTTGATCGAATATGAAAGATGAACTACTTCAAAAAAGGTTATTGCTGGATATGTTTGTCGGGTTTTCTTGTTGCTAACTCAACTAGATATTATCTCATTTGTTTGTTGGTGAATCTTTCAGGGTCTCAAAGGAGGTGGAAATTATCCTGGGTGATCAAATAGCTGATCTTCACCTTTGTCAATGATGCAGTGGCAGTTCCTTTAAATTGAGGCCATGCCGTCAATTTCGTCTCTTGTACATGGTTCGGACTTCTTAGGTCGTTAAGCCTCGCTAACATCATGCATAACCCATACCTTGTACCACCGACATTGCACACATTCATGAAGCTTGAATGCGCCGATGATGACTGGTTATGGGGAATGATGGATCCTGGCCTGGAGACGGTGATACTGGCAGACTTCGTAATAGAAGGCAGGGATCGAACTCCGTATACAGTCTATATGTCTCCGGTTTCGGTCCGCCAGAATCCCCTCCTTTCTCCCCAGCCTCTCTATTTTCATGTCAAAATGTGGGCAGTCATTAGTCACCATTTTGGCCTCTTGTTTCCGTTGATCAACGCGGCTCCACACAAACCAAAAGGCAGTGTTGAACGTCTGAGACATCTACGATCCAATTGACTGACAGGAAATAGCTGTCTCACAAGCTCTCGTCGACGAATTGGTCTTTTGCTCGCAATATGCTGTTGCAACATTGTGCCCAAACAACACCACCGCAACTCCCGCTCGCACGATTACTTGCGAGGCCGACAACTGCCCTCTTGTCGAAGCCGCTGGTGCCCAAATAGTCATAACATTCCAAACGTAAGAATGACGATTACCCCATCTTCTCTCATCAAAGAAGTGCGAAGAATACTAGTACTTACCCGTAAGTGGTGGGATCTACGATACCGCAGACTTTATTGCCGTCGGCCATGAGAACGAATTGGTGGTCGTCTCATTCTGTGGAACCATGTCTCTTGAAAACCCGATGGCCGATCTCGTCATTCTTATGGCTCCATGGATCTGTGATGGATGCATACTATGCGTTGGATTCCTTGATGCATGGCAAGACGTTACCTGAAAGGCCAAAACTGCCATCGATGGCATCCTGACAGGCCATTCAGATTATCAGATTGCGTCGACCGGCCATTCTCTTGGAGGATCTATATCTGAGATTACCGCTACTGATCTCCAGGAATCAGGATATACTGTCGCCTTGGTACGTCTGACAACGACATCTTCTTTCCTCCGTCCAGTGTAATAAAGATCAGTTATGCGGCCGAGTTGGTAGCCAACGGCAAGCTTTCCGACTACATCTCTGCACAAACATCTGCCAATTTTCGAGTCACTCGTGAGGTAGACCACGTGCCCAGTTTACCAGGACATGCTCTGGGACTTGTACGCCTTTCTCCGGAGTATTAGATCACTTCTGCGCATGGCGAGCCTGTGACTCCGGATGATATCCAGTTGTCTAGTGGAGCAGTCTACCTTGGGGAAAGTAACAGTCAACTCCTGGGACTTAACCAGCTTGATCATGGCTGAGTTCTTTGGGCCCTTGTTGCCGGGTGTGCTGCAGGCATTTACAAGAATTTTTGGAGGTTTGGTTCAGCCAATCGTGATAGTATTAGGGTGTTATTAAAGAATGTAACAAGAAGTTATGGGACCTCAAGGCTGGGCCCGGCAAAATTGCCCAGCAAGTTCACACGTATTTGGAATGACGTCGCAACTGGGAGCGGCTCTTTCCTCAGCCACATTCTCTGCTTCGCGGACGGGGGTCTCTGCATCCCAGGTTTCCAAGCAATTACGTTCGCAGATGCTGCTGTCGCAGTCTTTCTCTCTTTCATAGACCATAGAAATCTGCCCTCCCTCCTCTCTGCATAGATTCGCGTCTCTAGGCCCAGCGTCATAAAGAAGAGACCATATCGCAAAGAATATTCGAGAACACCCTTCCCAACCACTTGCAACCGAATCACTGTGTTCTCTTGCAAGAAGACACCTCAACTTCAGAGGGCAATTGTCTAGCCAGATCTCCGTCCGGAATCGATTTCCTATACCATCTACCAAAATGTCCACTGCGGTGGTCAGCGCCGACGACGATGTTCTCGAGCCCTCCCTCCAGAACCTCATTGACCAGCAGACGCTAAGATGGATCTTTGTGGGAGGAAAAGGTGGTGTCGGCAAAACCACAACCTCATGTTCTCTGGCAATCCAAATGGCAAAAGCAAGGAAATCCGTGCTGTTGATCTCGACCGACCCAGCCCACAACCTGAGTGATGCGTTCAGCCAGAAATTCGGAAAAGACGCAAGACTCGTCGAGGGTTTCACCAATCTCAGCGCCATGGAAATTGACCCCAATGGCAGTATCAATGATCTGATCAACGGGGCAGGAGATGAGGCTCAAGATGCTATGGCTGGACTGGGTGGCATGGGCAATATGATGCAGGACCTGGCATTCAGTGTATGATATCCCAGGAAGAGGCGTTTGCCATGGAACAAAGGACAGCTGACGTTTCACAGATTCCTGGCGTTGACGAGGCCATGTCCTTCGCAGAAGTCCTCAAACAGGTCAAATCCCTCTCGTACGAGGTCATTATCTTCGATACTGCTCCCACCGGCCACACTCTCCGTTTCTTACAATTTCCTACCGTTCTCGAAAAAGCTCTAGCTAAGATTTCTCAACTTTCGACTCAATTCGGCCCCATGCTGCAATCAGTCATTGGCGCCAGAGGAGGTCTGCCGGGTGGTGCTAGTCTTGAAGATCTGACCCAGAAACTCGAATCTCTTCGAGAAACCATTGCGGAAGTCAATGGTCAATTCAAAAATCCCGACATGACCACCTTTGTTTGTGTCTGTATCGCCGAATTCCTGTCCTTGTACGAGACCGAACGGATGATCCAGGAGCTGGCGAGCTATCATATTGACACACATTGCATTGTGGTCAACCAGCTACTATTCCCCGAGAAACACAACGATTGCAAGCAGTGCAATTCCAGAAGGAAGATGCAAAAGAAGTACCTGGACCAGATCGAAGAGCTATATGATGAGTTCAACGTGGTCAAGATGCCTCTACTGACTGACGAAGTAAGGGGTGTTGAAAAGTTGAAGAGGTAAGCTCATCAATGTATCTCATGCCATAAGCCAGGCTAATGAAGCCTCCAGCTTCTCAGAGATGCTTATTCATCCATACCAGCCACCCTCGTGATATCTGATGTAATTACAATGGAATCAAGCTCCAGTATCATTCCCAATGCGGCTTTCAATTTTGCATCCGTTAGCGGTATCAATCCATATAGAGCGCTCCGGCCAAGGATGAAATGCATATTTTACGACCAATCGCGTGTTCTTTCTGAGCGGAAGTTTGCCTCGGTCAAAAATTCCTCCTTTCCTGTGTTTTTCGGACCATGTGAAATCGCTCTATTCCACTAGAAATCAATGGTAGCGAGGGATCACAATGTAACCACTGTGAACTTGGGCTTGCCCTGGCAAGCCACACTTCCACATGCTCCTGATCTTACGATGCAAATGCTCGAGACGGCTTATGTCAACTGTTATGCAATCATCTCCACAGGCCACTTCGTCTGTAGAACCTCAGTTCTACTGTAAGTCGGATCGATGCAAGTCGTGTATCGTGACTCTGCTCATCGTCGGTTTAGCTTTTTGCTGGGCGGGACGGAGCGATCGTCCGGCGTCCATACTTGGTTGCATTTTCTGCTTCACCAAACGGGCTATTTATGGCTGAGGAGAACTTTGATCGACCCCCGAGATCCTCCCTCTCCGCCCCGACCATCTTCTTTGTCGCCAGTCCTTGCAAATCTTGACCCAGACTAGGGTAAACCGGAATGGGTTTATGAAGCAGCCCTTATTTTCAAATACTTTACACATCACTTTTGGAGTAGTGGGTTTTCCGGATATCAACCCTCTTTACCATTTATACGCGACAATCATGCTCATCGCCGGTGGTTCTAACTAGCATAACCCTTTGAAACGGATTTGGGACTTGGATGGTGGAAAAATCGCAAGGATCGCAAGCGAGCTGCAGACCCTGCTTCATCCGGAGGTACCCCGTTCACTAGCTAATGGGTTTAGTTAAAATTCATGCAGTTCTGCGCCACGTGGGAGGGAGAGTTGGCCTTGTATTTGGCACTGGGGGAGAACTTACTGTAGCTGGTAGAACAAGTCGTTTTCATTGGCCGGAGTCGAAGCAGTCATTTCTTTGGTCTCGTTGGCAGCTTGCGCTTGACACATGCGCCAGAGGGGAGAGCTGATTAGGCATCGCGGTGACAACGAGGTCCTACGCTGACAGCGGAAGGAGGAAGAAAGCCCAAGAACCAAGAAAGGCTGGCTTATGTCGAAGAAGCTCGAAGGCGCGTTGTTGTATTGACAAGACCAGCGAAAAAGAGTTGGCTTGAGTTCGAAGTTCCAGTTGGAATGATATGATTGCGTAAGCCGCAGTCCAGTCCAGTGGAGAAGGAGAAGGAGAAGGAGCATTGCTTCCCAATGTGTAAGCAGTCCGTGGCTTTAATGGTAAGGAAAAGTAAAATTGGATACAGAATCGACCTGCAAGTCACTTGCGTCCCAGGGAACCCCCATTAAGCTCCTGAAGACCAATCTTGTCGCCAGTTAAGGCTCTAGGCCCCAAGGTCAGTTGACACAGACGCTACGGGGACGGCGAAGTGGGTTATGAAGGGCGCTGGTAGGGGCGGCTGAAGCCAAACAAGGCAAGCCGAAGGATGCTTCCGAGTCCCACCGTTCTAGTGCGATCCGTGAACCATGACCACGCATGACTGGCACAACCCCGAGAGAAAAACGCCGCCGATACAGTATTACCCTAGACTTTTGAGTCTATATGCATTTCGGTGCCGTTCTGCCCTATCTGATCTAGACCTATTCCCACCCCTATGTGTTGCCTATCCTATTCCAATCATAGCATTCATGCACGCATCGCAAAAAATCCAAATTCCATTCCATTTGACCATCGAAACCTGCTCATTGGTCTAACCACAACCAGTGTTGGCAATCCCCCAATCTAAGTAATTAATTTGCGTTTTACGTCAAAGTGTGGTGGATAGAGTGTGCCTGAAAAGGCACAAAGCTGCTCATGTACTGCAGCCCTGCGGCCCGCCAGCGGTTCAGTCTAGTTGAGACGAAGCTCGAAAAATGTACGTGACGCGAAGAAAACGTGGCTTCAAGCTAGTTTCCTTTGCCGTCGTTTCGCATAAGAAAAAAGGCCACTGACCGACATTGGGCGAAAATGTTGCCAAAAACATATCTGTCCTCATAGGTCGACGATTTCTAACCAAGCAAAACAGCGTTAGGATGACGGAAGCAGCAGCGGTGTGATCCATCATCTCTGTCTTCGAATCCATGCCAGCATGCGTTCCAATACAGGATCCTCATCAAGCCAGTATCCCTTTCGACGATCAGCGTTGCGAAGGTCATTGACAACATGTACATCGGTGATCTGCTCGAGTTCCTATATTTTCCGCCGAGTTAGCATTCATTTTTGGGCCTTTTTGACTCCCTTTGACTTCTATCCATCTGTCCTTCCGCATATAGCTCATCACTGCCATGCCTGGTATAACAAATGCCAATTACCAACATGGCTGGTGGGGAACTAAGGATCACGATCAAGTTTTTCCCTCGGACGTACCTGTCGAAGTCTCTGGTCAATTGCTCGAAGCCCGTTGGCGTGTCCAGGTCCTGGCTTTTCTCCTCTCAATAATTGTGTGCGCGTCTGTATCCATCTCATCGCGGCTGATGCTCGGAGGTAAATTTTGTGCGCTTGAAATCGTCTTGTAGATGCGTCAAGAATAATCCTGAGAAGATTGTTAACATATTCAATAAATCTCGGCTGACTTCGATGGTGTGTATCCCACCTCTGCAGTGTCGCTTTTTGGACTTCTGTCTCGGGGACGTGTCCAGCCTGAAGCCCGATATTGCTTGGGCTGTAGTTGGTGGCTAGAATCGCTTGTGATTCCGCGGCACATTGTCTCAACACCACATAACCATCGAGATAGTGTGATTGTTGGTCCGGAGGGTTCGCTGCGGTCCGTGTCATGAGCGACGAGATATGAATCTGCAACGTCCGGAAATCGTTCATAATCTCGAGGATGCGCATGGCACGGGCCTCATTCCCTGAAACCAACATAGTCAGCAAAACCGTCCTCGTTCATTTTTTTCTCACACCGTGGAGTTGAGTAGTTACGGTTAGACGTACGTCCGTCAGCCATTGCGAAAGAGAGTTGAGGCAAGATTGTAAGGGGCTTGTAGATGAAAAGCAGTGAGTCGATGGACGGCGCAAGTCCAATTCTTCTTTGTTCGCTTCGAAAGCCAGTTAGGATTCAACGAGGGACAATGGGGTTTCTGACCGTTAGCCCAGTCTTAAGTTCAACTTATTAATTGTGATTCTGTGAATCCTGAAGATCGGAGAGGGGCATTCGACGGGGTGATGGTGACATTCTTAAAGACAAACGCAGTCCAGCTGTGTTGCCGAGGATATGGATTAGATGAATAGAGCGCAGAAGAGACAATGACCCCCAGCACCGAGGAAATTGAGTAGTCAACCTCGTGGCTTTTCTGCCAACGGACCAGTCAGGATGATGGAAAGGTTCGTGAAGAGATGGGATCGGCCCGTGGCGGCAGGGAATAAAAGGAACACCCCGTCCAGCTCTCTAAAAAAGTGATGGATGAAGACATGAGCGACAATGAAGCGGGAGTCAATTTTCCAGCACTGAACCATGGAGAGATCACAGAGGCAGAAAAGGACACAGGCTAGCACTGGAAAACAGACACGGCTGTGAACGGACAGCAGAGGGCTTGGAGAAGCCCAGCATGACTATTGGGCAATGCCGCAGATGTCGGCATACTGCAGCCCTGGCAATGGTAGTGGATCAGTCGAGGCTCTGCCATCGCGATCAGCAGGCGGTTTGCAAGCCACCGTACGGGAGTCTGTGCTCTCCCGAGATGTTGTCAGGATGGAAGTCTGAGACGAGGAGTTGGAGTAGGACTATGGCCATGGGCTGGAGAAGTTACGACATCCATGAGGCGCCAACCATGTGTGAGACAGGTCAGCCGGTGGAGGTACATACGGTAAACGTTGGAGACAAACAACCTGGGGATGGTTAGTAGTGCTAGCCTTGGTTAGAGTTGATTGGGCTTATATCTTAAAACCCACCACAGCCAATCAGTGTATGCCTCGCCTTTCGGGTAGAGCCGGATCAGGAATAGCGCCGTCTTTAGAATGGCTCTGGGTAAAAACTAACGACCAACTTAGATTGGCGGGAGTCTCCTCAGGCCAACGGTTAAGCACCAAACCATAACCGCATTGGGACAGCTGAAGGGTGTCCGCGGCAGGAACAAGCGCATCGCGTGGCAATGGTGGACACTGCAGCTGAATGTCCGGCCCGTAATCACGAAGCTCTACTGGTTCCCGGCCTATTTTCATTCACCTCGCTTCTGCATTGACTCAAGCATGGCGCCAGCAAGATCTGGCGCGTCAAAGGGAGTTAAAAAAAAAAAAAGGCCTGCATCACTTGTGGCTTGATTTTCTTCTGCTCGTTCTGCCCTGCGTCAACTCACAGCTCATGAATTAATTGGTTTGGCATTTGTACCTGTCTGTCCAGCCTCAAACAGCCACACAGACCGCCACCGCTCCCCTCTGTGCCAGCATCAATATTGTGTCACCTGAGGCTAAAGGAAACACGGGACCAGGAGATGAGGCTGTAAACAGGGTCCCCTTCAACCGCCAATCACCCTAGTTTGCCTTTGAGATCTGACTGTGTTGGATCGATTCCGATATCCATGGACCTAGCAAAATCTTGTTCCATCCCGAATCAGCTCGAAAAAAGTGCTGAACGTGACTCAACACACTCCGTACACCTGCTCTCCATATATGACCAAGCTGAGCCATATTCAGATCCCTGTCCAGCGTGGTTGCCGAGATGTCCCCACTTCCCCGATCCATGGAGACACGACGAGTTTTGACTTTGCTTTGACGGCGACGAGCTGTAATCAATCCCGCTCTGCAATGGCCTGGAGTCGTTCCTCGATTTCATCCTCGGTGAGTGTTCTGAACTCCCGGTCGGTTCCTTCATTCCCGTCAGCCTTCGGTCCGCCCACGATTCCAATCTCTAATTCGCTCTTCTTGAAGTCAACGCTTAATACCGTGCTGAGGGTGCTGATCCCCAGTTCGACCACTTCTTCCCAGCTTCCGGGAGCACAGTCTTTGTTCTTCAGCTTCTTCTCCAAATGATTAAGTGCCTCTTGTTGTTTGGGCCCTGACGCCGTTGCCTTGTAACCCACGTAATATCCAGCCGGGTCACATTTGTAGAGTTGGGGGCCGAATTCATCATCGACGGAAATCAGTGTTGTTGCTACACCCAATGGTCTCATGTATGCCTACATGCCATTATGAGTCTTATCCAAGAAAAAGGGAGAAGGGGGGTTATGTCCACATAGGGGTTGCCTACCCGTTGTGTGTACACTTGACTGATGTTTGCCAATCGCTTTGCCAGAACATCACAAGGCATTTCATATCCATTTCGGTATCTGAATTCTGCCGCTTCTCCTCTCGCTCGGTCCACTGAGGCTCGAGCGTCCGCTATGGAGCCGGTCATGACGCAGCCTACGGAGGGTGAAATCTTGAAAACATAGGATACCGAGGAGGGATCGATCAATTTGTCCTAGAGTGAAATGGTCAGAGGTTGGGAAGAGACCATGGATATCGGGGGGGGGGGTTCCATACCGGCACCTTCTTTTGGGATAGCACCACAGCGCATGTCTTCCCTCGAACTCCCACTGATGTAATATTGGCTGCCGTGATTGCCTTGAATGCATATTCTGGATGCCAATGTAAGCATGAGTGATATTGATCTGGTTTTGGGGCGACCGCGTTGGGGGAATATGGAGATGCGTCGAGCATCCAGTATCGGCACCAAAAACCAAGGCCAGATTTCCAACCACCGTTGTGTCAAGAATCGGGGGACGTACCAACTTGATATAACCGGCCCTGATCTGAGAAGATAGTGATGTGTCGATCATAACCTGCGCTGCCTGAAGGATGTGAACAGGTCAGCTCGGTGATTCCGATACAGCTAGAATGGGCCAAAGTACGAACCAGACATCTTGGACCTCCTTCAATCGAGGAATCTTGAACCGATTGTACCACCTTATACAGTTGGAGGGGATCCCTCGATGAACGAAACTTGATTCGGAGGAGTGAGAATATGTCCGAACACGGTTTGAACAGAGCGGACGGAAATTGTTCGTATATTATTTGGGACGGTGGTAAACGCGCAGCTTCGCGATGCCTGCGCCAAGGACAAGCGGGAGCACCTCGAAGCGCAGGACTTGGCTCCCCAGCACAGACAAATTAGAGTTTTGCAGAAATGAGTAATTTATTGGGCGGGCATTGGCTTGGGTGAAACTTCAGTTGTGGTCGTCTAATACAGATGTCCAGTTGAATCATCTTTCAAGGTGCCCGTCGGCCAAACCATTTGACCTGGGGATTCACCATGCGTCAAGCTCGACTTCCAGCCTGGAAGAGACTGGGATTGAAGTTAAAATATGCAAATGAAAACCCACAACCCAATAGAGACTCCTCCAAGAACGGAGCTGTTTCTGCGCATCACCAGCAAGACTTTCATAATGAGATTGAGAGTCAACCAGCAATGGTGAAACCGCCCCGAAAGAAACGGAAAACGGAGCCAACTCCTGAAACTATTCCTCCAACTCAGTCAAAGCATTCCGCCTCATCCCTCAACAATGGGTCCTCAACGGAAGAGGCTTGGGAGAAGAAACTAAAGAAACGAGTATCGTTCTCTGCCGACACCAAGCCGATTGCCGAATCTCCCATCACATCGTCCTCGAAAAATGAAGCCAAGAATGAAGAATCCCCAGGGACGCTGAAGAAACCCAAAAAGAAAGCTGGACGAAAGAGCCCACAGCCTTTGGTTCAGAAATCACACCGTGCCTTAGATTATCTCAACCAATATCGCACTTCGCGTTCATCTTGGAAATTCAACAAGAACCGAGAAACGTGGATTTTGAAACATGTCTTTTCAGAGACCGATATCCCTCGAGAATATAACATGGCCTTGGCGAATTATATCCACGGATTACAAGGTTATGCCGCGAGGGAAAGATTGAAGACCCAATGTGTTGATATGTTGAGGAAGGACGAAACAAATGGTATAGGGGAAGACCGGAATGAAGATTCGGACGAAGCATTTCTTGGGCGATTCTTAGCTACTCTGGAGAATTCTAATGAGCGCAAAGATTCTGAAATGGATGAAGACCATCAATCATGGGCCCAAAAAATGTCACGCCCGCGGATGTTGCTCTGGAGTCTGGGATTGAATCCTCGAGCATTCATGTCGAGTGATGAGGATGATGAGGGTGTAGAGTCTTCCAAATCGACAAAGACGACCGAAAGCGAGAACACA
Organism: Rhinocladiella mackenziei CBS 650.93; assembly: GCF_000835555.1. NCBI lineage: Eukaryota > Fungi > Ascomycota > Eurotiomycetes > Chaetothyriales > Herpotrichiellaceae > Rhinocladiella > Rhinocladiella mackenziei. Next base: position 1,290,105 of record NW_013550597.1, read on the forward strand.
AGTGGGATCAATGGTGTGAAACCAAGAGAGAAGAAGCGAAAGAATAGGACTGCGGTCATCGAATATGAAAGCTCCAATTCCAGCTCTAGCGAGAGTGATAGTGAAAGCGACAGCGACAGCAACAGTGACAGCGACAGCGATAACGGCTGCAGCTATTATACCGGAAGTGAAGCCGCAGTTGCATTCAGGAACCGGTCACGAGAGGACACATCGGGCAGCGGTAGCTTATGAGAGCAGCACCGACAGCGAGTCTAACAGTGAGAGTGAAGCAAAGAAGAGGTCTCTTGACGAATGAACCCGTCAGGATTTCTTTTCCTGAGATGCCTGCTCGATACCCACCAACTGCTTTGTTCGTCTTTGATAAAATCTTTGCCTCCGTAGTGTTAGGTTATCGTCCTCTGTGGGAGGGTACGCGGCATCCACAGCAACAACGGCTTGGCAGGTGCCTAGAGTCTGTTGCGACGGCGGCTCTTCCGTCATCGTCCTGTGCTCACGGGATCACACTCCTACTGGGCAGATCACCTATCCTCCGGCCCCGAAACAAGTCCCAAACCCATCCATCCAAACTCGTCATCCCGTTTATCAACCACCCTCTACTTTCTCTCTCTTCGTTCATCCTATCATTAACAAAACAATCATCGGCTGCATCTAGTTGCAGCCTGCTTTCACCTTCCTCTGTTCTTCTGATTAGCGTTCGGTGGTTGCGAGCATGAAGAATAGCCTCGTCGTCGCAGCCGCTGCGCTGCTCGGTGCCGCCAATGCTGGGGTCCATCGTATGAAGCTCCAGAAGGTGCCTTTGGAGGAGCAATTGGTAAGCTCAGCCTTCGAATCTCGCCTAATATGGCTTCATCTAACTTCATTTTCAGAGTGCTGCCAACATCGGCGACCACGTGCGAGCCCTCCGCCACAAATACACACAGAAGACTATGGGGGGTCCAACGGAGGACATCTTCAGACATACATCTATCGACGCTGATAGTCCTCATGATGTTCCGGTCGAGAACTTTCTGAATGCTCAATGTAAGAAAGAGTTGCCGTGGGTACAACGTCCATGAGAGCTCACCAGAAACCCCCAGATTTCAGCACCATTGCTCTCGGAACACCACCCCAGGAATTCAAGGTTGTCCTGGACACCGGTAGCTCCAATCTCTGGATTCCTAGTGCCTCCTGTGGTTCGATCGCCTGCTACCTTCACCAGAAATACGATTCCTCTTCATCTTCCACCTACAAGAAGAATGGATCGGAGTTTGGTATTCGATATGGTTCTGGTGAAGTGGCCGGTTTCATCTCCCAGGACATTCTGCGCATTGGCGATCTCAAGGTTCAGGACCAACTCTTCGGCGAGGCGACTAGCGAGCCCGGCCTTGCTTTTGCCTTTGGCCGTTTCGACGGTATTCTGGGTCTGGGCTATGACACCATTTCAGTCAACCACATCCCCCCCCCTTTCTACAACATGGTCGACCAAAAGCTCCTTGATGAGCCTGTCTTCGCCTTCTACCTTGGTAACACGGACGATGGCACCGAGTCAGAAGCCACCTTTGGTGGTATTGACAGCAGCCACTACACCGGCAAGATGATCAGGATCCCACTACGCCGCAAGGCGTATTGGGAAGTCAACCTGGACTCCATTACATTTGGCGAGGACACGGCCGACCTCGACAACACTGGTGTCATCCTCGACACCGGCACTTCACTGATTGCCCTACCATCCACCCTTGCTGAGTTACTCAACAAGGAAATTGGCGCCAAAAAGGGATTCAACGGTCAATACACTGTTGAATGTGAAAAGCGGGACTCTCTTCCCGATGTCAGCTTCACCCTCAGTGGATATAACTTTTCCATTACGGCCCACGACTACATTCTCGAAGTCCAAGGTTCGTGTATCAGCAGCTTCATGGGCATGGATTTCCCGGCCCCGACTGGTCCTCTTGCCATCCTTGGTGACAGGTGAGTTCTCTTTCCCCTTCTTTTCGCCTTTGCTGGGCTCTAACATGATGCAGCTTCTTGAGGAAATGGTACAGCGTGTATGATCTCGGCAACGATGCAGTTGCCTTGGCCCAAGCCAAGTAAGCCAATTGAGGCTAGTCAGTTGGGAGTTTGACCGTGCTACGATAGGGGAGTGTGTCCGATGTGAAAAGGTCCTGAGTCTGAACTTGGAAATCCGTCGTCGTCGCCGGCGGAACCTGTTTTGTTAGGGTGGGGGAGGAGGGAGAGTCATGGCTATTGAGAACTATTACTGTGTTATCAAGTTCATTTCGTCCAATAGCAGATTTCATCGGCCACGCTCTTTGGGTGGGCCACCTTTCTCTACTGTCTATGAAAAATCAATGGAGATTGACAATGAATTCCCAATTTATATTTTCATCCCCTTCCACAGCTTCATGGCCACAGCTTGAAATAATGAGACAGTGGCGTGGTTTGATAGTGAAGTCTCGTGACTGTGGTGCCTCGCACTGAACGGCCGAACAGCAGGTGACTAGGCTAGACTTGGTGTAGTTCTTTGTCCTCTGCGGCCGGAAGGGGGGTTTCATTGGCTGTCCTTTGGTCCAGTCCCCTAGCGCCGAACGGCCCTTTAAACATAAGAAGAGAGCTTCGGCAGCTCTTTGGTGCCCTCGGTGCACTCGTGATGGTGGCTTTTGGTCTCAACCAGCTCCCAGCTCCAGCTCCAAAACTACCTCTAGTAAACCAGCTCCCTCTCGGTTCCTGCCGATGCTGAGCCGCTGCCACAGGTACACGGGGCGTGGTCAGGTTCAAGTTCCGAAGCACCTCCAAATTCCTCCAAGATCGATCTGAACCTCCAAGTTCCGTCGAGCCAATAATTTAACTGCGGCGTGGTTCGTCCGTGCCCGCCTGCGCCCGCCTTCCACACTTTCGATCCGTATTCACTCATCAATCTGCACCATCAATTCACTGAAATTCCCTGTCTGTTGTGAGTGGCAGCTGTTGCGAAACCGTGTCTCTTCGTCGCCTCTTGACCTTTCAATTTCGTTCTCTCTCGGTCACGACCTTCTCCTCACCAAATCAAACAATTCCCTCGCTTCGCGATACTCCGATCGACCGCTGCAGCGTCCAAGTACCACCATCAAACGATCGGCAGTGGCATCTCAACATCTAACTGTACACCGACCTACATGCTCCGGTCAATGTCCCTACCAACCCAATCGAGTCCGGAATGTTACTACGATTACCTAAGAGCCTTCATTACCCTCTCACAATCACGAAGGTCGAGAAACGGGTTGGCGAATACGTCACCCGGAACGATGACTTGTTCCTCTATTCCTACACCACCAGAGTGAAGCAGGGTAGTCGTTACGACGACGAAGAGCAAGAGGTGGACAAGAAGTTTGTGACCCACTTTCCGAGCACACTCGAAGGTACAATCAAGGGGTGGAGGGTGTGGGAGGGAGATGTCTTAACTCACCCGTAAGTGTGTCGCCAACACCTGTCGCAAACCGAAATCTGACGGGGCCAGGGTCGACATATGTGAAATCGAAGAGGAATGTCCGCATACCGTCCAATTCCTGGGTATGTGTACCAACTGTGGCAAGGATATGACCAGGTAAGTCGGATGGAATATCCAAGCTGAGGAATAACCTCCTGACCGTCAACCCAGTGTCCAGGCTGGGAGCGAAACCACCGATGCCGATCGCGCACCCATCCGCATGACCCACGACACTCCACATTTGACCATCAGCCGGGAAGAAGCGAGCAAGATAGATGAAGAAGCCAAGCGACGCCTCCTATCAACGCGAAAGCTCTCCCTGGTGGTGGATTTGGATCAAACGATCATCCATGCTGCTGTCGATCCCACCATAGCCGAATGGCAGAAGGACAAGGACAATCCGAATTACGAAGCTGTTAAAGATGTCCGCGCGTTTCAGCTCATCGATGACGGGCCGGGCATGCGAGGTTGTTGGTACTACATCAAATTAAGGCCGGGGTTGGCCGTGTTCCTCGAAAATATCTCCCAACTGTACGAACTCCACATCTACACCATGGGGACGCGACAATATGCCCAGCACATCGCAGACATCGTCGATCCTGAACGGAAATATTTTGGCGACCGAATTCTAAGCCGAGATGAGAGCGGAAGCATGGTGGCCAAGAATCTCGAAAGACTCTTCCCGGTCGATACGAAGATGGTGGTCATCATCGACGACAGAGGCGATGTCTGGAAGTGGAGTGCCAATCTCATTCGGGTCACTCCTTTTGACTTTTTTGTCGGGATTGGCGACATCAATTCAAGCTTTCTGCCCAAGAAGCAAGAGATGCAGAGTACACCAAAGTCCGAGATCAAGAAGGCGGGGGGACATGGTGCCGAAAACAGTGCAAATGGCGAGGTGGAATCCAATGGGGTTGCCGAAGATGGAACATCTACCATTCAAAATGGGACTTCCGCCCTGGAACAGCTCATGGCCATGAGCGGTGGAGATGACCCGGCTGTACGAGAATTGCAGACCAAGGGTCAAGAGGAGATCATCACGTCGCAGCTGGAAGACAAGCCTTTACTCAAGATGCAGCTGGAACAGGACGAAAAGGACGAGGCAGAAGCCGCGGCCAATGGTGACTTGGCCGCCTCTCAATCTACCGAATCCGACTCGAGTGATTCTTCTGATTCTTCAGAAATGACGGCCTCTCCAAAAGCTAAAGCTCGCCACAGTATCTTGAAGAACGACGACGAGGAATTGATTCATCTGGAATCGAGTCTAACAGCCGTGCACACGGCATTTTTTACCGAGTATGATCGGAAGCGATTATCAGGAAAGGGTGGTCGCGTTGCCGAACTTACTGGAAAGCGAAAGGCCCCTCTGCCACACAGCGACGACGACGACGGAACGCCTGTGGACTTAATTTTCGTCCCCGATGTCAAGAAAGTCATGCCAGCCATGAAGATGAGAGTCCTCTCCGGCGTCACGATTGTATTTAGTGGGGTGTTGCCCCTTGGGACCGACATCCAGAATGCGGATATCAGTACATGGGCGAAGACATTTGGGGCCACCATTACAGAAAAAGTTTCTCGAGACGTCACGCATGTAATTGCGGCTCGGCCGGGAACTGCTAAAGTAAAGCAAGCAGTAAAACGAGGAATATTGGTCGTTGGGACCCCATGGTTGATTGAGTCCATGCAACGTTGGCGCAGATTGGATGAAAGACCCTACCTGCTAGAAGGCGTTGGTAAGCAGAAGCACGACGCATCGAGCGACATCGGTGGCGACACACTGGACAAGCCCAATGTCACCACCAACGATTTTCTTCTCAGTTCTTCGGAAGAAGAATCGACCGGATTGGATACAGAAGACGACCAACCAGCACGAAAGAAGTTGAAGTTGGATATCAACCCTGACAAGGCTCCTGAAACTGACGAATTCGAGGACTTGATTGTTGATGATGGCAGCCCCATAACAATCAATGAAGATGAATGGGCAGACATCAACGCCGAACTGAAAGAGTTTATGGGCAGCGACGCCGAGAGTGAGAGTGATACCGACTCGGTCAATTCGGTTTTGAGTCTTCGGGGGCGTCGTGGGAGCAAGAGAAGAAGAGATGGGGATGAGGATGAAGATGGTGAAATCTCGGCGACAGCCCAGACGTCTCGGAGAAATGGCCCCGGTAGTGGTCTCAAAACCGTGGCCAACATTGAAAGCGAGCGGGGGTCACGAGCAACAAACACTCCAGATGTGGAGCAGACAGATGATCAGATACGACAGGAACAACGAGAGGTTGAGGAAGCACAAGAACGTGAAGAATCATCAGAAGAAGACTCAGATGATGAATTGGCACGAGAACTGCAGCGGGAGCTTGAAGAGGCTGACGCTGACGAGGAAAATCCTGAGGAATCTGCATCATGATCTTATTAAATGCTCCGAGAAGATTGGTTTTGTGGCGAATATTCATAGCGAGGCGTCTGGAAGCGACCATGAGTTTATTTCTTTAATGCATCGTTGCGGTATTCATTGGAGCATTCAGGATGGCATAGTGCAGCACATCACGACAAGAGAAAGAGCACAGCGGGCACATCATGAGAGTCTTACGAGGGAATGATCGAACAATAAAGGGATCACCGTCTCAGCGTTGATTTGGTGTAGTGAGTAAATTATGATGTACGAGGCTAGTCGAAACAATATGGAAGCCTTCTCGGTTAAAGGTTAATCCGGATGCCTCACTACTTAACCGCACCTTGATGTTAGTTGTTTATCCTGACGACAAATCTTCCCTTCTCTCTTCCGGACAATCAATACATATACATAGCACTCCTTCGAACCCTTGAAACACCCGGACTTCGATGATCAGGATCAAACGTCGCCATTCGAGCAAATGTCCGTGATGAGAATAAAATACGAGGGATTCGACCTGTGGCGCATTTGGGGGCTGACACAAAACCCCGTCCGCCAGCATTCATCCACCATCCACAACATCTCACCGGCCAATATCCGGACCGGGACTACGGTAAGGGCAGTTTAGGGCATGTTCTATCCGTTGATACTTTTCCCACACGTTTATGGAGCTTCCACTCCTGTCCATCGTTCAACTGGCCTACCTTTCCCGCTATTGATATGTCCTTCCCAAGCTCCAAATTTCCTTTCTTTGCGAACCCTACTCGAAATGAGTTGACGGACCATTCCTACATGAAAAACCCAATTTGGTACCTTGATCCTCTGCTGGTTTGGGGTTAATTCGCTCGTTATTTATAACAGTGACTTGACTCCTGTTTACCAAGAAACTGAAGACTTCTTCAATTGTCCTCTTGTTGGTATTCCCTTTTGGAACTGCCACATTTCTCCAGGCACGATCCAAAGATTTCTGGCTGTGGACGAGCCATCTATATCGACCTCTGTCAAGTAGAATGTTTGAGCCAACGGAACAACACACTTTGGAAGGTTCAGCAAACCTTTCCGATGACCCAATCTACACAAATTCGAGGCCTTGGAGCGCATCAACCAGAAGGCTTTTTCGGAAGAATCTACTTGAAGTCGTGGATGAGAACGAGAATTATTCCAGAGATGTCACCAATCTGGAGAGACCAAAAACAGGAGCAAGCTCTATAACTCTCGTCGCCTTGAAGAACACCCTGATTCTTCTTGCTTTCTCCTTTCCAATCGTTGCATTTGCTCTCGTCCTCAGAATTCCACAATGGTACAGTTTTCATGCCGATTACCGGGTGAAAACATTCACGCACTGCAATTTCAATGGCAAATTTACTCCCGACGCCACACCCTCGATCAGCATGTGGGACAAGTCCGGCTTTTTCTACATCACTGTTGCTTGGGGAAAGATGGCATTTTCGACCGCCAAATTTATAGACATCGTCTGGGACATTGCTATGGGACGCGCCGGTCAAGCTTTCCTGGCCTGGGTCACGTATAGAGTTTCGTCTCAGTATTTGGCCATGGCTATGTACGAAGCGTCAGTGTCTTATACTACCTTTGAATCTTTGGCTTTTGTCCCCCCAACTTTGACAAGGACAGGACGACTGGCGGGAGAACTATTGACAAATCGTGGCTGGAGACCAAGATTGATCATGGTCTGGATCATCTTGTCCTCGCTATTTGTTCTCAGCTTTTCTTCTCTGGTCACCGCCATGTCCGGTTACAGCAGCAACATGTGGGCGGTCATGAACAATTATGAAGGTGAAGCTGTCGATTGGTCAGATTATGAGGTTGTTCAATTTGCCATCAACGACGCCTGGCGCATCGAGGAGCCTGGCCCGGTCAGCATCACGATGGGTAACACGTGCCTTCAGCAAGGGTTCACATCCGATGACGACGATGATGATTCAAACAGTTACTACCGCCGAGATGACAGTGATGAAGATGAAGATGACCACGACGATGAGGACGACGATCCTTTCGAATACGTCCCTTTCAATTGTACCCTGTTCTGGCGAACCGTTCAATGTGAGCTAACGTCCTCATGTGAACACTCGAGTCTAACACCTTTACAGACGTCAATTTATATGGACTTAATAGTGCTCGTAAAATACCCAGCACATTCACTCTGAATGGGAAAACACACAACCTGACTTCGCCAACGCTAAACATCACAACCTCATACACAGCCGCCTCTCTCAAAACCCTTTCCACCTATCTCGAAAACTTCTCCATCGAGCTATCATCTTCTCTGAACTCCGTCAACGACCTCAGCGACTCAACTTTCTGGATCTACGACAACGAAACTTATTCCTGGGACTACGTCCTTGACCATGCCACCTGCCGCTACAGCAAATGGCACAATTGGGGCTTCTCATTTCTTCTCCTGTTCATCACCACTTTACTCCTCGCTGTCTGGACCGTAGGCACCTACGCCTTGTGGCTGTACGTTTATCTCCATGGTCCAAGAAGCGACAGTAGCCAACATGCATCGGGTATGGGGTCAGGGACAATTGGTATCTACCGCTCAAGCTGGGACTTGGTCGAGGCGATGCGAAGAGATCTAGGCCCCCACGCCATCACGTCCGACATGGGCGAAAGGGACATCCGCAACCTCGTGAGACGTCGTCGCGTTGGCGGCCTTCAGGACATCAGATACGGTCCTGGAACAACCCAGAGCCACACGACATTCGAAACTGAAAAACACTCTCATCATCTACCAACAACTACTCCTTCATGCTCACAAAGCCCAATCCAACTGCACCCGACGCGCTGGGAAGAATTCCGCTCCTGGCTATCCCCTTCTTCATTCCACCACACCAGCTCGACTTTCTCCTCAACTTCGCAGCATCCAATCCTCATGCCGCCCGGTACACCAGGAACGATGACTTCGCGAATGTCCTCCACGGCTCCTAGTCCTAGTTTGGCATCTCCAAGCTCGACGATTTTCGGCTTCGCGAACCAACCACTCGCCACGTCGCCCACGGACATGATCTCTGATACTGGCACTGGTATGGTTTTGCCGAATCCAGTCAATGTTGGCAGCCGCAGAAAATCCTCACGACGTCCCAAATTCGGTAGACTCAGACGCATGTCTCTTTCCGGCCACGGTCAACAGCGCGCAAACAAAACTGCTTCTGCTTCTGCTTCCGCTGCACAATTTCCATCAATGCCCTCAATAGCCGCGTCGTGGTGGCTTCCCTCCGCCGTGGCTACGTCTTCGTCCTCGTCATCATCGAGTACAGCGGCACGATCGATCGCAGACGCAGACTCACCAATCCGCGCCGACAGCTGGCCGGAGCGTCGTGGTCCGTCGAAACCCACGACGGAGAATGCTGTTGTATTTAGGAATGATTTGGGCGACGACCAAGCATGAGATCATGGAGATTATTTGGTCATTACTATTTCCTTTTCTCGTTCTATCTCATACGGTGTCTTCGTCTGGCAAGTAGATTAGCTGGCTGGCTAGGGGATAACGATCCCTCGACCGTATAGAATTCAGTTAATAGTCTGAGTTTCGTTCATCTCTGGCACGACTACGATGATGAAAGGGAAATAATTGGGAGTGTTATGGAAAATAGAAAGCAAACGAATTCCTCTTCCCCTCCCGTCAAAAAAAAAAGGAAGTGATTATATTGCTTTCTGAATCTGTGTTGCGACATTGGAGGGGAAATATGAGAATGTGGCACTGCAATAAGGAGTACTGGCTAGTCAATGGTCGATCAGGGATATACTGAGTTGTCCCCATTCCACGTCCATTATGGTTCATATTGGAAGAGGGGCAACTCGGTTTGGTGTCTAATGGCGCGCTCAAACTCCCTAACGTCCTCCTATTCTCTGGCAGACATGCAGTGAACAAAGAAATCTTCGCCACAAGATAATTGGCGTCGTGACAAGTAGGACTCGGGAGACCCAGGGTAGAATCGTTGAGGCCAAAAAGGTCAAGATGTGAATGGGACGCAGAAGGCGTTAATGTCACAGAACACATCTTTTCCAGCAGCTTGACCAGCGTATTCGCGTGGATGGCATTCCCCGTATTATCCGACAATGCCTACAACGAATTGGATTGCAAGCAAACCATTTTGTGGAGGGTACTATCTCAACGGCTATTGAGCTGGAGGACTTGGACAGCCTTCCATAAAAAACGGGCTGAGAGTGACACTGCGCAGCCACACCATACTGCAACAGAGGAATTTGAACATTTGGCCCCGGGACGAAATCAACTCAGGGAAAAGTTCCTTCGCTTATTTCGGCTTAAATTCGCTCGAGGCTAGTATCGTCTTGATCGATGTGACATCTGTCATGTTGCAGATTGGTACACAAAAGTGCAAATGGCCTGATTTGATGAAGGAGACACGCCCTCTGATAGTCCTTCTCTGCTGTACAATCCATCTCGAGGCTATGTCAGCCCATTAGCTAACTGCATCGTCAACTCGTCTTCTCATGAACATATACAGATAGCCATATATTAGGTCTTCGTCGTTGAGCTGTTCAAGTCTTTTTCGATGGACATGTTGCCCTCGGAGGACATGGTCGGTTCCCGAGTTTTCCTTTCCATTTCTCGCTTCTCTCGAGCCCGTCTCGCTTGTTGTCTTCGAACGTTGACAGGTTGATAGACCTCATTGAAATTCATGACAACTCCCAAAAATCTCAAATCCACGTCAGGCTGGTGCGAAAGGTCGTACAACAACATGCTCAGACGAGATCTAAATTCTGCAGATAGATTCAACTGCCTTAACCTTATCGAATTCAGATGCGTTTCATCGTCACCAACACTCAGATTTGCGACTGGCGGGGTAAGCGGTGAGTCACTACCTTCGGACACAAGCTGTGCTCTTTTGGCGGGTCTCCCGGCTGCTAAGGATGTCGGTGTGCTGGCCCTCGTATCGCCCAGGATATCTTTCTCCGTAATACCCCATCTCCCTTGTGCAGTTCGCTGCTCTATTTTTAGATTGAATTGTTGTCGTCTAGTGTACTCCGCAACACTGTAAGAGTAAAGGCCGTCGACAACTTCGCGGTAAGCGAGCATGCATTTCAAGATGTGATGTACTTGCACCACAAGGCTGTCTTCTTGTTGACCAGTGACGGGATGCCGTTGCTGACCGATCAGGCCTTTCTTTGTGATGTTTTTGAGATAGGTGGTGTGAGCTTCGATCAAGTCATCGAGAGTGGCTTCTGGCTTATGAATAGCATCTTGTAGGATTTCCCAGCTGGCTTCAATGACCTCAAACAAGAGATAGTATTGCAGTTGATTGATGAAATGAACCATTTCTGCGACCACACACCTCGACCGTTTCCAGTCATTTCCTAACTTGTCACTTACTGCAGCAAGAACTCCTCTCCCGCCGGTCATACAGCGTTTGCAAGTCGAATTGAGAGAGAACTCTACTCTCTTGATACGCCAGAGCAGATTGAAGATTTTGAGGTATTGTGTGCTTGCCCACTGAGTAATGACAACGTCGCAAGGGGGGCTGATCTTATACTCCAACGTAAAACAATCCCAACCAATCTCACCGCTCGAAAGCTCCAGCATACGCGCATCCAGTCGTCGCAAGACTTCAGCGTCATCATACTGTGCATTCGAATGTCTGATCGCATGTTCAAGCTGTGACGTAAGATTGTGTCGATACATTGAATTCACTGGACGATCAAGATGTTGAGCCAGGGACTCGATCAGGAGGTCGAAGAAATCTCCCTGAGCCAACAGCATGTACTTCTTGATTGCCGTCAAATGGGTAAACAGCCCAAATTTGGTGGACATCAGATGGGTCAATCGTGACATGGTTGTTCGGTACGCCACATCGATGGACAAGGAGAGATTGGCCGTATTGGCGTAATCCAAGGACTTTGAATTCGACTTTGAGTATTGAATGACCCAGTCGGAATCGCCACAGTTGTGACGGATGAAATTGAGGGATTTGCCGATGAGAAAAACTTTCTTAGCAAACTCGGAAGAGATGATTGAGGGGACCATAGCTGAATCGAGCTTGTACTTTTCTTCCCAAATGGACGTGGCTACGTGTCGATGGTCTACCGGCTGCTCAGGGTTTGTGTCCGGTTCTGTAATGAAGAACTCATGATAAGGATCGATCAACTCGCCATCATAGATCCAATGCTTCAACATTTCGTAGAATGGGCGAGCAACATGGGTTAGAAGCCTTTCTGCAAATGATGCAACAAAAGGATCACCATGTGAGGAGGACAAATTGTGGATAATGGAAATCAATTGACCCCCTCGCTTTTGCATGGAGTGTTCCACAATCAGCTTCATCAGTCGCAGGCCCATTGTGGCATCTCTGGTCCATATCAAGCAACGCTTGAGGGTCACGTCAGCCAACCGAACAGCCTTGGGATCCTGACTGTTCTCGACAGTGGCTAGGGCCTGTCGAATTTCAGTTTCCAATGATGCGACCAGAGTCAAATACGAGCGCAATTCGTTATTGATGGCAGAACGAAGACTCTGGTTAATGAGACCGCCATCTTGAGCTGCAGCATATTCGGCAAGGCCTCGATAGAGCAAGCAGGGTTCTGCGAGAGCATGGAGCAAGGAGAGGATAGGGATCGGCAAACAGGGGGGTAGTTTAAGAAATGCGGTGGCAGTAAACTCGAGGTGCGCAGAGGAAACACCCTGAAGATTGAATGGAAGATCTCTCAGCAACTCCAGCTCCGAAGGCCAAATGACCCGTGGCTCTTTTTTGGGTTGGGCAGGTTCTTCCTTTTCTGGCCCCTCGGGTTGTGCTTCATCTTCTTCTGGGGAAGACTCCACGTGATCCCTCTGCGACTGTCGCTTTTTGGACAGCAAGGCTCGGGCGGTGGGGAGGGAAGGCTTGTGCGACTCGCCATCGTCTTGATTTTCTGGGGTCAAAGGTTTCTCTGCAGAAACGGTATGCCGCCGCGGAATGTTTGCGAGTTGATCAGAGTCAGCCAATGGATTTCGAAGGCGCATATCGGGGATGGTTGGATCGGACAGTTTGTAGAGGAGGTAGAGGATTGCCCATTTTTGACTCAGGACGGGAATGGCGAGGAGCCTGGAATAGAGATTGCTAAACCTCGCCGCTTTCTCTGGGGACGCATTTTCGCGAAGTAACTTTCTCTTGATCAGGTCCTGTGCTTGGTTGGTGTCCGAGGGCAAACGGGAGTCGGCACTATGAACAATCTCTTTTGCATTTTGAATAGCTCGGTCAATGCGAAACTCGGTGTTGGTATCGTCTTGGTCGAGATTGGGAGGTGGAACAAGGCTCTCAAATAGAGAGGTTAGGGTCCCGTCGATGCGAGTTAATCGAGGGTCATCCATGGAGCATGTCTGAAAATTTCAGAGCCTCGGTGGCATGACATGTGGTCAGTGTAAGGTGTTCTGAAACCGCATGGCCGGGCAAGAGTGTGTTTGAGAGCGTTGTTCTTAAACGCAGAACTAGTAAACACAGGAAAGATATGTCGAATGTGCCGAAGTTGCGTGGGCTGGGGAATTTTCGTGTATCGGCGCGTTGCGTGTTTGGATGCCACTTGTGTTACAGTAAAAGCTGGGCCTAGCGGTATACACTAAGAGTATAGTTTACGACTGCGTCTGATACCTGCGAAGGGTCCCCATTCGCGTACCACCTCCTGTTCTTTTCGCAACATGTTCCAGGTGCCGCCGTTATCTCCTGAGGAGTTTCCACAACAAATACTACTGTGTATGGATGCCTCGATTCCGTTGCTAAACAAGCTGTCGGATCAGTACCCTCCCGTGGTCGTAGCGAGCCTCGATCCCATCGCCTCCCCCCTTACCGAGAGCTAGTGAAGCCCTTCTCCTCCATCGAAGTTTCTGAATCTTCTTGAGACAAGCTCCACGCGTTTCAGTTGCGCATCATCAACGCCTGAAACGGAAGTCGTTCGTTCGCTTACATGCTCTGCTTCAACACTCCCTCCATCGTGCGTTTTTTCTACGCCCAATCAATTGTCCGAGCCCTCCGACCAAGCATTGCCCAGGCCAAAAAGATTATGAGCATTAAGATCATTCTCGGCAGGATAAGCCTAATGTTAGATACCGACCGCCATCATTCTGTTCCAGATCTGATGCCCCTTTCGACGGCTGCTGCGACGCTTAGGCTTCGGTGGCAGCTCCCTCCGCTGTCAGGCCCGCCCTCTCACAGACTCGGGCGGAGAGAGATATGTTTGTTGATCATACTCCCGCTGTAGCGTGACAGCCGATCTGACATACCCATCCTTGAACGTTTGCTGACCCCCGGACACTTGCCTCAAAACTGAATTCCTCGCCAGAACGGTCGCCTAGTTGCGCTATTCAAAAGTTTCTCGTCCCTTATCAACCATTTAATTCCCTGTCCGACCAAGGCACGGTCCTGACTGGACCTTCAGCGAAATTTGCATGATAGCCAGGGCCGAACCTGCCATATATATCACTTTGAAGGACTTTTGGTTGATTCCTGGACCCTCATCCGCCGCGCAAAAAGGACCAGCCTACAGCCATGATTGAATACCTATTCAAATTATACACTCTTCCTGTTATATTACTCGTCGTTGTTTCTCTGCTCTATCACTATCGCCGCAAACAGCCTACTCTTCCGGCCTTGCCATGGCTCAACACTAAAGATGGAGAATTCTTTACCGGCTTACGAGCAAGATTTCGCTCTACGTTTGCCTACAAGCAAACGATCCACCACGCCTATGAACTGGTATGATTGACCGTGTATACTGAAACCAATCATGGCTGACTGGCGAAGTATTCCAAGAAAAACCGATCTTGTATCTTACCCAGTCTTAATGGCACCGAAATTCTTCTGCCGGCATCGTCGATAACATGGCTCATCAATCAGCCAGAGAATGTTTTGAGTGCCGATGAACCCCATCGTGACGTGCTTCAGACGGATTTTACCTTTGTCCATCCCTGGGTGGTTGGCAATCCTCTCCACCATGAGACAATCAGAAGCGAACTCACTCGACAATTAGGTGCTCTTACCATGGACATTATGGATGAGCTGAGGGCCGCTTTTGATGAAATTTGGGGTGCCGACGTGACACACTGGAAAGAAGTGTGTGTGTTTGAGACACTAATACATATCATTGCGCGCACCAGCAACCGTGTCTTCGTCGGATTACCCTGGTGTCGTGATCAAGCCTTCCTCGCCCATGGCATAGGTTTTGCTACGGCGGTCCCCGTTGCCTCGGTTTTGCTCAGACAGATCCCGACACCACTACGTCCTCTCGCTGCTTTTGTGATAACGAGACCCAATCGACACCACACGAAATCCTTCGCTCGCATCATTCGACCGGAGATTGAGCGTCGTCAGAGACTTCTTGACAATCAAACGGGCGATGTTGAGAAGAAAGTCGGCGAGACAGAGCCTAATGATTTTCTGCAGTGGTCGATCCACCGAGCACGGGATTGTCCAGCTCCAGCGGAAAACGACCCCGACATCATTGCGGAGAGGCTGCTGGCAGTAAATTTCGCGGCCATCCATACCTCGACTTTCAGCATCACAAATGCCATCTTCGACTTACTGGCCACAGACCCTTCCGAGAAATATCTCGATCAACTCCGTGACGAAGCGACAGCGGTTCTAGCCAATGACGATGGCGTTTGGACCAAACAAGGCCTCGCAAAGATGTACAAGGCTGATTCGACCCTACGAGAATCCTCACGGCTAGGCTCATTCCTCGGCGTCGGACTGATGCGCACCGTCGTGAGTCCCACCGGCGTCACTGCTCCCAACGGAACATTCTGCCCCTACCGAAGCAACATCTCTGTGCCGACCAATGGCGTTCATAACGACCCGGATCGGTACCCCGACGCCGCCACCTACAAACCCTTCCGCTTCTCCGATCAGCGCGAAGTCGACGGACACGATCTCACCGAGAAAGACAGCGTCAGCGATGACCCATGCAATCCCAAATCGTCCAATACCGACGACTACATCCGTAAAGCAAACCTGGGCTTCGTCAGCACGTCTTCGACATACCACCCATTCGGACACGGCCGTCACGCCTGCCCAGGCCGTTTTTTTGCGGCGAACGAGTTGAAACTGCTCCTCGCGTACATGATTCTCAACTACGAGTTTGAAATGCTTCCCGAGAGACCTGAGAGCAAGTGGATGGGCACGTCATTGATACCACCCTTGAAGGCGACTATCAAGATTCGACGAAGAGTATGAAGGTCCCGAAAGAGAAAAGAAAGAGGCACGAAAATGCAGTGGAATGGAACCTATAAACTTGTATTATCAAGCATGAAGAATACATCATTATTTTAATATGACATAAAATCGATGGGATGAGCCGGGGTGAGTTAAAAGCAGCTATTATTCTCGGTGCACGATGAGCGCCGTGTAAGGAGTCAACACTTTTGCCAGGGGTGGGAGAATTTCTTAACGCAGTGAGGCCTGGGGGCATGGGGGCTAGCCCCCCATAAAAGACATAGTGATCAACATCTACATATGGTCCATGGACTGGATCCGATGGGGTCAGCCAAAGGACTAGGCAATTTTCCGGATTATAGATTTTCCGGATTGTGAGTGGTTTGCCAACCACGTGATGCAAAAGGCTTGGCAATATCGAACGCAGTAAGGCCTGGTGGTTTGGGGCTTTTAGAATATCCTGTCCGCGGCCCCTCTGGGGTCAACTCTGGATCTGTCATCCCGACCGTTAAAATTCTATGAAGAGGACTCCCACAGCGTGAGATGAATAACCCACCCACTAACTGTTGGTACGCACCCTCGGCGCACCCTCGGGCTAGGCAGGACAAGAACAATCTCATGTCCTAGTATTGACGTTATTGGTAGATTGCGTTGGCCGGTCCCAGGTCTTCCTAGTTCCCATGCCATTTTCTTAGTCAAATGATTCCGCTAGGTCTTGAGTCATTGACCTTGGATCTTGTCGGCGTGTACTGATTGGTTGAAGTGAACTCGGTGTGTCTCATTTTTCAAGCCCAGACTGACTTTGGTCCTGAAAATTGCACTTTACGAGGCTGGGCTGTGTCCTACCTTTTCCTTGTTTGCCACGTCCCCCGTAGAGAACTGATATTCAGAAGCCGAGAGTATCGATTATTGTCCGCATGGAGCTCATGGCAAATTTACCGTGAGTGTTGGGCTAAAAGCGAAGACAAGGGTGTGTTCTGTCCTCGCGATCTGTCCAGCTTTGCCCAGACCTAGGTTGAAAAAGAAGTCAAGACAGCTGGTGTCACGAGTACACTTAGCCGACACGGTAAGTCCTGAGACTCGGATTCCTGTCTTGGGTTCTTTTTCTGACACCACTGCGACGTGTCTTCCTATTGCTTTTTCTAGTCGTTCTCTAACTCTCTTCGAGCATGCCAATTCTGTCGAACTCGCCAAGTTGGCAGAAGCCATTCTGGAGAGGGCTAATCGGATCTTGGAATTTTGCGACTTGAACAACAACCCAGGATGGGGGGAGAGGAAAGCCAGTGGCCCCTCACCCGGGAAGAAAATGGGCATTTCTGGGCGTTGCGAAGATTATGCCGGCTATCCGTAAGGAGAATCTAGGCATAAGTCTCGGATATTCGGCGGTGGCAGACGATCAGGGTGGTTGATGTTATCTTGTGGACAGGGCTGCGATCAGGCTTGCCAGTAGAGGTAAGAGACACGTGGCCTTCTTGGGCCCAAGAAAAGCCACTAGAATTGGCGTCCAAATTGGATCCTCCAGGACTGGTCAAAAAATGATAAGAGTCATTTTGATGTGACAGATGAGCAACAGGCCCAGAACCAAGAACATTGGCGGCCAGAGGGGAGGCAAGGTCCAAGACCGGCCGCGGTCATTACAACCGTCTTGTCTAAGTCAGCATGACACCTCTTTCAAGGCCTGCCCAGACTTGGCGACAATAACGAGCGTCTTGGCGTGCACTGGAAATTGACTTTGGTGGCTTGAATCATGCTTAACAACCTTGAGAGACTTAAGCCTTAGCATTTAAGAACCCTGGTCTAGCCGGCTGACACCTCTTGTGCCGTCGGGAGAAAGTGGCAGCCATCATGATTATTTCGGAAAATAACGCTGTCATCAGATAAGCGCCATCTATCTGAGCAAATCCAATAATTGCAGTTTACAAACCTCGAAAGGCAAAAGGTGGGGGACTTGAGAAGACCAGAAATTCCCGCCAGGCATTCAAAAACAGCCGCCGTCCACTCATCTGCAGCCGAGAGACACCATTTACGCCGTGCCCAGGCCACCAAGAGAAACCAAGACTGTTGGCGGCGTGGCGTTCGGTCACTAGCGCCGGTGCCAAGTGCTGTCTTTTTGACGAGCGAGTCTTGGGCGGACAAGCCGATTTGAAATGCGAAACATGATAGGGATGCTGGATGAACTGAATGAAGATTGGGGCTTGTAAGATTAAGGCAGAGGCAGAAAGTAAGGAAGACAGGTCAGTCAGCAAGGAGGCAGATAAAATGGGTGTTTGAGTTGCAAGGGAGGGTAAATAATGTCTGCCTAGGCCTTGGGAAGGGAGGTTACTCACGGGCTGCCCAGGTCAGGGTCCCCCGAACTCAACTTTCGGGCTCTGATTTTTGAGTGTGCCAAGCATTGAGGAGGAATTAGCAGATTGTCATTGACCTCCTGACAAGCACTCAGTGCGGATCTTGTACACTATTGGTCCCTAGAACGTGACCTTCCAAGAAGATCCAAGAAGCTTGTTCAATTTTCCCAAGGGCCGCCTCGCCGAAGATGCTCGACCTGATACAGCAACTTGATGAAAGAAAAAAAATACTCCGTACGTACAGCATGTCTCAGTACTCAGCAAGGGGGTAAAATATCGGTCGGTTTGTCTCTTCAGTAATACTACGCCTCATGCTCGTATCACCAAAAGCCTAATCCACTCCCTTGTTAGCCCTCGGTTATCTCCTGCCTTGTCGGTTCTCGTCTCTGGCCTTTGGCTTCTCAGTGGCGAACCGGTTACGAGTCCTTTCCAGGCAAGGTGCCAAGGCTGGGCCGAGACGCACAGGCCTCTTAGCGGACGCAGCAGCTTTCATTTTAAGCATAAGCCCAAGCTTGGTGTGGGAACTCCGGCCGGGCGAAGTCCCTCTGCTGTTGCGTTTGCCAGTCAAATTCGCTTCCCTTTCACCAGACTTTATTTCATGGCACAGGCCCACATTTGTCAAGCAATCTCCTCCCAAGAAACGTCTCTGAATTTCCTGGCATTTCTTGTCCTCCGCCAGCTTTGGACTTAGATCTACCCACCGACGCCACCTGAGGAGTAACTGTCAACCTTTTTTTGCCGCGATCTTGCGACTCCGTCTAATTCCTCGCAGCGCAGCGAGCGGAACGAGTGAACTGCCTTCACAGAAAACAGATTGTCACTGGCTTTAAGGTTAACACTGCCATCCCGGTGTAAAACTGTCCAACTGGGCGTTTTGCGCAGTTTATTTGCGCTTGGAGAGGTCTCCAGGACAGCCCAACCGGTGAAAACACCGCATATTTCAACCCAGGAATCCAAATAATACACCGGCACTGCGCGCGGCGAGCTGAGTTGTTTCTGTGAAAGCAATCAGCCCGCCGCGAGTGAAGGTCAAGAGGGTGAGTCGCATGGCACTGTATTCGCTTCTCACGCGAACACAATACTAACGACTCGCTCTAGTCATTGTGTTTGATCCTATCGTTTCATAACCACTCGCTATGGAGACGTACAACGGTCACGTTCGTACACCCACAGACGCCATCATTCTCTTCGAGGCTTGCCGCTTGGGCATCTTGCCACGTGTCCAACGAAGATTGTCCGAGAAAGAGAGGCAGTCGATCAGATCAGGCTCGGTGTTTGTATGGGATGAACGAGAAGCTGGAATGAGGAGATGGACCGATGGAAAGAGTTGGAGTGCTAGTCGAGTGTCGGGGAGTTTCTTAACGTACCGAGAGATGGAAGGAAAAAGAGGAGGAAATTCATTCGTCACCCCAGCTAATCGAAGCACGAAAACCCCCGACAGCGGGAACGACGACCCATCACAAAATGGCGAGGGCGAAGAAGGCCCGGACGGATACCGCTACAAGCCAGATGGTCTCATGAAACAATCATTCAGCATCACGACATCGCAAGGTCAGCATTTGCATCTCATCAGCTACTATTCCCGGTCGCACCCCACGGCCCAAGTATTGCGACAACCCAGTACAGATCCCAATCTGGCTTCCATCCAACCTGCCAAAGGCATGTACCCGGAGTCGACCATCAATGATCAATCTTCGGTCCCGGCGGTAACGAGATCGCCCATGGTGGGAGCGCCTGGTTATGTTGTGAGCCCTGGCGCTCCAGGATATCACAGACCGGCGCCTGCTCCTCCTCATGCCTACATCCCGCATGGTTATATCCCTCATCCCGCCTACATTTATCCCATCAGCCCAATTCACACTCCTCCGGGTCATTACGCCCTGCAACCATATGCCACTCTTCAACCTGGTGTGCATCCTCTCGCCTATCCACCACCGCCCTACGCTCCCCCTCATCCCCTTCCACTCAGCCAAGCCCCGCCGTCCACCTTTGACCAACGCCCTCTCCGAAATACACAGTCAAGATCTTCAATGCCTTCACTACCCACTACCGGCTCCGGACAGGCTCCATTGACGCCGTACAGCACCAGCCAGCCGCCTCCTCCGCCATACCAGTCCAGCCCGGTGGCACCAGCAAATGCTCCGGCTCCAGAAAATGGCAGTGAAAAGGCGGCGACAAGTTTCCAGATCGATCCGAGATTAACAGCCTCTCTGAATGCAGGCGAGGCCCAAACGAGTGGTACACCACAAAAGCCGGAGGAAAGCCAGACTGAATTTCGACCTTCCGAGGCGCCTCCTGCCAGTGCCAGCCAAGCGCCTACCATTACGGCACTGGTCCACAGTATTTCCACGAACTTACCCTCTACGGAGAAACCGCCGAATGAAACAGAGGTAGACCGACAAGGTAGTACAAGTCCCGGCGGTACGAAGAATGGAGCCCCCCCGCAAGACATTCCCAGTGAGAAATTGGGATTCCGAGAGGACAAGAGAGCATTGAGTAAGCTGGATCGTGTGTTCGCCAGGGTCTAATGGTGGCCACCGCTTGATCGGTACATCCGATCGAAGCAAAATGGGGGAGGCTGCATGATATGAGGGCATCCAAAAATGGTGTTCATACTTACCATTGAGCGTTTGCATTGCGGTTCTGGCGCATTTTAAAGGGGCTCTGTTGTGGAGCATTTCTCGGCAAAAAGGGCATGACGCCACGAGGTTAATGAATTTGATTTGTCTACTTCTGTTCTACCATCAGTGTGCGAGTCGATTTGGCCGGTTACGGATGTTGCAATCTTTACTCTAAACGGGCTACTCTTCATCGAGACAAATGTTGGATCTGGTCGGCTTATTGTAAGCATCTTTCGATATATTGTGAGTTCTCAGAGTAGCGTCAATTCGGACTATGAGCATTGAGCCCACTGATTGATTTCTGGGACCATGTCATCAGTATCACGTGCCTGGTCCCGTGCTACGAAGAAGCGTATACCCCAAGTCAGCAAGTTGGTTTTGGTGTGGAGAGACATGGATCGTCCCCGTAAGCATTCGTTGCGTCTGAATTATCAAAATGATAGGAATCGATTAGCATTAGCCAAATTATCAACTAGCAAGACCGAAGCGAAAACTATCATCTTTGATAGTGCAAGAATCCGCACACGTCATGACCTTGATCAACGGCATCACCTACAATGATACAGCCTTGAAGTTCTGGAATTACACGATTTACGGTAATGGAACTCTTTCCAACGGTTCCCAGTGCTTTCTCGCTTTCGGAAAGTATAAGCCTATTCTCATTTCACCGAACGGGACTTTCATCAACACCACGTCGTGTTACGGGCCCATAAGCCCGATCGGAGCTCGCGGCATCATCGGACTTGTCTTTGGGTCACTATTTGCCTTCTCAATTCCTTTTTCAACCATAAATCTCAGAAAGCATGGTCGCTCGTATCTGCCGCGGGGGAAGCGATGGAAGCCGGTTGGAAGACGATGGCCTTGGTATTGGACCATATTCCTCGCCGCGTGCGGCTTGTTAAGTTGCTTTACGGCCATCGATATAGACAGAGATTATGTTGTCAATACGCCCATAATTCTTCAATCCATCTTTTTAACCTTGATGGTCCCTGCCCTAATGGCCTGTGTGTGGGAGGCCGTAAGAAGCTGGTAAGTGTGCTCGCAGGCATGGATGAATCACGAGGGAAATCGGTCGGACCGTCTGACTTCACTAATAGGAGCTCATTCAGAGATCGTCTACTCCAAGACACCGAACCGTTGGCCCTCCATCCGGACCATCACCGCACCCAGGTCGATTTCTATCTTCCGTTAATATTCTATGCTTTCGATGCGCTTGTATTCTTCATGCTCATTCCACGTTCTTGGTCATTCGTCCAAGACCAGCGATCAGAGGCGCAAACACGGGAATCAGCCAAACCGGCCGCACTCGACGCCCGATTCAAAACGGCTTCGATTCTTGCGACGGTCTGCCTAGGCCTCACGGTGTTTCGCTTAGCCTACAGCGGTCGAGTATATCGGTCAGCAATACCTCAAACACTTCTGCAAATTACTCTCCTACTGGCTATCCGTGTAGCTTACGCCCTTGCTGGATCTTGGGTTTGGAGTCTTTCGCCATATCGTCTCGGCGTGAGTATGGGCACCTTCTACGGACTTGGTCATGCACCAGCACTCCTTATTCTTGTCGTGCTCAACGTGCGAGGGTATCTGAGCCAAAATGAAGACAAGGTCTTAATATCTCAGCGAGCGATGAGAGGAGATGAAGCCCATGGTGATATTCACGTGGCCTTACAAGATCGTCATGTCCGCGACCGAGACCATCGAGACAGGCCGCCTTCTTGGTGGTTTAAGGCCCGGGATTCTAACGCATCCCCGAATCAAATATTCAAAATGCCTTTATCCACACTGCAAAATAATTTAGACAACCACCCACAGTCGTCTTTTTCAAACCTCCAACAACAGGATGAGAGCGGGCATTACTGGTGGCAGCAGCGGAAACAAGGCGGAGAAGACGCAAGATATAGGAAACCGAGGCAAAATACAACCCAAACTGGGTCAGCTTTGCGTTCAACAGGACTTGACGATGATAGTGCCAACACAAAATCCAGGTGGACGGAGAGAAATATATCCGCACCCGGGCGCACTGATGAAAGGAAAACGAGGGGAACGAGCGAACGTGAAAATACCCACGACGCGGATAGTGGACCTGAAGGCCGGGGCCGGGAGCCTAACTCATCGACAGTTTCGCTCCAGTCACGACCGCAGGTGGTTAGAAGTATGCTGGATGTATAGCATCTAGGAATTGTAACACGAAAGGTTCAAAATTAGTATCAACCAACATCTGTTCACGGAAAAGAAGGGTACTCAAATCGGCGAGGCTATGAACCTCGGGCGAGACTGTACTAGCAGCCGGAGAAACGGTTTTTGCGGTCTCCGGCCCCAATCTGTCGTGCGACGTTGTGTTTCAAGTATTTTTCTCAATATTGAATAGCTGACCTTATCGTCAAGATTTCATTGCGTGATGCTATGGCGTGTTTTGAAGTCGCCATGGCATCCAGGACATCAGATACGGCCACAATTCCCAGGTCTTCACGTATCCCGTTGCCGAGTTCGATACGTTCCTCATGCCTCTCGACGACATAACCACCAGGGCGTTCCAGTATCGTCCACCCCAAAAGCATCCCCACCACTCGTTCGCCATGCGACACTTCTCATTGACGGGGGACCGCATGAAGCCAAAACAAATAGTGTGAAAATCGCCGGGTTGGTTCGCAGTGTGAGGAAACAGAAAAAGGTGGCATTTGCCCGCATCTCAGATGGTTCCACCCATGCAAATATTCAAGCTGTGTTTCCCGACCCAACTTTAGCGAAGGAGTACGTCGTCATGTATTCAAAAGAGGGATGGACATTGTCTGATACCAATTCTCAGTATTACGAATGGTGCCTATGTTGCGTTGATCGGCAAATGGATTCCATCTGAAGGAGGTGGACAGACCCATGAGTTGCGAGTGGAAGAAATCGAAACAGTGGGAGAAAGCAATCCTCTTGTAGGGGTCTCTGCTCATTTTTCGTTCTATTCTAACCATGGCGACAGGAGAACCCAATCCAGAAGCAGTCTATGTCGGTCGATTTCTTGCGGAGTATTCCTCACCTCCGCATGCGGACGTCTTTTCAATCCCTCCTCGTTCGTACTCGGAGCTTTTTGACAGCTGTGGCTACCTCGCACTTTCACAACGCCCCGGATCCTGTATACCAAGTGCATCCGCCTCTGATTACCTCTTCTGATTGTGAGGGCGCGGGAGAAGTTTTCGCCATAACTCCGCAGAGCCAAGCTCAAGCTCCCGGTAATGGCCCAAATGCCTCTCAAGAGCAAGAAAAACTCTACTTTCGAGAGCCAAAATACTTGACCGTCTCATCACAATTACACCTCGAAGCATATTCGGCCGAGTTGGGGAATGTCTTCGCCTTTGCGCCTACTTTCCGAGCCGAAGAAAGTGACACACCCCGTCATCTGTCGGAATTCTACATGCTCGAGGCTGAGTATCGACACGTCTCTGTGGCAGACCTGCTGTCAAAAGTGAGATCCCTGATTACCGGTCTCACCGAATCGCTTCGACACCATCGAGTGGGAAAAGAACTTCTAGAATATTACTCGGACGA
Source organism: Rhinocladiella mackenziei CBS 650.93 (assembly GCF_000835555.1). Classification (NCBI taxonomy): domain Eukaryota; kingdom Fungi; phylum Ascomycota; class Eurotiomycetes; order Chaetothyriales; family Herpotrichiellaceae; genus Rhinocladiella; species Rhinocladiella mackenziei. The sequence goes on from NW_013550597.1 coordinate 1,314,602, forward strand.
GAAACACCGATCATCAGATGCGGACTCGGTCGATTTGGAAGATCGATGGAACAGACTCTCTGGACCGTGGACCACGGTGCAATACTCCTCCGCCATGACCGCCCTCGGCCAGGTTCACGAATCGAGTGCCGGAAAATTGTTCCTCAAATCCCCGGAGTGGGATCAGGGCCTGCAATTGGAGCACGAACGATGGATTGTGAATAATCTAGGAGAAGGGAAACCAGTGTTTGTCACCCATTATCCTCGAGCCGTCAAACCGTTTTACATGCTCCCTTCGATGTTTCAAACTTTTGGGCCAGACCAAGAACCAGCTCTGCGGACAACACCTTCACCCGAAAATGGCGAAACCGTCGCCTGCTTCGACCTTCTTCTTCCCTTTGGATACTGTGAAGTGGTCGGTGGAAGTCTCAGAGAACACCGTCTGGAAAATTTGATCCAATCGATGCGACAGAAGGGACTTATCAAGAAAACAGACAGGCCTAATGGCAACGGCAACGATAATGGCGATAGCTATCCATTCTTACAACCTGGCGAAAGTCTGGGTAGTCTAAGATGGTACGCCGATCTCCGGCGTTTCGGAAGCAGTCCTCATGGAGGGTATGGTTTGGGATTCGACCGCTTGCTGGCGTATCTCACCGGTGTGAGCAATGTCAGAGATGTAGTTGGATTTCCACGCACTTGGGGTAGGGCCGACTGCTGAATTGACCGTGTGCCCTTGCCTTGGGGTTGATTATACTGGTAGACAAAGAATAGATGCCCCCGGGCGTTGGACAATCAACGCAGAATCCAAGAATGCGATGAATATAGATGTACGGTATTACAAACATGTCAATCTATTCTCTCCATTTCCTAGATTTTGTAGATAAATTTACCAGAACTCAAGAGATTCAGCTAGCCAGGGCCTTCCATCCTTCTTGCCCTATCGAGCCCATTCTATTTCTCCATCTTATCTTTCATGACCTGCACTTCCTCCGCATGCGTCGCCGAGCCATCTTTATCTATACCCAGGCCTTTATTCTCTTCTTCGTTCCTCTTAATCCGCACATCATTCGCAGCATCCTGGCGCAAATGGCACTGGTACTTAGGGAAATCCCAAACGGAGACGCGATTCAGGAACAGCTCGTCTAATTCCTCGAGTGTGCGGCCTTTCATTTCGGGCATGAAGAAGAAGAAAAATACCACGCAGGCGAAGTTGGAGCCCGCCCAGATGTAGCCGTATTGTACGCCCTGAAATGATTAATATTCACGTCAGTGCGGCTGAAGAACAAGAAGGCAGGGGCCGACGAAGAAAAGGGGGCTGGGAAGGAGAAGAGGAAGGGGAGAGAGGAAGATTTTCACTTACCCAGCCTAATTCCGCAGGATTGATGAAATACGGCGAGCAAAAACTCACGAGCCACGCGAGTATATAGCCCAATGCAGTCGCGGTTCCGACCGTCCAAGCACGCAATCTCGTGCTCACGACTTCAGTCGCCACAGGATAGCTGGCCGCGCCCACACAGGCATTGTAGAAGAATTTGAACAGGGCCGTAAATGCCGTAAGCACATTCGCCGTGGTTTGCGGATTTGGACTGACGCTCGCGGTGATCGCCGTGGATAATTGGGACAGTCCACAGGCCGTTGCGCCGATCATGAGGATCGAGCGACGACCTAGCAAGTGGCGCATGGCAAACATCCCCACGTTCACGCCGACAAAACCCATACACGTCGTCATGATGGTGTACTCAAACGCCTTGGTCACGCCGCCTTGTTGCAGGAAATAGGTTTGATACGCGATCAGAAACCAGATGCCCGAGGCGCTCTGGCATGCGATCATGCCGTAACAGAGGAGAGTGCGACGGAGATCAGTGCCTCGAAACATGTCAATCCAGCCGACGGACACAACGTTCTTTTTCTCCTCTTCCATCCCAAGTAGCATTTCGGCCCATTCGATCTCAAGCTCTTCGTTTGTTAAGGCCGAGCCACGGAGTTGGATCAGGGACTTCTTTGCCCGTGCTTCTTTACCGTGGTGGAGCAGAAAGCGAGGGCTCTCGGGCACGAAGCATAGTCCTATGGCCAAGATTGTCGGGACAATGTACAGACATCCCAGCGGGATCTGGTACGAGGCTTTGTCCATGCGTCTTTTGGTAAAGTTGTTCACGGTGGAGCCGAGAATGGAGCCAATATTGACCCAGAAGGCGAAGAGGGCGACAATTACACCGCGGAGGTGTGCGGGAGATGCCTCGGCGGTGTAGACGTTGGAAAAGGTCACGAGAAAGCCGTTGGCGATGCCTAAGAGGAGTCTACCCAGGTAGATGACGCCCTTGGAGGTGGTGGCGATTTGGATGGCGCAGGCGACGGCGTTCAAGGCACACGCGAGCCAGATGGCGTGTTTCCGGCCAAAGTAAGAGCCGAAGAAGCCTGCGAGGAGGGATGAGAGGAAGGATCCCAGGGTGAGGAGCGAGCTGATTAGTTGTTGGAACGTTGGCTAGCGGAATGGGTGTGATTTAGAAAAAGATATCCACGTGAAATAAGTAGCTCATGTAGGTTTGAGGGTGTTCTTACATCGATGCCATATCCTGTTGGGCTCTTGTCACTGGGATAGCCGAAAACTTTGAGAAAACCTGGCATGGCTAGGAGATCGTTAAATGTCAGGAACTTAGTCAGGGCCAGGAGAGTGGTCATGTAGATATGTACCTTGCAGACCGCCCACAGCAGCCGTATCGAACCCATATTGCATGTTAGCTATCGCGACCACGCAACATATGAGAAGACATTTTCGATTCGCCCATAGACTGGACTCTTTGGTCTTTGCTACGTCGAACATGTTGAAATTTCGATTGTGATGTGGAGGAAACAGAGTCTGGTTTCCCCGGTACCAAGGATTCTAGAATGCAGAAGATTCAGAATCCCATCTGCCCGGGACAGATCTGTAATCCTTTATCCTTTTAGCGAGTTCCACAATGCCATGGCGACTGAGCGATCGATAGGGAGGCGGAGCGTGTGTCTGGAGTGTCCCACATGGTGAAGATGGAGTATGGGGCCCCGGCATATGTTGAATTTACATCCTGACTCGTATGATAGACTGATGCGTCCAACTGAGAGATCTCTCGCCGGTTCGGGGCAATGAAGCAGCGATACCGAATGCTTTCTCCGACTGGATGGTGCTGACACTCCAAACTTTACCAGGTTAAGAAGTGCAGGGAAACTTTTACTATACCTTGGGAATTGTAAAGACAGGAAGTCTGCCCAAACATTGGATTCTGCGCTTGTCTAGGACGTCCATGGCTAGCGAACGGCAATATCATATTCAAGCAGACGTGGCTATTGCTCGATACCGCCACGACCAGAGCGATGTTTTACTTCCCCCTTGCCGCAATATGGATTGCGGGGATGAAAGGAAAGAGTTCAATAGGAAAAACAGCGAGAGGCGGAGAGGTCCCATTTGCCAAGACTGTGCCAAGACGTCGCCTCCGCGTTTTTCGGGGCACTGATCAATTGCCGAGGAAAGGAATATTCCACTCCTCTCCCCTTTTCATCTGCCCTCTACTGCATTCCTAGGTATTCAAACTTGCGAACGGCTTCTACCGACGACGGTAAGATATTTCCTGAGAGCTAGAGAGAGCCAGTGCCAAGTTTAGTTCTCAGGATAAGCCTGCAAAGTCACATGATGCTTCGAGCTGCTGTTGAACAAATGCTAACCTATCATTCATGGCAAACCTACTCATTTTGTAACATTCACCTCCTGGCGTGCAGGCAACAGCGTCAGCATACACCTCGTAGATAGATATATAGATGGGCTCTGTCCCACACTCATTGGAAGAGCTCGGAGCATTCAATACATCTCGAGTTGCACACAGTTTGACAGCTGCCCTTTGTGATATGTGGCAACGCCACGGCTTGTAAAGACCTTCGGAGGCGTTGTACGCTTCGTACATGCTTCGAAATTATATAGTCTGACGGTCCCCTGAAACCCTTCGAAATAGGACAAGTCCTCCGTAAAATCACATCTGCGGACAAGATAGCATGCAGTAAGTCCAGAGGAAGCAGTCCTGTCAGTGCCGAAATTTCGTCTATGCCATTTGAGTAGATTTTTCTGAGCTATGAAACATTGCTGATATGCTCTCCTCACTCTCCTAGGATGACCCCCAGGTGGCCAGCCTTGGATATGGTTCTGGTTTGGGCCCGCTCTGTCTGGCCCGGAGCTTTGTAGCGAGCAAGAAACGGGTTCTTTTTATACTCGTGAAACGGAGTTCCCAGCCTTCCTCGTCGAGACTCCAGCAGTCGCCCAGCTCCCCAGCAACACTGAAGCCGAATAGTGAGGCAATGACAAGACGCATGTTACAGACGAATCCGGTGGCGAATACCACGAGATCGGGCTTCAAGCTCCTACCGTCACGGAAGCAAGACCCGCACTCAGCATGTCTTCGACTGTATCATGGGCGGTATTCCCCGTCCCGATCACGATGCCGTGCTTCCCAGCCCACGCGTCAGGATTCCTGTACTCGACCGAGTGCAAGGCAGTTCCTTTGAAGGCTCCGCGGTTCTCGTACGCGGGCGCGACTGGGATCTGCGAACCCGCACCGCCGGCGAATACAAAAAGGAGCCGGTGGCGACCGATTTCTTGCCGTGCCGCGAGATCTCCAGGGCCCATGTCCTCGTCTTCCTGTTCCACTCACCTGACAGCAGGGTTATGGACAACCAGGCGTTGAAGTGGTACCTGATGGCCCAACGCTGGTACCCCTCCGCTAGGTGGTCTTTGGTCAAATATTCGGGATAAGGAGGGTCCGTGAACGTCTTTTCAAAAGGTAGGTGGCCGAACACTCTGATTGTGTGGAGCTTCGCCGAGTCGTATCTTGTCATGCAGCTACGCCCACGTTCGCTTGTCTTTCGATAATGACATAAGACGCACCCAGAACTTGGAGTCTACCGCCCGCAGTTAGCCCAGATTGTCCTCCACCCAGAATAACAACGTCAAAATGCTGGCCTGGTGCAGAGGACGCCCGCCTAGGCGTGTCCACCGACGGATGGGATTTCAGTTCATCTGCTACGGTCCTGATGACACATATTTTCCATGGGCCCTCTGTTTCGGCAGGGATGACCGACATTGCTCCGTCACCTATCATACCTGGTGGCCCTTCAGTCGCAAATCGGAAAGGAACCTCGATCCACGAGTGTGATCCGATTCGAACGAAACATGGCGTCCCTTGAACGTGAAACGAAGATAGCTTAACGACTTCAGATGTTTCCACGCGACAGCGACCGAACGCGCACTGTAGAACGTCCGTATGGTACCGGTGAGAGCAAAGTGATCGCGCCGTGTGGCGTCCAGCACGAAATCCTTTTCATCCAAGCCCCGGTGAAGTATGATGCTGACTGATGCGCTCACAGGTTCCAAATCTGTGTCATCCGGGATTTGGCTGGTCGGCAGAGTGCAGGGAAGAGCTGATAGTCCCTACATATTGATACCGCTGAGATTCACTATACCGGCGAACACGGTCAAACGAGGGCAAGAAAGAATAGCGGAGGCAGAAAGGGCCAATAGATGAGAAGATACATTAAGAGACCGGCTTCGTAAAGAAGCAGATGTTGAAATGGGTCACATTGCAGTCACAGTAAGAACTCGGGCGTCACACATACTGCGGCACGAAAGGTGGGCACTATCGTATAATACACTCTCGTGGGCCTAGCCTTGCCCTGGCCATGGGACTCGTCGAGGGCTACCTATTTCCGGGGCCAAACATGCCGATTCTCAAAGCACGCTTTGAGAGCCTCCACATATCCGATGTGTTCAACCCCTCTGCCTCTCTGCACGAACCCGTCCTCCATGTACAGATGAATCTGTGCGCACTGCGCAATCGCTTATACGGTATTTGAGACCGGTGGCCCAAGATCCTCCGGATGGAGCAGCAAATCATGAATGTACAAGCCAGTAAGACTCAGATCAATACAGGTCGCCTGAAGTGCCGGTCCGAAGGGGGCGCCTCAGAGACAGCAGGAGAGTAGAGAGTGGAGTACGGGCAACCGTTTCCCCCGCCATCAGGCGCTGAGGGAAGGTTTCCGCTATGCTGCCTTTGTACAGGAAATTTAGAAGGATATAGCACCGACCATCGCAAGCTGGAAGCTGACCTTCCAGAATCAGGGGGAACGCCCATTAAGGCCCTTTGTCATATCTTTCAACGTTCCCACAGCACTGCTAGCAGACTAAGAGAAATAATTGTAGCCAGCTTCTCCGTAGATATGGTGGAAACAGACCAGCTCGGACAACCAAGGAGAATGCGTGCTTCGGACTACGGCGTGAGATATGGCATATGACCTTAATACCATTGCCAGTCATCCCGATTTCGACGAGATAATAGATTCGCCTTCATCGGCGAGTATAAAAACCGGTAGTAGGTACCCAGTTAAAGGGTGATAGTATCGGGTTGCTGTTTCATCTTGCTGTTCGATTTTCTTCCCCGTTCCTGTCAAAAATCCTTCGCTGATGTCCCCTCAAACTAGTCTAGCGTGACTACGTCTAGATCGCTTGTAGTGACCTGCGAGCATATACTTCAGACAATATCAAGTCCTCATCGCAACAAAGTGAGCGTTCTGTCCCAGAAGACATCTTAAAAATAATGTCTCACGACGATGTCCTTTCGGAGCGGCCTATCACCAAAGTCCAGCTGGATCCACCAACTCTCACTGCGCTGCTGCCCGCAATCCGTGCCGGATTCTCATCCAACTTCAAGAACAGTATCATTGAGATCACCCAAAGCCCGGACCTCCGTCAGCCTCCTTACTATCTTGCGACACCGGGTCTGTCCGGTCATCCACGCATCGCAGATGTTGGCGGACAGTTATTTCTCGCTCCAGGACCGGATTTCTCAAAGAAATATGATCTCCTGTCTGTTGCACGTCAGATGGAAATGTCGACCGAATGTGGACAGCTGATCGGTGCCGCTGCCGGACCATTTTACTCTCTTCAGATCAACACAGAGCTAGCACCCAACATCCACTGGAAACTGGATAGGGATCAGGCAACAGATGTCCTTTACAATGAGACGCATTATACCAAAATCATTGCATCGGAGCCAGGCTACCGGTGCTCCAAGATCGATCATGAGACCACCGGCTTCGGGCTCATGGGCAATCTTTATGGCTCGGATGGTCTCCCCGGCGACCTGCTGCACATTGTCGCCAAGTCACGCAGTGGACCATTGAACTTCGCAGCAACAATTCAGGACGCTTTAGCCAAGTATTTTGGGGACAAGTTGATCTCCCTAGGCGGAGTGTTCGTTGTCACGCACGGAAAGATAAAAGTACATGTAATGCCTGACTTTCCCGAGAGGAAGTTCGAGCGAAGAGCAGATGTCGGGCCTTGGTTGAGGTATTTCAATCTGGAGGCACCGCTTGTGTGTTTGAGTGTGTTGCATTCGGGCAATGATCGGGGCTTGAGTTTGAGAATGGAACATACTCATTGTTTCTCTATCAATGAAGACGGTCACGCTGTGAGTGGTGGACATTATCATTATGACCTGGATGATACAAAGGACGAGGTTGAGTATGAGGGCTGGTTCAATATTGCAACTGTTCTATACAGGATCGATCAGCCCCCAAAGTAGGGCCGGTCATTTGCCTTACTTCCAACGATGGTACGCGATCTAGACTCAAGCTTAGGACTTTGGATAGTTCACAGTGAACTCGTCCTACCCATGCCCAGTGATCTGCTTAACAATACGTCACGATGCTCTCCACGGGGTAGTAAGGACGATAGGAAGTAATGCCATCCGGGTATTTACAAGCCACACCGTGGATTAATTGCCGTGATGTGCGATTAATAACTAACCAGTTTTCGTGACCCTCGGTGCATCTGGTATGTATCATGGCTTTATGGTAGAAACTGGAGCGCAATATACCCTCCTTCAATCGTTCGTAGTCATTCGGATGGGTCGCACAATGATTCGGTCGATTTTACCTAGCTTGAGTCTTTTCGAGGCACTTCCTCGATCCATAAAGGTGCGGTAAATGTACTCATTTATCGAAAGATCTTTTTTCCCCCATACGGGATCTACCAGATATCCCGTTTCCCCTATCCCCGTACTCTACGTCTAGATATATGGCAATAGCACTCTCCTGTCAGACAGCTGGTGCCTAGTGCCAAGAGCCCCTATTCTGGCCTATATAGGGGGCTTCCCCCCTCCCATCCATAGTTGCAATCTACACACGAGTTTTCACCCCTTCTATCCGGTCTTGCTCCGTTCGACATCTCCTCTCTTGAAGGTATGGCGTCGTGTGTGTTCGAGGGATATCAAGTACGGTGCGGTCTTCCAACTGTACAATCGTTTCATTGGCCTTTCGCTTTATTAGCTCGATATTATTAGTGTTCCAAGACGGTCCACTGGACGCCAGGTCAAAGTATCAGAATGACATCGACGAAGCACATGCTCCACTCCGCAACCAGCCTTCTCATAATGAAATCTATGCACAAGTCATCATGGACATCTTCAAGCATGATGGTGGACAGTTTATTGAGCACTGGGATTGTATCAACGAGATTCCCGAGCGATGCGGCAACCCTAATGGGGTTTTCTGAGGAGAGATATATATGGATTACCATGCTGACAGACGTTGATCTCGACACCACTGCTTCGTTCACCGAGGAGGGAAGTCAGCTCCGACTACACCATTAGCTCTATTAACCTCTCTGAAAAGAAGAACCTTGTTCGCGTGATTGCCTTCCTCCATGAACTCAGGACGTCGAAGCAGAGCGGGGGAAGGCGCCTGTTGTCTGCTTCATCCAGGAACTCAGGCAGTCTCTGCCAGCGGCAAGCAAATTGCACAATATGAGTTATTGTTTCGGAGGGATGTTTCCCATCCGAATGCGTGTTACAAGGTTCCTGCGCGTAGAGCCACGAACCATGGTGTCTTGCGACACCGAAGTTAAATAGGCCTATAGTGTAAGCATTAAGGACACAATGGATTAGATAGCAGGACTCGACGACCAGGAGTACCATCGCGAAGTAGCAGATTGATGTTTTCAAATGGTAAAGACCGAAATAATCTCTGTCAAACGGGGTGCAACTTGAGATGTACTGAATGCTGTGTTCTCTATCTACTCGTTGCGTTCCTGACGTCCTCTTTTAGGCGCTGCGGAAGTCTCGTTGTTATGCAGAGTAACCATCAGGAATACCGTTGTCTATGGATACCTTCTACCAGTGTTTCAGTGGTGGAGCCTGTGTATAATAACTCCCTTGTTTGACAATAGGTTACCATTTGTTCGACAGCACCTAGTTCGTGCACCATATCAAGATTGTCTGGCGTATCTTCATACGTATGTGTCATATGCAGGCTTACATCACGCTGCTGCCTGCTCGACTATCCGACACAATGTTGCGTATGATCTTCTCAGCAGCGCAGCCCATGATGTAGCTACACTTCATCGTAGTTGGAACCGCTTGAATTGAATGACGCTTATGAGCTTGCTCTGTGCCTTATTCGAGCATTGTACTTTGGTTTGACGAACCATCGACACTTGGTAAACCATTGCCGAGTACTCTCGGAGAGGTCGGTGTCGAAATTCTGAACGATTTGCGGAATGGCTTTGGACATCTCCAGGATGCTAATGTTTTTGCCGATCCAAGAGCGAGCACCTTGACCGAACTATCCATTGAATTAGTCACCACCCATCCAAAGCTCAAGGTATATACACCACGAAGCTGAGAAAGAAGGACGGAGATCCTAGACAAGGATCCCAAAATGTATCGCCGGCGCGAGATAAGAAATGCAGGCTTTCAGCACAAATTCACGATCACGACCTCCCAGGATGGATTCGGAAACCCCAAATAGGATATAGTCGAAATCTCACCTACCGCCAAAGATTCTGGCAAGCTGATGTTCGTCTTCTCACAATCAAGCCATCGCTCAGGCCGGAATGTCAGGACATCCTCGACAAACGTCTCTTTCTTGTAATGAAGCGCCCAGCCGTTGACGCCTACTTCGACCTGATCCAATTGCAGTTGCAGAATTAGCAACACCGGTTAGACATAACCAACGTACACGGTCAAATCCCAGATCTGCTGAAAGGGGAATGAATGACTTACCCCTTTAGGAAAATACTGTCCTTCGATGACGGCGCCGCCTTTGGGTACGACACGCGCCAACTGCGTGCCCACGGCGCCGTGCAGCCGCAGGGCCTCCTTAATCACAGCTTGCAGGTACGGTATCTCCTGAGCTTCTTGGTATGCTACGGGATCTGACGATCGTCCAGGTTTGGATTGATCATCCAGCTCTTGGCGAAGGCGCTTCAAGACGGGAGTGTTGGTGTACATGATTGAGCTCAAGCTGATGGCCGTTGTGTCGGAGCCCGCGACAATGTTCATTTCCACACAGAGTCGAACTTCTGCGTCCGTGGCTTTGCCTTCGTTCCGTAAGGTTAGTATCTTGGATAGAAAGGTCGTATCTCTCTCGGCGCCATCAGTCTGGGATGTTTCGCTCGTGTGCCGGGTGATCTGGTCGGTGATAAAGTTGTCCAGTCCTTCTGTTGGGCTCGGCAAGCGCAGCAGCTTCGTCAGGCGCATGAACCATGGATGTAGTCCTGGAAATAGGCCCATCAACGAGGTATAACGCCAGACAAAGTCAAGTTCCCCGCAGGCACCATTTACACCGTTTGGCTATTCACGGCGTCTTCGTAGGATAACAACGTGGAGATTGAGTATAGCGATGCAACCTGCCTTTTCATAGTGCTGTGCAGTGCGTTTTCCAGTACGTTGAGCAAGTTTTTGCCGTGCGGAGATCCGAATGGATCGTAGTATCGTGATTTAGGAAACGCATTGCTCGATCGGTATATGACCTTGGTCGCCTCCGGGGTGTTACAGATTTGGCGCGACTCGCACGATCGGACCTGATACCGCCAATCCCTCCGGTCAGCTTCACGGTCGCTTCTGCTTACGGCCATGTAGAGAGCCCCCTTTCACTGGAGCAGATGTGGCCGCAAAAGAAAACACCCAAACTTACCATATCGCTCATGCAACTTCACCATGGTTTTGTGGATATCCCATCGAGCACTTTTTTTGACTTCCCATAATCTCGTTAACCTCGCAAGGAAAGGTCCCGGAATCGTCCGGAGGTCGGAAATTAACAGAGTATAGCACCATGTCGACAATTTGACCAATGGTAAAGAGATTATATAAGGCGACCGACAGGCCACCTTCGAAGAGTTGGAGCGCTTTAGACTTGTGAACAGTTATGGACAGCATGGTCTCGGACTCCAGTATGTATGATAATAGTGGTGGATGCATTCAACAGTACCTCTTTTTCATTATGTCCACAAGTGTGGAGAGCCGAACTCTCCCCCGCCGGCAGCAGCTGCTTTTCAGCCAGGTTATTATCGGAAAGGAACGTTCAAGCTGGTGGACAATGCCCTGATATGATGGGTGCCACTACCGGTATCCTAGGCAGAACAGGAAACTGCCACCTGATAAGACTCTGGAGTCTACAGAAAAGATGAAGGAATACGTTGTTGTTCTATCTAACAAGGGAGCAAGGCCGAATAAGAAGGGAAGAATTCAAGTTGCGTCATTGTCAAGTTCCTCTGCAGATACCACTGTAACATGAACACATTCTTGACGATCTTATCCACAATTGTAGGGTGGCTAAGGAGGCATGGCTTAGGCGGTACTTCGTGAGGTCCCGTGGATGACGTTTCAATCTTGTTTCTGGCCTAGGCATCATTTCGAGTATGTGTCTTGTTTCTTTTGACATAGAGCTCGTACCAGTGCTTCCCAACCTCCGAGGATTCAATGCTCTGACCACTGGGTGAAAGGGGTTCCAGAGCCTCGCGATGGCACCATCCTTCTGGGCAGACCTCCACGGTCTGTCCGTTCAGGCATTTCTGCTCGCCCATCGATTCATCAAAAGCCTGCGTCGTACGTCCCATTGGTGGGATCCACTCGGTTCGGATGCTCCTCATGAACGAGTCTGGTGGGAAACCTGTAGCAACAATACCGGGACAGACTGCATTCGCCGTAAAGCCAGCTGACTTCACGCCCACCGATAACGACCTCACCAACCGAACCAAGCCATGTTTGGTTGCGCTGTATTGAGGCATCGCTAGCGATGCATAGAAGCCAGCAGCACTGGCCTTAACAATAATCTTTCCGCCGGGCTTTGATGACCTTGGCCCGTGGTGTCCAAATAGTTTACACCCCCAGCAGATTGACTTCAAATGATGACATATCAGGTTTTCTGGGTGGCAATTGAGTGTTGATAGAGTGGATCTCTGTCATCAATTCCCGCATTGGGGACAGCTAGATCTAGATGATGGTTCCGGTTAAATGCGGTTGCGAACAATTTCACTTGATTGCCCTTGGATCCACATTTGTTTTGATGTAGAGAGCTCGCTCCGAGTCGATTTCTCCACCCTTGGGAGAGCCTTGAATATCGGCCATCACAATACTCCATCCATTAGAAAGCAAATGATGTGTCAGTGCCAGTCCGATTCCTGAGCAAGCGCCCGTGATGACGGCGACTGGTGGGGTCATGTTGACAATGACTGGTTGTAGATCTATGGCCCCGAGATCACTTGTCCGAGGTAGATTACTTCAGTAGCTGAGGCTTGATTCTTGCGTGACTCAGGTCGGCGGACACTTATCGGAGCCGACCTGGTGGCGGGGTGCAATATACCGTACCATTATCGGCCGTCCGCCACTATACGACCATATTGTTCTTGGGAGAGGCCCGACCGACTGTATCAAAGTTGTCGTCATGGTGAGCCTCCTAACCAGGGCCAGACTATGTCAGCGGAGCGTTGGCAGTGCGAGGAGCGTAGCTCTTTACTCAGCCACCGGCCAGTTTGGCGGAATGCTCTATTCGGGCTGCGACTCTCCGCTTTTACTGAACCTTTGCAAACTTTCTCTCGGGACCTCTCTTTGTATTGACTATTTGATGGGCCCTATGCTCTCATGACTCTGAGAAACTTTGAGGGGAGTCCATCAAATCTACATGATGAGGATCAGAAAGGATGCTTGATCACAACTTTCTCAAACCGGATCTTTCCCTCTCCTGATGACTTGATCGCCGCAATCGCCGCCTCCACCCCTTCGATGACCCTGAGATTGGGAATACGAAAGCCTCTCTCGTAGTGGTCAGCAACCCACGAGACAATATCTACCAAGCGAGACTCCCACTCTTCGTTCGCGGGGACATGGCCGATGGGAGGCGGTAGGTGCAACTCCCACGCTCGGGCCGCTAGGCACCAAATCCATTGACGTTGGTCACTGAGTACAGGCAAAGTGCCGACGAAAATGGCATCTGTTGCCGTCTTGAGCGCGTCACAACTCGACGTCGAGGATGCTTGTCCCCGTGAACACACGGCGTCGAAGATATACTTCAGTGGTTGGCCGGAAGCGTCAATGACGTCTTGGATTTTCACGACCACATCATCGTCCCGGTAATCGAAGCAGTGTGTCGCGCCGAGCTCCTTCAGACTTTGGTGGTTTGAAGCTGATGCTGTTGTGATGATAGGACTCAGTCCTGCCGCCTTCGCGAGCTGTACTGCTGCCCATCCTACTGCACTGCCGCCTCCCCAGACGAGAATGCCACTTTTGCTGGGCTTCCCTGCCGCATTGATTTTCGCAAAAGGAATTGCCATGATATTGAACAGAGCGTCGGCAGCAGTCCGTACCACAAGTGACATCGCTGCAGCAGCCTCGCTGGGGATTGTGGATGGACGTTTAGCGATCAGGGTGTTGCCCTCAGCGAGCAACAAATCCTGATGCGCCCCAAACTCTGAACCCAAGCCTATCTTCTTTGAGCCGTATATCTCATCTCCGACCTCGTAAGGAAATCCTTTTCCAGCCCTGATGATCTTTCCGCTAAACTCGTAGCCACAAACGTAGTCATTCAACCCAAATTCAAGCCCATGCTTCAGATCGGCCGGGTTGACGCCGGAATACTGGACTTGAACCAGAGCTTGGTCGTTTCCGGGCTCATACGGGTCGCGGTATTCTTTGAGAAACAGCTCGTTCTTTGGGCCGATGTATATGGCTTTGTCGGGAGAACCCATTTTCAGCTTGGCGTCAGCGTGCACGAGAAATGAAGAAGGCCGCGTTTCGAACTAGCGTATCGCAATCAAATCGCTCCGTCGTTGCAATTGAACGAAAGGCCAGCGACCATGCCATAACCAGTGAAAAGGTGCATTGAAAACTAGCTTAATCTATGCACAATCGTGGCCGTTTTATAGGCGCCCTCCTTGGCGTCTTGGTCAGAATCACAAACCAACAAGGAGCCCCAGCCGAAATCGACGTCCTGGCAGAAGATGATGTGGAGGCGAGTGACATCCCTTCCACAACCCCCAAGGGGGCTTGTCCCGGCAAAAGCTAACCGGTTAATTAGTGTCACCCCACAGAACAGAATTGCTACTCGCCAATGGCGAGCTGGGAGCACAAGCGGCTTCAGAAATCCTAGAGTATAGTAGTCCCTTGGTGTACCATTTTTACGTCGTCATAAGAAAAGCACTTCATATCTCTCAACCACAGAAACTTATCTACACTGAAAAGTGGTATTGAGAATCTGAGCTAATCTTTGAAATTGTAGATGATGCCGAAGCTCCTGACATCTCATTTCCACTTCGGTCCAAGCAGTTGCTGAAGCTCATCGGCCCACATTGAGCCCTTCTACTCTAGGTTCGGCGCCTACTCATTTACTTCCACACAGGTCCAACTTTCGGGCTCATTAGCATCACCTTCTCCCTGTAATGCGGAATCCTAGGATACCGACAGAGATTCCTCCTTGTAAGCGGTCCATTTGCCGTCGTTTCAGCATATAATATCTCTGGTGCAATTTCATCCTCGACCCAGACGATCAAAGCCTGCACCGGATTGACGGGAATTGGTCCATTGTCGCAGGCATCCTCGTCTTCTCAACCCTGACTTGTGCTTTATGCTACCGACCGCCCGCCAAGCCGTTGCAAAGACTTTCTCAACGAGAGAAATTGCGCCGGGTTTTGTAGCTGACATGAATCCCTACAGCTAAATCGGATCGCCTATGCGTCGCTGACTATCGGCATCGTCCTGTTCTGCATCGCTCTCTCGTGGTCTGAAAACCCATGTAAGCTTTTCTTTCAATTGAAGAAGCCGTTTTGCTTGCTCTGAGCCACAATCCCCAGAGTCATGGGAAGATCCGCACATTCTCGCAACCTTTTACCATCGGCACCCCTTTTTCTGATTGCGCTTGGCTTACATCAACCGCTGATCAAGGAAGACGGCATGATTCATCACGACTTATTCAAGTCAGTCACCCAACGGACGAGAGGCTCTCACGAGACCGATATTGACCATTGAGACAGGAAGGATCGCAATTTCGTCATAGTCATCACTTGTATGCTGGTGGAAAGCACGGGTAAGTTCGTGCCAACTGGCAGCAGCGTCCATAATTTTGCCTCCAGTACTGACTCGGTGGCAGTTTTCATTGTACATACTCCTACATCCACCGTCGTCGCTATTGCTAGTGGCTTGATCATCTCGGCACGTTCTCTCGGAGGGTCATTCGTCCAAAGTTCTACCTCAGCTTATCCAGGCGCTGGTCGCGAATAACCAACGAGCATTTGCTGAGATTCCTGGAGTAACCCCTCAGGGCATACAAGCCGGGTATCATGGCCTCCAGGAAGGCTGTCATGTTTCTTTCAGAGCTGTGTGGTCTGCTGGAGCCGCGTTCTCCGCAGTGGGCTTTTTGAGTTCGTGTTCCCTTGAAATTCCGTCCATACACTGACAGCAAATCTCCAATTTCCTGCTTCACTATCGATTCGAAAGCTGACTTCAACCTTCATACCGATGCTCCTCTCGACGATGAAAATTCCGCATCGACCGACGGGAAAGCTTGAAGTCCAGGCTTGTCCTCCACTCACGTTTTCAGGGTACGTCAGGCTAGAGCAGCATCTGCCCAGGCCCAGAGCTGGAAATGGAAAATACACATCTCTAGATTCCGACGTCGGACCGCCTGTTCCTTTCTTCTTTTGGCCAAAGGTTCTAGTAACCATCTCGATGCTCGTGTGTGTGATCGAATGCAAGCAATACGTAGATAACACGTACAATCATCCTTATGCTAATGTGTCTAACCGGATGAGAGAAATAGACACGGCATCTTCCACCCTTCCCCCTTCAGGTCTGGATTCACTACGGCTCCTTCATAGTAGTCATCCATTCACCCTCTCAATTCTTATTAGGTTCTCCTTCGACATTAGCCACTTCCTCAGTGTTCATCATATCATAGTCACCTCCTTGATCCATCGGAGAAGTGATAACATCCTCAACGGCCTTCGTGGTCACGGTCATATCATCACTGTCTTGAATACCGGCCGTGTCATCGGATGGATGGTCAGCATTCTCCTGTGTCTCGAGAGTTGCGGCGTTCTCGGCCTCAACTTCATCGTCAACATGCTCTGGTGCATTTCTGGCATCATCACCATCATCATCGCCGAAGTGCTTGAACTCGTCGCCGGCTTCCTCACGAGCTCGTTCAAGCCGAGACCGCAGTTTCATTAGGGGCTGGGTATTCCACCACACTTCATATCCAGGAACAAGGCATGGAGCCTCCATCGGCTCTTCGGTCTCTGGATCATACCAGTCGCCAGTCATAATGTCGTAATGACCGCCACTGTCGGGATCCACTAGACGACGATGGTCGGGGTGGATAATCCAAGAGCTGGTCTCGTCGATGACGTACAAGGTTTGCTGGTCGATCATTTGGCCCTGATCATTCAATCGGACTTTATCGTCCTGGTACTGTGTCACCTCATCCATCTCGAGACCACGAAGCGAGTCTATGAGGGGACAGATTAGAATAGGGACGGGAACGGGATTCGATCAGGATCTCACCTCCAATGGATGCATTAGGAGCCATAGGTTGGAGGGATGGATGCGTCGGGGTGGATGGCCCCATTTCGACGTGCAATGATTCCCGGGATCGTGCTAGACATCGGTTAGAAAGGGGGGCGAAGGTGGTTCCACGACGGGATCCGATAGATGGATGGATCACCCACCGGATTCGATTCATGGACCAGCCGGGGAAAGGGGTACTCACCGGGCATAATGATCGGTCGTGATTGTTGAAGGAGTCTCTGGGGATCATGGCGGCGTGGCGGGGTGCGAGCGGAGACACTACCCGGATCGTGGACTTGGGGGAGCATCTTGTGGCGCCAGTCCAACCGGGAACAACGTTGCCCCAATTGCAGCCGAATGTATTCCTCGGCCTGCCGCACGTAGCTGTCATCACAGAACTTCTTCCTCAACTCCCGGGCCTCGTTTGCGCCATGCTGTTGGGACATTTGGATCATGAGATGCTTTTGCTCGGAGGTGAAGTGGCAACTCTCCATGTGGGATTCGCCCGTCACCTGGGCGATCATTTTAACGGTGGCATTGGAGAATAACCACTGATCATACGTGTCCTGCACACACACCAGCCAGATGTACTGGATCTCCTTTTGTCCGATTCGGTGGACCCGTCCAATCGTCTGAATGACGGTGTTGATGTTGTCCGGCATCTCCAAGATCAGAATCTTGTGGCACGCTCCCTGAATGTTCAGTCCCAGGGCCGAGCTTCGAGTGTTGGCAATGAGAAACATAGCCGGATCGGTTGGGTCATTGAATTGCTTGAGGATTTCCTCTTTGCGCGCCAGCGTGGTGGAGGGCCAGAGATTGTAGTAGGCGACGCCCAGATTGTGCAGCAGGCAGCCCACCGCCCATTGCGTGGTCGGCCAGTTACAATAGATGGTCAGTTTGCCTGTCAGATGGCCGGTGGCGTCTCCGAACAGGGCATTCTTGATATGAAGGCAGGTGTATCGCAATTTGACCGACTCGCCGCATTGATAAGCGCAGACCCCGAG
Organism: Rhinocladiella mackenziei CBS 650.93; assembly: GCF_000835555.1. Lineage (NCBI taxonomy): Eukaryota > Fungi > Ascomycota > Eurotiomycetes > Chaetothyriales > Herpotrichiellaceae > Rhinocladiella > Rhinocladiella mackenziei. The sequence continues at coordinate 1,332,438 of NW_013550597.1, forward strand.
GCGGTCCATGTACGGAGGTAAGGACGGAGCCGGGCGAGTGGCGTAGAAGTAACGGCTAAACCCGTGGTCATCCCCCTCGTCGGCCCATCCGGCCACCTCGAGAGCCGAGTGCTTCTTCTTGCGGAGCAAAAGGGTATTCATGCGTAGATCAAAGGTCGACAGACAGATATGACGATGGAGGCCCATGTCACGAAGACCACCACGGCCGGCTCCGGGCTTCTTGGACTGGTCGCAGGACGAGCTCTTCCCGTGGGTCAGGTACGGTTCATAGACATGCCACAGCTTAAGATACTCGGCGCGCTCGTACGCACTCATCCTCAGCTCCACCCCGGCAATGCGATACATGGGAACTTCTTTGCCCGGTTGGTAGAAGTTATGGTCGTCGAGTGGGATCTTGGATGCCATGGTCCATCTCAACTGCATGCGGGAGAGAATGGTGCGCAGGACCAGGTGACTGACGCGGCCGCCGGCGAGTTCGCCTTGATTGTGCAGCTTGGTAAACAGGGCCGGATCAAACAGAAACATCGGCTGGTGGCGGTATTTCTGGCAATAGTGAGGCGCCCGGTCCTGCCAATCGTCTAGCGTCGTCTTCTCGTATCTCTTCGTGGCGCTGGAGGGAAGGGTCCAGCCGTCCAAGACATCGAGATCGTCATTCCACTCCGGACGCCAAAAAAGGCACAGGTAACCCAAGAGATCCGAGACTCGATTCATCATGGGGGTGGCAGTCACGATCCACAGTTTGGGAGCGTACAACACTTCAACGGCCTTCGCATTTTTAGTGCGAGGATTCTTCAATTTGTGCCCTTCATCGCAGATGACACGGTGAAAGAGGTGGGCCAAACGATTCGTATACACTACGCGGTCATCATCATCACCATCAATGTCCGATCCGTCGTCGAAGTCGTTATCATTCTTGGCGGCATGCTTGACCAGTCGGTATACTTCCTTCATCTGGGACCGCTTCTTGGATTGATTCGTCGGAGTCTGGTGAATGGTACTCTGTCGTTCGATGTTATCTTCTGGGTCCAAGGCCGTAGGCATCGCGGACGTCGAGTCTCGAACTGGAGTCGGGTCAATACCGGATCCATCCCTGTGGGAGGTGGTCCATAGACTGGATCCGATGGGCTACCCACCCGATCCTCCCGGCGGGGGGAAGGGGAGACATGGGGGACATACCTTTGGCTGACGCACGGTAGGCGCGACGTTGTTGTTCTTCCGGACCCTGTCGGTTGGAGGTCAAACATCGTTTGGTCAGGGTGTCATAGGCGCCAATGATCACGCCAAATGCGCTCGTGGGTCGGTGGGCCGGGAACGTGTGCTGAATGATTTGGGAGGCCTCGGTCACGTTCGAGGGTAGTATCAAGACGCGCTGGGCCGAGGACGCATCGGGACTTCGGTCACTGCCGTAGAAGATACGAAGGTCCAGAGCGGCGTCACCTTCACGAGGCACCCACCACCGAACCCACTCATTATACCATACCGACACCAGGTTGGGGGGCGCGAGGATCAGGGTCGGTCGAAAATCCTGGTCGGTGTCGCCGGCTTCCCAACGCGCGTACTTTTCTCGGGCCGACTGGAAGATGGCAAGCAGAGTCTGGGACGTTTTCCCCATGCCACAGTCATTGGCATTGATGCCGCCCCCCATGGGGTTCTCTTCTTGGTGCAACTGCCAGGCGGCGCCGATGACCTGGTGCAACTTGGGAACGAATGGGATCGGGGCATCGGGTGACAAGGGGTGAGAAATCTGGATCTGGCCCGCACGGTGGTGATCCGGATCGAAGCCAAATCGAGCGGCTGCCTCGGGATAGGTGGGAGTCGACACAGACACGGTCGACATGTTGGCGCGTAAGTCCCAGAAATGGTGTTCCAAGGTTTCCACGCTGGATGATGGCTTGAACGGATCTTGGTAACCCTCTTGGGCCACCCGCTCCGCCACGCTGACCGTTTCCGTCATGTCGATGGGCTTCTCGACGGATTCGCCGACCTCCTCGCCAATGAATGCATCATGGACAATTTGGCACTTCTTAATTTGGGTGTCGAGAAAGAATTTTAACGTGTCATCACCGAGGGCGGGACGTTTGACCATGGATGTAGACTCAAGGCCGGATTTACCCTGTGATCGACTGCGTCAGTCGCCGTACAGTGTTAAAAAGGAAACCTTGGTGGTCCATGGACCGGATCCGATCAATAGACCACCGAGACGAGCCATTATGTCGAATCTAGTCAGTGGAACATCTAGGCGGTACGTACCTTGTTCTTCTTATCCAGTTTGTCGGCGAAATTCTCAATCGTCTGCTCCAGTTGGTCACCATCATCTCGCAGGCGGTCCACCAGATCTTCTCCCGGACTCGGGAACATGGTCATGTCCAGCGCTTCAAAGTCCTCCATACCGAGACCGTCCTCTTCGTGGAAAAAGGCCTGGGCCTGTTTCCGCAGTTCGTCCATGACGTGTGTTTTCTCATTCACGTCTCCTCTCGATTTGAAGCGGTCGATCTCGTCCTTGGTGAGATAGCGAACAGGAAAGGCTTTGCGATCACCGAAACTCGGAAGCTTAGCCTTGTGGCCAAAGTGAAAACAGCCGAAGCGGATGACCGTCAAGGCGCGGTTGGCGTCCTCGGGGGTGGCGATGGCCCACTTGTCCGTGGTCGGGGGCGGGATCGTGAAGGAGTCGGGGAAAAATTGCGGGAATACTTTGAGGAGTTGAAAGATCTGCGCGACATATATGGCTTGAGGGAAAATGGACGAGTGTTGGCGTGCGTCGTTGAAGCCGTCCAGGCAAGGGTCGTTGAGCTTCAGAGGATGTTTGGTGGACACGGATGCCAGACGCTTCCAGTTCCCTGGCATGTCCGGGCCCTTGGAGATTTCTTTGAAGATGGAGGTCTTAGAGTGGGTGGATGTCGGTTTCACCTTGGGGACATCAAAGCCTCGATCTTTGATTTTGAGAAAGTTGGTCAAGTACGGTTCCATGGCGGTGATCATGCCGCCGAGGTCGGATGTCCGCGCTAGGCCCATGTACCCTGCCAGGTACTGCATGTTGCGGGTCAAGGCGCGGTCCTGCTCGATGCAGTGGAATCCCACGTAGTTCTTGGCCAGTTCGGTGAGACACTCTTCTCGGGCTTTGAACTTGAAATCGTGGTCTTTCTCCTTCTGCCGCTTCTCTTTCTTGCGCGTGATTTGGCTGGCCTTGTTTTTGGCAGGGGTGCGCTTCGGCGCCTTGGCTCGAGAACTCGATTCGTCAAACCCACTCTCTCCCGCTTCGGTGTCACTCTCATAGTCACTGGCTGGGGCCGGAGTCTCGGCGGCTTCCTGGCTAGGGTTCTTGCCAGCCGGTTTCGGGGTAAGCTTCTTGCTGGGCTTGGTCTTCTTTCGAGGCGGTGCAGGGCTGTCACTCTCTGGACTAGCGCTGCGATCGTGCTTGGGTGCCATGGTGGTGCGTGGGAGTGTCAAATGGACTAGTGGCTGTGGACTCGTTAGTGCCGGTGACCCTCTGACTGGATCCGATGTGCCGTTCACTCGAGAGTGGCGTGGACCCAGAAACTCGGTGTGAGGTGATCCGCTGACTGAATCCAATAGCGTCTCGGGCCCGGGCCGCCTCAGATTTCACTTACCAAACACTCGGATCGGTGTGATTTCAAGCTCGTCGCCGCAGCGACGACGAACGCGGCGATTCAAAGAGACGACGGGGGTGGCAGTCAGTCAGAGACGCGATCTCCGATCAAAACATGCGTGGAAGCGAAGAACAACACTGGTTGGGAGAAGAAATCTTTGAGCGAAAAGTTGAAAGGGACGGGGAAGAGTGTGAGAGAGAGATTGCGAAGCGAGAAGAAGGTGACAGGACGGTGTGGTTGGTCGGGTGCGGTAGGATCGCAAGATGCATCGGATCCAGTCTGAGAACCAGTTGGTAGGGACATGGTCGGTGGTGAACATGCATATTTGATCGAAGGGAAGCACTGCAATCATCTCCATTATTAGATCGGTCAGTATCGAAGGATTTCGACGAGCAACGATCAGTAAGCCGAGCTATGAGCCACTTCTCTGCTTTCTTACGAGGAACGTGTATATTCCGTCGATCTGGAAATATATTCTTGAAGGGGAAAGACCTAGTTCGTCTGAGAACATGATGACAAGAGTCCATCGCCGTCCAAATACCAAGCCGGTTCATGGTGTATGTCCAGAGTATACTCGGTCCCTGTTACTGGTCTGATTGTAGTCTTGAGATACGTACGTCTCGCACCGTTCACGATACCGTATTCTCCCTACCTTGTCCCAAGTGGGGTCTTGTACATCATCTATCTCCTTTCTTTCAATCAGACTTTGTAATCGGATGCTGTTGTTTTAAGTTTTCCCACTATACCGCTTTCGGTGGTTGCTCTTAGTTAGGCCAAGTCTTGATGACATAAAGGATAAGGAAACGGGAGTGCTTATTCTGATTGGTGGAATAAAACTGTGAACTTAGTCTGGTTAACGTGCCAGTACTTCAAAGTCACGGAGATACCCCCGACTTCTAAAACAGGGAATTGGAAAACATATTGCTTCCAAAACGTAAAGTCGTTGCCGGGAAATTCACCCCTGGTTTAGGCGGCCTGCTTCCTTCGGATATGGTTGAAGTCTCGGCGGGCGGCCGCTTTTGACATCGCTATAAGAAACCCTCTCTCTCTTCCGTGCCTTCTTCTCTCTCCTTCCCTCTCCTTTCTCTTTCTTACCCTGGCACCAGCGCTCTCGTCGTGCTTAGGGCCCCGATTCTCCGCTTAAGGGTCTCATGTCCGGACGCCCCGATTCAGCTGGACTAGGGACTATCAGGAATTGATGTGCGTGCAATCTATAGGAAGGTGCAGGCGAAAGGACAGTCTTATTCTCCTGGGTTCGTGCCCCTGTTCCTGACGCATCCAATCAAGAAAATGGCGATGGCCATATGAGAATCCGGTGCAAGTTTTGCTGCCTCGAACTTCAATCTCTCCCCATTGAATTTGGCTTGCCTCATGGGTTCACTGGAATTCTGCGAACCTAAATATAGGCTTGACTGGGTTTGGGAACTCTGTAGCTTCCGGTTGAAGTACTTTTCGAAATGGTTTCGGAGCGGGGCACAGTTTATCTGCCCTCTGCTTGCCAAAGTATCTGAGGGAAACACTCGACTGCATTCACGATGATCACATTGGAATGGGCTACCAATATGGTAGGTCATCCTATGGCGTTCGAATCGATCGGGTTGGAGATAACCACAATATTCACAACCTTTTTCAGGGCAGTGCCGAAGGCAGTTTAGATGATCGGATAGAAAGCGGCTGCCCCATGCCGTATTTGTGGCTTGCCGCGTACTGGCACCCGGATCATGGGCAACCTTTAACGTAATATCCGCCCCTTCGGTTATTGTCCTAAGACTCGTCAACTTCGTAAACTTCTCGGCCAATATTCTGCAATTCATCCCTCTCCGCTACCTCTTGATGCGGAAACAAGAGCACTCTGCGGAGGACGTTGTGATCTTTGGCCCCAGTCATATTGAGTAACTCATCAAAAGCTCTGATATATGTCGCAGCGTCTTTCTCATACATCCACATACGGCCTTTCAACGTTTTGAATCAGGTACATATGCTGCTTCGTAAGGTCGGACCGCATCCGCGAAAGAATCTTTATGAGACCGTCATAATATGGCTCCAGCAATCCTATATTGTCATCTTCTCTGATGAACTCAAGGTTGTCTGGGAAGTAGAACCGGACAAATTTGGCCCATGCAAGTATTCTTGGGCTTGACCATCACGTAGATGTTGTACCCCCTTTATCATGGGTTCTTCGAGCACCTCGTTGACGATAAATCTAGCTCATGCTCAGCGTTTCCGACCTGAATCGTCATGTAGACCACGTTGCATCTACCCTATTTCTGGTCCTTCGAGCAATTCATCACCACATAATTTCGCCCGTGCACGTACTTTCGGATCTGTATCGGACGGTGGACCATGTTGTATCTTGTTGCCGGCGAGAGTTGTCGATGCCTTCATACGCTTGTCTCGGCGGTTTGATGTCTTGATGTGTAAGCGTTCGAACTTCAGTTGCTCCATGAGGCTGGTTATTAAGACATCTCCCTTAGGAACACGACGTCCAGCCGCAGTGCTATAGCTAGAACCTATGTGCCCAGTAGCAACATGAGAACCAAAGCTCGTTCGATCGTGGAAGATGCTCTCAGCACCAGTATCGCATGTAGCATCTCCACAATACCAATTTGTTAAGGCTATTGTGCCATGTGCTTGAAGATGTATGTCAATGGCAAACATTGGTTCAAAAGTCGGTCCGCACTGAGGGACTTTGCAATGCCAGCGGCCATGTGAGAGGATGGCGCAGATAATGTCGCCAGAATCGAGCTTTGCATCGGGCGGCAAATTTTTGTTGTCACGGTATATATTATCTTCAAACTCTCGTATCTCGTGTATCTTGGAAGGCCCTCCCAACATATTCGATTGATATCTCTTTGATGCGGCCCATAAAGACTTTTCGTAGATGTTCTGAATTATACCGCACGTGGACCTGGACGAGGGCATGGGTTTGTGCATCTCAGTTGTATTTTCGTACGAAGCTGGCTCGTTGTGTTCATCGCCAGCTAAATCATCTGATTTTTCTTCCTTGTTCTCACGAGTTTTCACCTCTTCTATCCGCATCTCGCTCTGTTCGACAAAAGATTCGCTCCATTCCTGTCAGGGGCAGGCTCGCCAGCAGGCTGTAAAGACGTCAAAAGGATACCTATCTATCTATATAGGTGCAGGGGCGACATCGACTTCCACGCTTGGAAGTCGGATAGGGGTATCCTGCGTAACGCATGCTATAAACATGTTCTTGGCATGGGGTCTTGGCGCCCCATGACAATTCCCGCCAACATTGCTGGAATAGAAAGGACTGAGTGAATGTTGAGAACGTCGACGATGGAGTAGAAGTGGATTGGGAGAAACCTCGATACTTGATATTATGTCAGATGCCATTTTGTATACAATCATGGTGGAAGAAACATCTATGACAGCGAATCGCGAGTCTACAATCTCTACACCACAGCCAAGACCATAGGCGAGATTATAGGAGGCGATGGGGGCATACCAAGGATCATTACAACTACCTACTAGGCCCTCGGCACTTAGGAGCCATCTCAGTGTGATTCTGGCCGAGACGCCAAGGACGGCGCCTATAAAACGGCCACAATTGTTCATAGATTAGGCTAGTCTTTAACACACTTTTTCACACATCAAGCATCGACGGAATAACATTACCTAAAGCGGCGGCACCTACCGCCAAATTCGGTGGGAGATTTCCCCGCAACTAGCGTTGAACTATAGCGGCGGGAAGAGAACGTATGAGATAACTTAGCCTATCCACCGTGGTTGCCGCTTTTACTTATAGTACATCTGCATAAATGCAGAAATTCACATCACGTTTTGGTCACGTGTTTGCGCTATTGCGCAGAACGCTAACACCTGATTGGTTGGGATCCTGATGCAGAACAGCAACGCTGCATGGAGCCGAACAGAGCCCAAACATTCACGGCAGATCTCCAGGAGGTTCTGATCCAAGAATTACGTTATTGGGAATATGCAGTAACTTGGACGCCATTGAGACCCATGGTAGGGCTTCGCATGCGTAACGACAGTTTAGGACTAGTGTGGAAATTACTTGGCGTCGGCTCAATCATGTGATCCACGCCAAAATCGTGGTTGACCTTGAACTTGTCTGATTGAAAACTTTCGCTGGTTGTGGCACCCCATCTTACAAGCTCGTCAGAGATGGACTATAGGAAGGTGGGGATTTTTTTTGTTTACCCTATATTCTTTTTTCGTGTGTGTGTTTTGGGGGGGGGTCTAATTACGTGATGATGTTTGCTTGGCACCGTCATGTTAAATATTGCTGGCTTGGCGTGGTCGCCGTAAAAGTTGTTGCCGGGAAATCCCCTCCTCCTTCGGACTGCATCTGCTGGCACGTGATACCGCGATTCACTTTCGACGCGTGGGAGAAAACTCTTTCTCACTTTAAAAGCATCATCACGATCATCCACCTTTACAACCTCGTCCACTGTCCAGTTCCCCAACGTGGTTTTGTGTCTGCAATCAAAAGGAGGCTTTGATACGCTATTCACACTTGTGCGCTATAAGTCCGCTCTCGTACCGTGGCGATGAATTCGCCTACCAGATCCCCACCGCGTCCTCGCCGGCAGGCAGCAGAGAAAGCTCTCAAAAAAGTCCACAACGCCTTTGGCGCTGGCGCCAGAAGACTGAGGACCACATTTACTCATCGGACAAAAAATGTGCAGACGCGCACACGTGACCGCACGCCACCTGGGACCCTTTCAAAAGGTGATAACACTTCTACGCAGTATAAACAGACACCGACTCACAAGCGTATGGCCAGTCATTCTGGTTTGATTCAGGAAGATGTCGTTTATGCCGACGACATAGGGATACGGATTTTGGCGGAATCCCGTGGAATCACGAGAAAGAACATCCCCCATGATGTATTCCGCTCGACTTTTCTAGGTCCCTTCAACCACAAAGACGATCGACCGCAGCTCAACATCCAAGACATTAAGAAAATTGGTATCGGTGATTGGGAACAGACGTCGTTCTTTCAGCGATTACAACAAGCACTCCCTGAGAAGGTTATATTTTGTTCGAAGTGTTTTTGGAGGCCTTCTGTTAATCTGGTCAATAGGTTCTTAATGACCTCAGTTTATCCAGCTCTTTCTCGAAGACGTTACTCGGAGCCAAACGAGGTAAGGAACCGCTTTCGCAACCAGATTTCTTTTTCCATCTCGAAACGGGTACTAGTTGGGCTCATGTGGAACTTGTTTTTGAGCATACGCAAAGCTCCTTGCAAAAGGCCCCTGAAAAATTCCTGCAGTGGTTGCGAAGCGCCTGGAACATATTCTATCATCAGCCCTTCCGCCGCTATCTCTACGGGATTCTCTTCCTCCAACCGTGTGCCTTAATTACTTACGTTGATCATGGCTGTGCCGGGTACTCTGAGCCACTTGATTTTGTGAAGAATCCTCAACACACTCAATTCCTCGCGGATTTCTTGGCAGACTTCATCGCGGAACCTGAACACCGTGGACGAGATCCCCATGTTACGGCTCATCAACAAGACGGCTCGATATTCATTGAGTATGCGGGAATAAAGTGGGCTGAAGCAACCGATAGCTTACTATGTTACCGTCCCTGCGTTTTTGGGAGACATCTCAGGGTCACGCGGGTGCATCCTGCGGACTCCCCGAACGATAAGTGGGTTATGAAGGATGCCTGGGAAGAGAAGCCTGAACACCAATCGCCGCCGCCTGAAGAAGAGGTTCTCCGCATTCTTGTCGAGGCAAACGTACGAGGCCTTCCACAGCTCCATGAATCGTGCCGTTCGATCACAGAAGACAGTGACAATGTGGAGGCGTCAAGCGACAATACGGAGGTGTTGACCAGCGAGTTTCCTCCGAATTGTGAGAACGCACTCGCGGCAATCATGGATCGAACCATGAAGGTGGTCAAATCCAGCTTCGTATCTGGGCGCACTTCAAAACTCGATCCCACCGGCGTATCTCTAGGCACTACAGGCAAGGATCTCCATTTCCGAGTCAACGGGCAGAAAAAGAATTTTAATGAATGTACCGACGTACGCAGACGACGTGCCCGCCTTATCATCTCATATTGTCAACCCTTGAAAGAGGCGATGCGCAATGCCCAACCAAAAGAACTCATGCGAACAATCCGCGACGCCATGATCGTTTATTACGAGGCATACAAACGTCCTGAGCCTGGTTTTCTTCATGGCGGTAACTTGACGAACATACTGGACGATGAACAACACTAATGAATTCTTAGATATTTCAATTGAGAACATCATGGTTCCGGTGGAAGAGACTCAACTTACTGGCGGCCTTACCCACGAGACACTGCGCGGTACTCTCATTGACTGGAATCTATGCTTCACCGCCGACGGGAGAGCATCCAGCAGAAGCATTCGAAGTGGGACTCCTGCATTCATGGCGCCGAGTCTTCTTGAGGACAAGCCAGTTACTCGAAGAACTCTGGGGCATGATATGGAGTCGTTCTTTGCCGTTATGCTTTGGGTTGCATCACTCAACTATGACGATGAGATCGCCTTTCAAGATAAGCCTCTGGTGAACGTGGTTATTGAAAAAAAGCCGACCACAGATATTGCAAACGCTAAAGTGCGTTGGTTCAGGGATGCAGTGGATTTCAAGGAGTCGATAATTAATCACTTTGAACAGCCATATCGCGAAGACGACGATTTTGTCAAATGCACATGGGACCTTCGGCGCGTCTTATACAAACGGGATTACGACGAAGATGCACTCATGCCTGGTGGAAAGGGACTAAGGGATCTCGAGGATACAAATGACGATGATCCAATGAAGGAGCGCTTGTTCAAAGAATGCATGACGGTTTTCGATATGCACCTCGGCGACGAAGGGAACCAAAGTGGCAGTTACCAATTGGTCAAGATCGATGCCGAGGAAGACCCAGAAGAATGGGAAGACGAGAATTGATACGGATTCTGCAGGACCAAAACGAATGTGCCACTTGCGTTGCTAGATGAGCTACAAAGCCTTGTATTATTATGACGTCTTACATAGAAGAGCACCAATCGACTATCTATTGTATCGAGAGCTGTCTCGTGTAACAACGATACCAACGAAGGGTAAGGGTCTGTCATGAGAGGTATAAGGAGAAGGATCACGAATCGCCGCGAGTGCCTAAGGTAGGGTGCGGAATAGCAATGTACTGAAACCTGTCTGTCTATCTAGGGGTTCGAAGGCTCTTATACCCTTCGATCCTTTTATCTCTTTACCCATTTACGGCGTCCAGCTCCCTTTCTATCGTTTCCGTCTTCCTGCCACCTCCACAATGGCTACGAACGATTCGAGACGTTCGAACCTCCTGTTCGACGTGATACATCGGGGTGTTACATCTTGCTTCTATTAATATTAAAGTGCCATCGACTCAGGCGGGCACTTGGACGCCATTTCAAATATTGAGTGGTTCACGAGGAATTCTCGTTGAATATATGTTGTAGCCTGCCGGGAACGTTGCAACCTAGCAGATAACCGCACCCTTTCAATTCCAGAGCACTCAACAACAGTCAATGTACATCCACTGATTGTTTGACAATGTCATGGCACAACCTGGAAGCCCCTCGAATGGTCTTGGTAGGCCCACTGTGGCTGTCGATAGCCTCGTGTGCCTGCCGATAGCCTTGTGTGCCTGCATGGTAGCCTTGCGCCATGACTGTACCGCTGACTATAAGTATCTAGGATAGCTTTGCACTGCTTTCATGTTCTTTGTCTCTCGTCTTGTACTTCATAGTGCATTGGATAGTAATATCATTGTCAGATCTTCACCATATACGTCTTTGCCCTGACAGACAATGACACATGGTGTCTCCACCAGAGGAGTTCCGAGCCGAAGAGCAGATGAACGGGACATTTTAGCGCCTTTAAGGACCCGTTAGCTACGACATAGTCGGAACCCCCTCCAGATGGGCCATAGACTGGATCCGATCAGACTGTGGAGGCGTTGAACGGTTGAACAAGTAGCCAGTGCCTCTTTATTGGGAAATGGGGTTATCACTTATGTAATAAAATCCAGTAACCTGGCAGGACCAGTTGCCAGATAGACAGATGTCAAACTTCTCTGTCGGACAGGGGGGTATAGGCTCCACCATTGAAACGCTGGTGAGAGGTTACCATAGACAACGATGTTGATGGTTGTTACTCTACGACGACGAGGTGTTCGCATGTCTATGAAGAAACTCTCAGCAACTCAACAAGTAGATAGAGAACAGAGCACTCCTTCACCTCAAGTTGCACGAGAAGTTTGACATTCTCTTATTGAAAGAGTGTTCTGATCGAATTCGGTCAGAGAGTGGCATTGAGCCTGTCTATACACCTATCTAACGAGTGTACGTCATCATTGCTGCCTGTCAATGGTGATACAGTCTGATGAGCGAGTGTTGCAAAATTACCCGGTTAGTCGTGAACGATAGGCTACCACCTGTTCAACAACAGAGCATTCAATACACATTCTCTTGGTACACTCAGTTTGACAGGAGGATATGCTGAGGTCGCAAGATACGCCATACGCTGCCGAAGGAACGAGACCACTTTCCACGTCCCACCCGACCACACAGTCCACGGATTGGATCCGATGGCGATGGTCTTTCATCGGATCTAATCTACGAACCATGTCGAGTGTGATCAATAGAGCTTCTCTAGGTGGTCCATAGACTGGATCCGATGCGTGGATCATGTCGATATCAACTTCTATTGAGTAGGGTTGGGCCCGGCACATGGTCCACAGACTGGATCCGATGGCGGTGCGGCCAGTGGAGTGCCCACGACATCACGTGATAATACCAAGCCATGGGCTTACGTGATTGGCTCGACAGCAGCCGAACTTGGTACGAGCAAGAACCCCCTCTCTTCCTTTTAATCTAATGCACCCGTCGTGCGTCACACTCTACCACCTGTATCCTTCTCTGCCGCATCAGGTACCCCTCGATTCTCTGCCGGCTCCTTCAAATTCTGCCTCGGTGCCTATTTGAGACCTGTTGCACAATGTCTCGTATTGAGGGCCCTGTCTTCCTGCAAGAGATCCTCCTATCTAGGTTCTCTATATACTTGTTCAATGAGTCGTCGAAATAGGCGCATGCAGGCCCGAGAAGGCACCAGCAGGCTGAAGGCCCACTTTACACAATCATACTGTCATGGTATAACGAGGCAGTCCTCGATAGTCTTTCCGAATTCGTCGAACGGCCTCGGCGGCATTGGCCCACTGTGGCTGTCGATAGCCTCGTGTGCCTGTGTGGAAGCCTTGTGGCATGACTATGCCACTGTCTACAAGTATCTAGAATGACCTCACACTGCTTCCATATCTCCTGTCTCTCGTCTTGTACTTTATAGTGCACTGGATAATAATATCATTGTCGGATATCCACCCTTGTTCCATAATAACCTCCCACCCTGACACATACAGTTGCGTGTCCTGGAGCCTGACAGGGACCCTATCTGGCCCTCTATAGAGGCTTAGCAAACGTGGGTCCATGCTACTGTATCGTTCCGATTGCATAGGAACACGGCGGCTGGCTAATCCTTAACTCAACAGAGCTTCTTGTCAACCTCCGTGGACGATTGTTCACTGTGGTATGGGACCAAAAATGGACTATGATCATGCTATAAATATCAGGTTTGGGAAGGGGGAGCCATTATGGAAGCCATCTCCTTTCTGTATCAACTTGGACCAAGTTGAGAAAGGCAGTTGGCCGTCACACAAACTTTCATGAGGTAATGAAGGTCAAATCCCAACTGTTTTCCTGTTGCACCCTTCTACTGTCCAGCGTATAATTGACAAGCAGACACTTCACACTTTACCCTCCTCATACTGTAGCTGAAAACGCAAGTCGGTTGAGAACGCAGTCTGATCCTTTGAAGCCTGGTTTCTGATTGGCTAGGAATACTGAGGATTTTGATGATCCTTTCTGTAGAAGGCTGACCTATTGTAATAATGTCATTAATTGGGTAAATATGTGTGATTAGATGGCCACGTGGGGTCAACATTCGGAGAATAAAGTATTGGCCAATTGGTCCGTTGCTGAGGTTTCACTTTGCTTTTGTCCACCTCTTGTAGCGCTTGAAATCTCGAGATTGCAAAGACGAATAGGCCACAGATAATGAGGTCGGACAATCCAACCCCTGCTGTAATGCTAGCAGGCTTCGCCTCTTCGCAAACCTAGGAGTCAGCTAGAAATAACGGTTCATCCCAAACCATGTCGCAAAACCATATCCACGTAGGAATACTTATGAGTTCTTCGGTACCATCATTGCAAAATGACAGTTTGCTGAGTGTTAAATAAGTTACACTGTTATGCAGCAGGAGACCAGACCAGATCTCATCCTAAGCATGTCGCCCGAATGTCGCGTTGTTGGACAGCACAATGTTTGCCTCTAAGGGATTGTGCGATGACCATGCTCTGTAATCTAGAGCTTGTAGATCCCATGGACATCGTTAAAATTGTCTCTGCTAAGGTCACTGTCCTCCACACATCGAGGACGTGTTCTTCTTTAGCGCTGTTCATCTTCATGGTCATTAGGGTGACGAAACAACTGGGCGCTTTCAAGTCCGTTGTTGTTATGTTCCGATCCAGTCTTGTTTTGATATCCTTTCTGGTGTGCTGATTGACTCTGCCCTGCAGTCCACTGCCGTAATTACTGGCCGAACCAACGTACAAATATCGGTCACTGGGACCGGGTATCGAGAGGCTACTATCCTAGCGTACACTCAAGCATTCGTTGAATTGACTGGAGATAAAATTTCGAGTTCGTCATAGGTAGGAGGTCGTAAGCCACCGAGGATCTTCTTCACACCTTCTGGGATCCCCTCTCTAAATTAGGGGCAACCCAGACTCTAGATGGCCTTCCCAAATTTCGAACAATCGCGTGGTAAAAAGCGTTTCTCGCGACCAAGATGGCAATTCCTGGGGGCCTTCCTCCACTACTTAACTACTGGGCCGCGTTCATAAGTAGACTGCGGTCAGGAAACAATTCGATTACCTAGTGTAATCACAGATATCAAAGGATCCCACCAGCTTCTAAGAGATCGCAGTTTGTAGCGCCTACTGACCCTTGACAGATTGCAGTTTGTAGCACGAGTAGTACTACAGGACGTCGTGTCGTGGGCATGCATATATACGCCGCAGCCCTGTGACGGGCGCTATATTGTGCTTTCCAGATTACTGTGGATTTGGAAATTCCACCAAGGTGACACACCGTACCATACGATGCTCTCTGTGCAAGGTCCGAATACGCTGTAGAACTCTGCACAATTGCTCGTGGAATTACAAGTGCATAACAACCCTCTTCGAAACTGCCGACCCTTTGCCCCAGAACGCCGGTATTGTCTATGTCTTTGATATTTTGAACCCACCAGGAACTAGAAACTGGAATATGCTGGTGGGATCGTATTTCTTGGCTACTGTTTTGAATGAAGTCGACGTTGGCATTTCCATAGCTGCCGAGAGGGCTCTGGCTTGAATCCGCATAATTGACATATTGCCATTGCACAGCGCCTGCCCTTGACTTTGCAAAAGACTGTATGTTTGCCGTCCAGTTCTGCATTTTCCCGTGCACCAGTTGATCGTATGTCGCATTTTGGTACGCAGCCGTACCAAGCCACAGGATGGAGTTGGTGTTGACAGAATCTAAGCCTAGGACATTGCCGCCCTTTTTGACACTAATATCGGCAAAATAGGCTGGGAGAGGCTGGACAACGCATTGAGTGGAAAAGCTGCCGCTGCCAAGAGAGGCCTTAAAATCCTCGACGATTTGGTCATGGCTCTGCCAGATGTGTTTGACTATCTCGACGTCGTTGTTGGTGGTCAGAGTGAACCGGACGATCCTTCGCCCAAGGTCAGCCCGGTCCACAACGACAGACACTCAGAAGAACGAGTTGGAGCTCGTCACACATACCGTGCCCCGCCTGGGTTTTGATAGGCTACAGTGACCTCTTCCAAACTCCTAGTCTTCCTGTCCGTTTGGATTGCCGGCACTTGCAGAGCCTCTGAAAATGCTGACGCATTCACAGTCCCTTCGGTGTCGATAATCACACTTGCAATGATGGTGTCCGAGGGCACGAGACTATTATATGTCGACAAAAGGAGGTATGCATCCTGTGGATTCTTGTAATTATTTTCGTTGAAATTCACCAGCGCAGTGGCAAGTTGATTTGATGCCGTTTGGTTGTGTACCGCCATGCCTCCCCAGAGTGGCACAGCCGGCAAGGTTTCAACGTCGAAGCGGGTGACGATTCCGAAGCTGGAGCCGGAGCCACCTTTGAGTGCTTTCCACAGATCCGGGTTGCTTGACTTGTTCGTGTTCACAACCTTGCCGGAGGCCAGAACAATCTCATAGTTGACCACGGTGTCGATCGCAAGTCCCGCGCGTCCGGCATAGTAAGAGTTACCACCGCCGGTCAAAAAGCCGGCAACCCCGACGTCGCCATCTCGACCGCCCATAGAGACGACATTATGGGGCGCTAGATCGGCGTATACATCTCTCCACCTGGGTCCTAACTGAATCGAAGCGATGGTGGTTTGGGGATCATAAGTGACGTTTGTCATGAGGCCTAGATCGACCGTCACTCCATCATGTATATCATTTGCTCCAGAGCTCTGCATATGCCCACCACTCCGGATGGCGAACTTGGACCTCGAATCGACAAGGGCTTTGACGACATGAGAGACCTCCCCAATATTGCGTGGCTGGACAATACATTGGGGTCCCAGGGCAGTGTTGGTCTGTCATATCTGGGACGAGAGGAGGAAGGAAAGGAGCAATGGAATACCGCAATGGCAAAGGTTGACTGAAGTAGTCGTTGTTATGGTCTCTCTGTGTCTTGTTCTTCTGAGAGTTGTGTGGAGTAGCAAGAGTGGAAGAAGTAGACGAGTGCTTTTGTGGCTAGTCCCAACTAGGCCTAGCGTTCCACGTGATATGGTCGCCCAATAAGCGGGTAATGTTATTCTGTACACCACATTTTGTTATTCTGTACACCGCTTTTGATTGGTCCGGATTTTTATTTTTCCGGTTATCTGCGCAGTTCGAAGATACGTGATGTCACAACACCTAAGTCTGCCTATATAGAATGCAGAAATGATGGTTAACGATGGTATCCTCTGCACGGTCGATACCTCGTGCTGACTAAGGTAACAAACCAGCGCCCATAGGCTTGGGAGGACCGCTCATAAGCCGGAGGGGGAAACCGCCCATGAACCGGGGGGAAACCGCCCATAAGCCGGGGGGCAACTGCCCCGCTTATGGGCGGTTCCCACCCAAGCCTATGGGCGCTGGTTTGTTACCTTAGTCAGCACGAGGTATCGACCGTGCAGGGGATCTCTACACAAATCCGGCTGTGTAGGCCACAATAATTTACAAAGTATACAGAGAAGCTCAAAATGCACGGTACTTATCTACCAAGGAAAAGGGAATCAAATGTGTTTATTGCTTCGCAACCACCTATAACGGGGAGAGTTTAACGCGTCACCCCTCCACAGCTACGCCACTTACTAGTGTTTTCTCGCCATCGCCGGGCCAACGGCAACAAGCTCTGTTAGCGCGGTGTACAGAATAACAGGATGAGAGCGTTAAGTGTACAGAATAAGGCGAGAGAGAGGTGGTGGTGTACAGAATAAGGAGAGTTGAGGCATGGTGTACAGAATAAGCAGGTTTTCCGGTGTACAGAATAACAAAAGTTGGTGTACAGAATAATACCCCCCCCAATAAGCTGCCTCCCGTTGAGTGCATGCCGTGTCCCCGGGATAGAGCAATAGTGCTCCAAGCCCAGCACTGGAGAGAGCATTGCACTATGAGAGGCCCGAGTCAGAACACTGCATCATGTCAAGCTCGCAAACGGGCATTTCGAGGCAGGGGTGAGGCCAGGGGGGAAGCAAAGTTCGGTAGTCAATACATGTGTGACCATGGGTAAACGGTCTCAGCCAAGTGATCGAAGAATGTATAGAACTTGAAGTCAGCTTCGAAGTCGCATTAACGTCCACTGCAGCCAATTGTGTGTAAGGGGCCAGAAGGGCCGCCACAGTAGTGGCACCTTGCAGGTTTGACAGCATTGTCGGTATTACAGGGCAAATGTAACTCGCCTAATTCTGGTTTCCAGTAGTTGTATAGTATATAAGGTAAGTTAATCTTCGAGACGACGGAAGGAAGTCGACTGAGGAGGGTGGGGGCCTGACATGGGAAGGGACCAGGGAGAGCGATCTTGGCATCGAGGGAAGAAGCAGCGGCACTGACCGCCAAATTCGGCGGGAAATTTCCCTGCAACCTGCGTTGAACTGTATTGAATACTCTGTTCTCTATCCACTTGTTGCATTCCTGACGTCCCTTTTATAGATGTGTGAATATCTCCCTGTCGCGCAGAGCAACCACCAGGAATACTGTTGTCTATGGAAACCATTTACCAGTGCTTCAGTGGTGGGGCCTATTATGATAACTCCCTTGTTCGACAGGAGTACTAGGCAGAACACCAATGTCGGATCTTTGGTATCAAGTTCCACAGATAAAATAGCCGTAACGTAATCTGAATTTGTTGTTGTACGAATGTCTTGCACAAATCTATCCAACAGCACTAATTGTAGCTTGGGGACGATGTCTTCTATAACGGCGTTCTTGGGCGTCGAACTGCTGCCTACTAATGCCTACCACTGCCCACTGCTGTCTACTGCTGCCTAATATCTATGGCTCCATGAACAAGTATATATAGATACCAGTCAGCGGACATCAATGTAACAATCAAGAGCTATTCACTCTTCCTTTCTTTGTTCGACATTGGGGTTTTCGCTCAGGAAGACCGTTTTTGTTGAATAAACGATAACCTATCGTTCATGGCAAACCTACTCACTTTGTAACATTCACCTCCTGGCGTGTAACACCATTGATAGGCAACAGCGCCAACATACACCTCGTAGATAGATATATAGATGGGCTCTATCCCACACTCATTTGGGGAGCCCAGAGCACTCAATACATCTCGAGTTGCACCCAGTTCGACAGTTTTCGACGACCTCGCACCCAAACCCCCAGAGAGATTGTGCGCAATATCGTTCACGAGAAGTTGCTGCTCATCATCGACCTGGGAAGTACTCGCTAACCTTATCTGCACCAGCCTCCTCGATGAAGAAAATGACACATTGGTATCTCTACCAGAAGAGGATCTTCGAGCCGAAGAACAGATGAACGGGACATTTTTGCGCCTCTAAGGTCTTGTTCGCTACGACATTGTCTGGTAAGGCTGGGGAGGCTATGCTAAGGTAGCATCCGGCCACATGATCCTCAGATTGGATCCGATGGCGGTGGTATTTCATAGGATCCGATCCATGGACCATCTAGATATCGAAGGATTGGCTGATGTGAGGGAGAATCCGGTGTTGCCTAATCGGGATGGTCCCGTTCGGCCACATGGTCCATGGATCGGATCCCATGAAATACCACCGCCATCGGATCCAATCCGTGGACCATCTAGATATCGAGGCCGGCAGGTAAACCTCGTCGATCTGTCATATGTCAACACGAAAACTTGGAAAATGTTGGACAGGTCTGTAATTGGTGGCACGCCAAAAGTTTATATATATTCAGAGTTCAGCTGACTAGTCTGAATTCAGCCTTTATGTCACATCGGACGAGATGTAGATTTCTACTAACGCCTCTAGCTTATAATAGACGACATTCGTTTCGGGGGGCATAAATAATTAAAACAGCTAGTTACCCCTAGCAGATAGCGCTGCTAGCTCATATATTCTCTTCTGTCAAACTGGGTGCAACTCGCGATGTGTTGAATGCTCTGTTCTCTATCTACTTGACGGGGTGCTGAGGCTTCTTTTATAGATATACGAATACTACGTCGTTACGCAGAGCAACCATCAGTAACGTCGTCGTCTATGGAGACCTCTCAGCAGTGTTTCAGCGGTGGGCCCTATACACAATAGCCCTTTGTTCATGCCGCTACAACAACCGAGAGAAAATGTCACGTGTCACTACGGGGCCATCAACACCCCCCATATAGTTTAGCCCAAATGCTAATTTCGACGTTTTTTCAGCTGGACCAGAACATCCTGGAGTCAAATCCACTCTCTCAAAGGTTATTCGGGCTGTCCATGGAGCAGATCTGAGGGTGGGCTCTAGTATAAACTTTTCGATCTACTGGGTGAATGTTGACCAGTATCCAGTGCCCTATTGGAGGGTCTAGCGAGCAAATCTACTCTCTGGGTCGTAAATCCTATGAGGCGGTGTCCTACGAGGCTACAACACCGGCCACAGCACAGGTAATAATGCTGACGGACACTGTTCAGATCGCTATACAGACGGGCTCAATTCTCTGGTCGGATCCGGCCAGAGCACCCTTTCGATTCTAGAGCACTTAACAATGTATACCCACTGATTGTTTGACGTACCTTGAGGGTACTCGCTGGATGTCGCTGATAAAGGAAGTGCCTATTGAGGCAACGGCAACAAGAAGAACACTTTACAACACCAGGAAAGTCTACGCATTTGCAGATGGATTGATACGAAGCACTCAAATCGCGACTTGATGTGAGTGCTTCGACTTTAATGTTTTGGTGCGTCGATTTGTGTGCGCTTTACATGGGATTTTAGGTACCTTTATATTATTGGTTACCTCTTTCCAGTACGAAGGTTCTGTTAGGAGTTGTTTCCCCCCGCTGCATCTGCAGGCACCTGAAACCGTGACTCACCTAGGATGCGCGGGGAAAAATCTCACTGTAATAGCATCATCATGATTATCCGTCCTTGCAACCTCGTCTACTTGCAAACTAGTTCTCAACGTGGCTTTTTATCTTCTATCTGAAAGCTTTAACACACCATAAGTCCACTCTTGCATCGTGGCGATGAATCCACCCGCCGGCCCCTCGTCGCGTCCTCGTCGAAAGGCGATAGAGAAAGCTCTCAAAAAGGTTCACAATATCTACCGTCGCGGAACTAAAACATCGAGAGCCATATCCACCAAGCGGGCAAAGAAAACACGAAAGCGCGCACAAGATCGCACGCCGTCTCGATCCCTTTCTCACGTTGACAATGATGACAGTTCTGTGCAGTACATACTAACACCGAATCACAAGCATATGCTCTACTACTCTGGTATGATTCAGAAAGATAATGTCATCCATGTCGACGAAATAGATCTAGAGACTTTGGTCAACGCTCGTGGAATCACAAGAAAGAACATCCCTTATGATATATTCCGCTCGACCTTTCTAGGCCCCTTCAAACACAAAGACGAACGACCGCGACTCAAAATCAAAGCCATTAAGAATGTTGGTATCGGTGATTGGGAACAGACTTCGTTCTTTCAGCGGTTGCAAAAAGCACTTCCAAAAAAGGTTATGTTTTTAATCGGGGCGATTTTGAGGTCTTCTACTAACCTAGTCAATAGGCTCTTAATGACCTCATTTTATCCAGCCCTTTCTCGAAGACGTTATCCGGAACTAAACAGGGCAAGAAGCCGCATTCGCAACCAGATTTCTTTTTCCATCTCGGAACGAATACAGATTGGGCTCATGTGGAACTTATTTTCAAGCATACGCGAAGCTCCTTGCAAAAGGCCCCTGAAAAATTCCTGCAGTGGTTGCGAAGTGCCTGGAACATATTCTATCATCAGCCCTTTCGTCGCCACATTTACGGAATTCTTTTCTTACAGCCGTACGCCTTAATCACCTATGTTGATCATGGCTGTGCCGGGTACTCTGAGCCACTTGATTTTGTGAAAAATCCTCAACACACTCAGTTCCTCACGGATTTTCTGGCGGATTTTATCGCAGAACCCGAACACCGTGGACGAGATCCCCATGTTACGGCTCATGGAAAAGACGGCTCGATATTCATCGAGCATGCGGGAATAAAGTGGGCTGAGGTATTCGATGGATTATTATGCTACCGCCCCCGTGTGTTTAAGAGGAATCTCAGGGTTTCGCGAGTACATCCTATCGACTTCCCGGAAGATAAATGGGTTATGAAGAATACCTGGGAAGAGATACTCGAAAACCCATCGCCGCCAGCTGAAGAGGAGGTTCTTCGAATTCTTGTCGAAGCAAACGTAAGAGGCCTTCCACAGCTTCACGAGTCTTGTCGTTCAACTATAAAACACATTCACAATATAGAGCCGTTAAGTGATAACGTGAAGACGTCAAGTGACAAAACGAAGATATCAAGCGACAATATAAAAGTATCCAGCGACAACATGGAGGTATTAACAAGCAAGTTCCCTCCGAATTGTGAAAACGCACTCGCAGCAATAACTAATCGAATTATGATGGTGGTCGAATCCGGCTTCGTATCTAAACGAACTTCAAAATCCAATCTCTCCGGCGTATCTTCAGGCATTACCGATAAGGAATTCGTTTTCCCGGACAGAGAGCGTAAGAAGTTTTCTAATGAATGCATCGACGTCCGCAGACGACGTGCGCGTCTTATCATCTCATATTGTCAACCCTTGAAAGAGGCGATGCGCAATGCCCAACCAAAAGAACTCATGCGAACAATCCGCGACGCCATGATCGTTTATTACGAGGCCTACAAACGTCCTGAGCCTGGTTTTCTTCATGGCGGTAACTTGACGAACATACTGGGCGATGAACAACACTAATGAATTCTTAGATATTTCAATTGAGAACATCATGGTTCCGGTGGAAGAGACTCAGCTTACTGGCGGCCTTACCCACGAGACACTGCGCGGTACTCTCATTGACTGGAATCTATGCTTCACCGCCGACGGGAGAGCATCCAGCAGAAGCATTCGAAGTGGGACTCCTGCATTCATGGCGCCGAGTCTTCTTCGGGACAAGCCAGTTACTCGAAGAACTCTGGGGCATGATATGGAGTCGTTCTTTGCCGTTATGCTTTGGGTTGCATCACTCAACTATGACGATGAGATCGCCTTTCAAGATAAGCCTCTGGTGAACGTGGTTATTGAAAAAAAGCCGACCACAGATATTGCAAACGCTAAATTGCTTTGGTTTCAGGTTGCAGCGGAGTTCGAGGAGTCGATAATTAATCACTTTGAACAGCCATATCGCGAAGATGACGACTTTGTCGAATGCACATGGGACCTTCGGCACGTCTTATACAAAGGGGATTACGACGAAGATGATTTCAGGCGTGGTAGAAAGGGGCGAAGGGATCTCGAGGATACGAATGACGATGATCCAATGAAGGAGCGCTTGTTCAAAGAATGCATGACGGTTTTCGATATGCACCTCGGCGACGAAGGGAACCAAAGTGGCAGTTACCAGTTGGACAAGATCGATACTAGGGGAGACTTAGAAGAATCGGAAGACGAGATTTAATCAGCGTTCGAAGTTGTCAATATATGTCGAACAAGGGAGTTATCATACACAGGCTCGACCATTGAAACATTGCTTGTTGACATTATCCAGACTGTACTCATGCCTGTGCTGTAGCCTGCGGCTGCCTAGACGAGTAACTGTGTATTTAAAGTCGTTCATTATCCTTAGATAATCAGATAGGCAAGTCTCCATAGCCCAATGCACATGCACTTCTGCATCCACTCTCTCAACATTGCTAATAGGTTTTGTTGAACAATGGATAGCTGTTGGACAATAGCATTGAACAAATGCTAGCCAATCATTTACAACAGACTAGGACATTTTGCAACACTCGCTCAATAGGCTGTATCGCCATTGACAGGCAGCAATGGTGACGTACGCTCGTTAGATAGATATATAAATGGGCTCTATCCTACACTCATGAGGAGAGCCAGAGCACTCTTTCAATTCACGAAGTTCAACAGGTTATCACCCCTATGCAGGATTTAGGGGGTGGAAATAGGAGAAGAAAAGGGGTCAAACCAACGTGTATATACCAGCAACCTGGCAGGACCGATTGTGAGGTAGACAGAGCATTTGTTGGATGACGAGAGGTCTCCATGGGCAACGACGTTACAGATGGTTGCTCTGTGCAACAGTGTAGCATTCGTGTGTCTATAAAAAGAGCCTCAACACCTCGATAGGTAGATAGGGAACAGAGCGCTCCTTCATCTCAAGTTGCATAGAAAGTATGACAGCATTCAATATATTTCAAGTTGTTCCCCAGTTCGACACTAACTTTGCATGGGCCTGTCCCCTACGTTCAACACCAAGTTCCTACACAACAAAACATTACTTCTACTTCGTACGAAGCTAGGAAGATTTGGGCCATTCAAGCTACTTAGAATGACCAAAATCTAAGTACTAACGCTGCAGCAAAGCTCTAGGACGTACGACGTGAGACCCTTCCGCGACCGGCTCACTGGCTGACGTGCATGACGCGACATCCCAGCTATTCGCGTAAGCTCACCAAGCCTTCCTCACGTAACAATGCCAAAAAAATATGTCGCGCGATTTTGTCAACACCACTCTCATACGGCGAAAACAAAGAAAAAGTACCAAATGGCCCCCCTCCTATAGTCCATCTCTGACGAACTGATAAATGGGGCGCCACAACCAGTGAAAGCTTCAATCAGACAAGTATCAACTGAAGGAAAGTGTGAATCAGTGACCTCCAACAGTATCACTTAGTATGACATCAACAATCACTGGCTGGAGCATTACATTTACCCATGTAGGGCACCTAGACTCAATGGAGCTAGGCCGGACAACCCTCTTGCCTTACCTATGATCGAACACTAGTAAGGTCCCTCAATTCTATCGGTTCGACTAAAACCGAGTGTGCCCACTCGGTTTCGTCCTTGATAGGTCAACCACGATCTGGTGTCAATTTTGAAGCAGTTTTTGGCATTATAAAATATAAACTTGATTTTCTTTTTTTTTAATTTTTAATTTTGGAATCGCCTGGTTAGGGCTTGGCGTTGTGTGGCGACGCCAAGAGCAACGTGCTGGCCAATCACGTAAGACTATGTCTTGGCGGTGTCACGTGGGCACGTGGCTACTCCCCTTGACGCACCATCATCGGATCCAATCCGTGGACCATGTGGCCGGGGGGGAACCCTACTCGATAGAAGTCGATGTCGAGATGGACCGCGTATCGGATCCAGTCTGTGGACCACCCACACAGACACTCGAGATGGTTCGTAACCGAGCGTGAACGGACGAGCCCCGACGTCGAGATGATCCATGAATTGGATCCGATGGAGGGGGTCTTTCATCGGATCCAGTCTGTGGACCACCCACACAGGCTCTACTAATCGCACTCGAGATGGTTCGTAACCGAGCGTGGACGGACAAGCCGCGATATCGAGATGATTCATGGATTGGATCCCATTATCTTTGGGAAAAGGGGGGGCTATCCAAATATCCAAATGAGATCTGTCGAACAAGGTCTCATTGAACGGCCGAATAGTAGCAAGTGTCCCCTTTGTTGAAAAGGAGGTTACCACCCCTATGCAGGCTTTAGGGGTAGAAATAGGAGAAGAAAAGGGGTCAACTCAACGTGTATATATACCAGTAACCCGGCAGGACCGGTTGGGTGGTAGACAGAGCATTCAATACATCTCAGGTTGTCCCCCAGTTTGACAAGATCCTGTTGAACAAACGATAACCTATTGTTCATGGCAAACCTACTCGTTTTGTAACATTCACCTCCTGGCGTGCAACACCATTAACAGGCAACAACGCCAGCATACACCTCGTAGATAGATATATAGATGGGCTCTATCCCACACTCATTTGAAGAGCCCAGAGCATTCAATACATCCTAAGTTGCACCCAGTTTGACAGATCCAAATCAAATCAAATCAAATTGATCCTTTTCGACCCTGAAAATGACCCTACAGCTTTTGGAAGCTGGGACGGTCTTTCGGGACCATGGCCAAATCAGGATCCCTCGTGCCCCTACTACCTGTTTCCTCTACCATGCGCAAGCTGCTGTTCATTTCCCGATATCGTATTCTGGTAAATGTTGGCGCCTGATCTCTGACACATGTGAGCAATCACGCCAGTAACTCCAGTGGCTATTCGTTGTAACAACGATACCAACGAAGGGTAAGGATTTATTACGAGGGGTTGTAGGGAGAGGGATCATAAATCGTTACGAGTACACAAGGTAGGGTGTGGAATAGTAATGTACTGAAACCTGTCTATCTAGTGGTTCGAAGGCTCTTCTTGTACCTTTCGATCCTTCCGCTCTTTGCCTATTTTCGGCGTCCAGCCCCCTTCCTGCGACTTCTGCGATGGCTGGGAATTCGTTCCCGTTCCCGTCCCTCTCCCTTTTCTCAAAAACCATTTATAAAGAGGTTTAGTGTACGAAGGCCCAAAGTCATTTTGGATTGATTTGTGGCGCTGTGACCAAGACTGACACAGAAGTTCCATGTCCAGTGTCTACATCTTGTCCCCTCTGACGATGTCTGACTTATTCATTTCCTTGCCAGAGAGCCGAATTTTCCTCGCAAAACCGTTTCATCACCGTCGACTGAAAGGTGATCTCTCGAGAATTCAAGTGGAATGCGAATATGTTTGCTTCCAATAACTTATCCCCGGTGTCGGCACCTACTAGCTTATAGAAGGCGTTCGACGAGATGGAACCCTTCTTTAAAAGCTCACGTATAATCACCGCTCCCTCCTTGTGATAACGATGTGCAGGGAGAACTTGAGCGGACATGAGTTGTCCATTAACGTCGTAAAATATCATCTGGCGTATAGCTAAAGGGCAGTCAGAAATCAATCCTGTTTTCTGTATGCTGTACACGTACCCTCAAATGCGCCGTTTCTCTCAAGTTTGTCTGCGATAAACTTGAGGTGTATCATGCGGCCACCAACGAGGTGATAAATTTGCGCTGCCCGCTCCTTATCGATGTTCCGGAGTTTGAGGTACTGTAGAGCTTCTTCTTTACTCACATCACCAATTTCGATGATTTCCCCTCTTCTCGACCATGAACTTCTCTCTATAACACTTGATTAGCATATAAATAATAAAAAAAGGGTGTAGACATCCAACATGATTAACTTACCCATCATGCGACGTGGTACCCGGCCTTTACTTGACACAAACACAACGGCAGCTGTTCCTTTATCGGCAGCATTCTTCGCATAGTCTTGAAATCGGTCAAGAAGCCTCGGCAGACTCTGGGCGAGTCGGTTCGCATTGTCGACTATCAAGACCGGTACTTTCCCATGCTCCTGCTTGTACTTGATGGCAAGACGGGAAAAAACCCGCATTACTTCTATAAAAGATGCCGCTACGAATCAATCAGCCTTAAGCAATGCTCATTGGAAGGAACCGCAGTAGTTACGTTCGCTGGGATCGATCAACGGATCTGGGTCCCACCCCAAAGACATTTGTATCGTCCTGATCACATCGGCTTCTAAGTCGCATTCAAGCGGGATATCGACATATACGACGCCCTTAGGCTCGTCTATGCCATTCACAGCGAACTCGATTAGGCTTGTCTTTCCGGTTCCGTGCTCTCCGATAATAAGGGGGTAAAGACGATCTCCCTCCGTTGGTGTGACGATATCTTTTATTTCCTCCATAAGGCCCTTGCGTGGGATAGTGTATTTAATCACCTCCTGAAATGCCGGTCCCTTTTTGAGCTTATCATAGATTGCAGATTCGCGTGTAGATTCGTGCGCACGTCTCCGAAATTCCTGGTACCAATCTCCCCAGATTGACTGGGTGGCATATATAGTGAGACCCTTCAGGTAATCAGTATGTCTTAACATATGCAAGGGCGCCTTTACATACAAGACCAACGGTAGCCAAGCCGCCAGCCAAAACACCTGTCCAGACTTTGCTCCAGACATTGCCCCAAGCAGTAGGGGAGAACCAGTTCTTCCGCCTATGCTCGGGTCCAGAAGATTGAGAGCCCTCAGGAGATCCAGCAGATTTTGGAGAGGGGGTAGAGGTCGAGTCTGAGTATGATCTGGAGTTGAGAGTCTGCAACGTAGGGTATTCAAGTTTGAGGACGGTCCGAGGTAAAATATCGCGCCGTCGAGGTGGCCGACGAGCCTCAAATGCTGCATTAACCACGAACTTGGATGCCATGGTTGCAATGATGATGCGTGGTGAAGTGACTGCCGAGCGAATGGGATGCTAAACCGTACCTCCGTAGAGTTCCCCCGGGCACATGGTCCCACGGATTGGGATCCCCGCCGCTTTTGACATCTATAAGAACCCTCTTCCCATCCCATCCCCATCCTTCTTCTCTTCCAACCTGTTTTCTTTTCTCTCACCTCCGTCGCCCTGATGCACCCGTCCTGCGTCTCACATGAGCACCGCCTGAATCCCCCCTGTCGCATTAGGCCCCCACCTCCCTCTCGATTCTCCACCGGCTCCTTCTAAAATCTGCCTCGCCTCTCCCAGAGCAACCCCGATCGCTCTCCCAATTCCCGATCCTCACGGCCTCCACACCCTCGATGCAACCCGCTTCGGGCCCCCCTTCATGTCTCCAGTTCCTCCATGGCACATTCGGCTTTACCGGCCATGCACTGTGCAGGCTCAGCTGACCCCTTCATCATCTACGCCCCGACCAGCGTCCTGAGGATGTCGGCGTCGGTGCGTCTTCTGTTGACCGCTTTGCGAAGATAAATTCGCGTGATGAGCTCTGGCGATTGTTCCAGACTCGCGAAATGCCCGGAGAGATGGCCGTCAAAATCGAATATCGTCAGTTGCCCGTAGATGACACTCAGCTCTCCCTGCTGCACCGTCTGCACCTTGAACCTGGTGGAGGACGGCGCGGAAGACGGCGCAGAACGGCTGACGCAGCGAGCTGAGTGCCTCACCTGTTTGCGTCCGATCGCGAAAATGCCGCACGAGTTGATCGGCAGTGAGTCTGCATTGCTGTCTGCGTTCCGCCTCGAATTTGCAACGTTGAGGTGGGACTGCGCTCTCCATTTTGGCCCCCAGCGGCTCGGGGGGAAAGGGTTGTCATCCGGCGACAGGAGCCACGTTGGCATGTTACAAGTGGATTCTCAGCTGCTGTCTCCCTCGTTTTGAGCCGAATGCAGTACGGTGCCCCTCGAAACAGGGCTTGACGACGACGGTGCGTAAGGGGAAAGTGGAAAGTGCGATTCGCAAGACACCCGGACGAACGCAGACGTCGGTTCTCCATTCCAGATGGGGGGCAGACGGGCGTGTGCGCTTGAGAGGTTAGCCAAAGAATCACTGAAGGCAGCTATTTCGAGGCCATCGGGGATGTTCCCATCGTCCTTGAACTTTTCAGGGCCTTGGGAACGAGCCAGCGCCTCATGCCATCCCCTCATTCTCGAGGCAGGTATTGCCGTGGTCAATGCCACCCTCAAGATAACTGAAGCCATTGTCTCTCATGACGTTTCGGCTGCATGACCTGCTCCACTTCGTCGCCGTGATAATCTTCTCCCCGCCTCACGGGCCGGAAACACCAGCAGAGAAGTTTTTGGCAGGCCAGGGTTTAAACTCGGCAGTTGAAAAATTGAACTGTGCCTTGTGAGACGAGGGAAAAAGCACGGAGGCCGATGGGGCAGTGCTGATTGTCTATATGAATGACACCAGTTCCTTCGTTATTCTCGACCGTCAGATCCATTCTCCTGCTTTACATCTCTCGGAACAGTGCACTCTAATCATGACGACTTTCATTGCGTATCAACCTCGGGAAAATGCACCCTTCTTCAGAAGTCAGACGTTCAGCAAATCTCCCACAGTCGGGCATGGGCATTCCAGGTGGGTGTCGAGCAGACAAATTTCAAAATCTCCTCAACAGGCGACGCCTGTAAGCAATGCGGATTTTGTCGATTTGACTGCCTCCCACCCGGACGCCGCTCGAGAGTACCTGGTAGCGCGAGAAATCTTGGAGCGGCATAGACTCCTTTGCCTACAGCTGGGGACACCGATATTCTCGGGCCGGCGATCTATCCGCTCAGTTTTGATTCC
Organism: Rhinocladiella mackenziei CBS 650.93; assembly: GCF_000835555.1. Classification (NCBI taxonomy): domain Eukaryota; kingdom Fungi; phylum Ascomycota; class Eurotiomycetes; order Chaetothyriales; family Herpotrichiellaceae; genus Rhinocladiella; species Rhinocladiella mackenziei. Next base: position 1,361,845 of record NW_013550597.1, read on the forward strand.
TAGCACGAAAATATAGAAGTGAAAGTTAAAAAGGGATCCATGCTTAGCTTCAGCTCCTCGCTCTTTCTGTGATATCGTTACAAAGCAGCCATAATCCCTAGGAAAGCGATAGCACTTCAGTTGCCGTACTCCTTTTATTAGCCACGGCCAGTCCTGCAATGTGTCGGTTGATCTTGCCATGGCTTGTGCCACCTTCTAGTGAGCGGATTCCCAGACACCGTCTGCCCATTCCGCAAGATCGGCCGGGGAAAAGAAGATGTCACGTTCTGGTGGGATAGGGGTTCGGAGAAGAAGTTTCTGAAATTCGAGAACCAGAGGCGCTCCAGCAACATCATATGCTGAGGTAGTGCCTGGTTGAATGGTGACCGTTGGCTGACCGAAGGTACTTGCCTGAGCAGTAGAACCTAGGTGTGGAGTGGGATTTTGTATGACCATAAGCTCTTGCACTTTTGTCGGAACTGAACCGGTGGAAGCTGCCTGTGCTCTCGTAGTTGGCCTAGATGCAGAAGCCGGAGCAAGACACCACTTTTCGACCAGTAGCATCTTTTCTTGTTGCCGTATTGAGATGAGAAGAACAATCTCCGCATGACTTGTAGGATCGCTAAGCCACCATCTTGCGTCATGTCTTAGATGGTTAAGCGACTCGGAGAGTCCAGACTCCAAAACAATCGTTGGAAAATCAGTTTTCTGGTCCCGAGTGGCGGGCTTGTATGCTGTATCGCCTTCCTTAGAAGAGTGGGGCCGAGAGTATCTTCCCGCGCCAACAGCAGGAAAGTGGTTTCGCTTTATACCCATTTGGATAAGTTCGAATTTGATATTTTCGCCTAGGTTGCGGTGCACCATTTCGTGTTCCACCGAGGGCATCAATTTGATAATCAACAGATTGTCGTACGTGTAACAGCTCATTCGAGCATGCCTGCCGATGCTCTCACGCTTAGCGTCAATCTCAGCGAGGTCATCTTTTTTGACATCCCGGAAAACAAGGAACTGCTGATTCGTGCGGCCGGCCATCAACGCAGTAGACAGTGACTTGACACAGCCGCGTAGACCTCGAAACGATTTGTACTGATGAATGTGAGTACGTTCTAACCCTTGCAAGGGCGACATCTCTGGTGAAATCTGATCTGGCGTGGTCTCTTTCGATTCAGCTACGCTGGGGGATGACCTTGATATGAGTGCGTATGTACGTGGCATATCGCTGGATTCGCAGGTTGTAGCCATGTTGAAGTCCGAAGGGCGAGAGCAGGCCGGAAGCAGCGATGTAGAAGGAGCAGAAAAATCTCGAGGTAGAGAAGTCGTTGATGGAGCATCGAGGAGAGATGGTGAACACTCAAGTAGTCGATGGAGAGTGTAAGGCTTGGCACCCAAAGTTCGGAGTCCGAGGCCGAGCCTGATGAAGTATGAATGAGTGATCAATATGAAGGATGGAGAGTGCTGGTTGAGCAGCAGATATTGCATACATCAAAGGCGGCAGCTTTGCTTGGCAAGATGTTAAACTGGTGAACTTTGATCGCTGCTAAGCGCTGTGATTGGCTGTAATATTCACAACCTCTCGGAGCACTCATAGGCACTTACTGGTGCCTAGCAGGTAAGTTACGACAGAGTCAGAGACTGTCTTGACATTAAGACACCGGCCACCCGGTGGCAAGTAGTTTTGTGAACCTGCAGCTCAATAGATTGTTCGCTATTCACAACGACATACCGGTGAGAGAACTTTTAACGGATCTACATCAAACCAGAGCGGGAAGTGGTGCATCGACGAAGGATCCAGATTTAGCCCCGGTCCCAAAAAGCTGCAGGTTCGTTTTCAGGGTCAAAACAATTTTCCTCTTCACCGGCATTTTTCTACCTCAACACATCGACTGGGCTGGTACACTTGGCAAAGGGGCTGATCTTCGAAATAAAAGCTGATAGGTAACGTCGATGTGATCTCCACACTCGTCGCGAATCTTCATTAGGCAAAGGGTCTCCGAGCAAGTGCAGCAGCTAGTTTTCTTTCCTCTGGAACCGAACGCATCATCGCCCGTATGAATTGGAGGAAATGTTTTTTTGCATTTACCTATCTGATATTTCGAGAGAGATTCGTTAGTATTTAGAGGTCCCAATCCCTTACGTCTGTTATAGGTTTGTCGGCTGGGTGAACCTATGCACGGCTAAGAGGAGCTTACTGAGCTTCGATAGCAAGGTAGCTTACTTGGACATCCCCGTTCCTCTTCATTTACAGCAACTATCTAAAGCTCTTTACATGAGCATCTGGACCGCTGTGGACTGTTCTGTTGCTATCATAGCGCTTCAGTTATCAAACGAATTTGGAATTGAAATTATACCCATGGCAAGCGAGGAACAGGCTGACTAGTTGTTATTTGGGACAGAGGAGGGAGTCTCACAAGACTTAAAAACGAGCTCGAATCTGAAGCTGGGGTCCCAGACAGAGATGATGAATTTACGGGGCTAAGCCACGTCCATTCAGCATAATGCCTGCTTTGACAGCTCGGGACTGAATCGAGAGGGTGGACCGAGGCGGACACACCAATGGTGTTGCGACTGAACGGTGGAATGTTTTCTGGGGGTTGATAGAGATGAAACACAGCCTGATTCTTCAACTACCGGGTTCACAATCTCGGCACGCCGGTGTGATGCTGCCTGCATCTTCCATCAGGGTACGAGACTGTCGCGGCAGTTCTATGGAGTAGACGGATCACGCCGAAACGCCGTAACGGCGTGATAGACAAAAGATTCACCCCCCCCCCCCCCCTTTTCCCTCACTAGCTGAGGAGATGGTGGATTCGACAACGGGAGGCGGCCGTATAGTGTGCCGTTCGATTCCTTCGTGGTTCGGGGTGGTGAGCGTCCCTACACGTCAGCACATGGGTGACAGATAGAGTCAAAGTCGGTGGACAAAAAATGGCTGCTATGGAGGGCCGCAACCATTCGAGTCGAGATCGTGGCAAAGGAAGAGTCGGTGGTTGGAGGGTCGGTGGCAGATGGAGGCTGGCAAAAGGAAGGGTTTTTGGTTTGGGGTTTTGTGAAAAGGGGGGTTGTTGAAAGTATAGGGTACCATCTACATCGTGTAGGGCAAGGGTAGGAGGGCCCAGAGAGCCGAGAATGGAGAGAAAGGAGGATGAAGGAGAGAAGTCGGACGCTGGTAAGGATAGGAGGAGAAGTATGTCAAGATGTATCCAACGGTAATCGCGACCTTCATTGGAGTTCTTGAGTGCATGGAATGTGCTGTAGCTGACGCAGCTCGGTCTTTGCTGGATGTGCGGACGCGTCAAACTTCTCTTCATTGAAAGAATGCACTGATTTTTCTCAGTCAGAGGGTGGCATTGAGCCTATCTATATATCTATCTAACGAGTGTACGTCATCATTGTTGCCTGGCAATGGTGATACAGCCTGGTGAGCGAATGTTGCAAAATAACTTGGTTAGTCGTGAACGACAGGCCATCAATTGTTCAACATGTCCATATCGAGGATATCGACATCTATCGAGTAGGGTGCCCTCCGGCCACATGATCCACGGATTGGATCCGATGGAATCCATGAACCATGTCGAGTGTGATCAATAGAGATTCTCTGGGTGGTCCACAGACTGGATCCGATCCGTGGATAATGTCGATATCGAGAATATCGACATCTATCGAGTAGGGTGCCCCCCCGGCACATGGTCCACGGACTGGATCCGATGGCGTGAGATTTCCTGGGCAATGGCTCAACGCAGGTTTGTAGGGAAATTTCCCGCCGAATTTGGCGGTGCGTGCCGCCGCTTTAGAGGGCTTCTCTCACCCTAGTCCCCTTCTTACCGGATTTCCTCGCCTTCCCACAAACTGTCTCAAAACGCCTTTGTCATTAATTGAAATAGGGACATCGGATTTCCTGCGTTGATGGGCCGCACAAAGTGGTGGTCGACCGTTTTCGGATATTTTATTGTCATTGAGTGACTGGAGTCCGTCAGTGACTTACTTTCGGTAGGCCATGAAAACTGGCGGTTGACGATGACAAAGTAAAGGACTAACTAATAGGGATTATCAGGCTTTCCTTCTCCGATAGAACCCTCAAAAACTCGTGGTTTACGATACTATTTCAGGTAACCAGGATGTTACATTGCAGCAAAGTGGTACTGCATAGGATGACGATCCCAGAAAACCACGCGAAGGCGTGGGAGACGTTAGGGACATGGTCGGCTGCACGCTGCACGGCAGAACGGAAATTCCTTTGGTTCCGGCAATGTCACAGCTGATATGGCATCCTAGGTGTCCATTTTCCCGTGGCATAGCATCCAAGCATTCCCGAGGTTCCAACGGTTCCTAGAGTTCCGACGGGGGTAAGCCTGTCGCAAATGCTCAGATGCTGCGAAATGCTTGTCGTGGTGACTTCCGTAGCGGCCGCAAGCTGTCGAAATGCGTTTCAGAATCCAAATCGGAACTCTCGCCAGGGCTTGTGCATTAGACAATCCAGTGGGGATGACGCGGGACCGCATCGGTCGCTCCTCCCTTTTTCCTAGAAGGAGTGATTCCCCGGACGCTGGAAATCCAGATTGAATATTGCTTGTTGATTGACGCTTGGAAGGTGGTTCTGGGTTGCGAAACAGTCATGCTCGTCCCTCAAACTCCGGGAAACCCGATTTTTCCAGGCTGAACTTGCTCGCTGCTCATTCAACTTAAGAACGCAACACTGCCACAATCTGTCAAGTGCGTGCGAGTCCGTCACACTGCACCGACCTAGTACAACGCCTCGGTATTCTCGCTGTCGATGTTCCGTCATTTGTCTAGGAAGCGTCAGTCAACTAGAACACAAAGCGTGTCTACTGGTGGTCGCCGTTGAGCCGCGCTCGACTGTGGCGGCGTCGCCGAGAGGACAGTGCAGAACGACAGACGAACCTCGACCGCGAGCTCCAGCCGGACAGCATCGTGAATGTAAGAGAATCACTTCTCCGAGAGCTGGTCACAAGGGAGAATGTCTCACAGGGGTTCAGTTCAGACCCAGATCGTGCAGCTTCTGAGAGGCTCAAGCCAAGCACTGAAAGAGCCAGATGTGAGATTGTGGAGGTATTGAGAGGGTTGTTCTAGGTCCAGATCTGACACGGCACAAAATCTCAGTGGATAAATAGATCCACTTCTTAAATGCGGAGGAATTTTCAGCCCCCTCAATTGGAACTGTAGACGTAGAATGAGAAGGGCGATATCGACTATTTCTGTATTGGGACTTGCCTACCCAGTTGAAGTCGGTCATGGTCCGTGATAGAAGCGGATCTCTCAATTGGATCGGATCGAATCAATCCCTTTCGAGGAATTTGGTGCGGATTTGCCCGGCAATTCCCGACTAACCTGTGCACGATTTCAACGACACCTTCCAATGGTGGCACGATCTAGCCGACCGAGCAACATCCTATCGAAGTCCCTCTAGTCGAGTAGGTAGTAGGCGGGCATATAAATTCAGCCATTCCCTCCCCTTTCCTTCTTCCTGTCCATTCCTCTCTCTTCCTTCGCCGTGATTACCTCCATCCTACATACCAACCTGGTGCCTAGGTCCTTAGCAGGAGTTTAAAGAGATGCCTTCTGGATACCATGAGGTCTCTCCGGGCATCAAGCTCAACTATACAATCCACGAACCGACGACTCCCAAACCAAACCCCAAACCGTGGATCGTCCTGATCAGCGGCCTGGGCGACACGCAAGCCACTTGGTTCAACCAAGTCCCCGCGTTCACAGACGCCGGGTACACGGTGCTGACGTTCGACAACCGTGGGGTGGGCTTGTCGTCGCGGGCACAGACGCCGGGCGAGGATTGGACGATAGCGACGCTGGCCGGGGATCTACGGAGTCTGGTGAAGGCGGTCCCCGTCCCCGCGCCGTACCACGTCATGGGTGTGAGCATGGGCGGGATGATCACGCAGCGGTACGCGCTGGACGTGGTAGCCGAGGGCAACGAAGCCGAGTTGGCCAGCATTATACCCGCGTGCACTTTCGCGGCTCCTGGGCTGTACGGTTCCCGCTTGCTCGCCGTTGTAGGCCGCATCGCGTGTTCTATGTCGGTCGCCGAGGCTAACCGTGCCGTCACCTTGTGGTGCTGGACGCCCGAGTTCCTCATGAAGCCCGAGAACCAAGTTATACTGGACGAAATGGATCGCGACCTGGATAAGATGGATGACGACGTTGAGGGGATGGGTCTGTCGAGTTTCCTGGCCCAGATGAACGCGGTCATGACCTTCGACACCAGAGAAGAACTGTTGCGTTCGCAGCTGGGTTCCAAGACAAAAGTTATTGTCATCGCCGGCGAGCAGGATATTTTGGTCCCGATCTCGCTCTCGCATAACCTCCACAACATCATTAAGGGGAGTCGGTGGCGACCCGTCAAGGGCGGCCACGTCTGTAAATTGGAATTTCCCAACGAGTTCAATAACGTCTGTTTGGATGCGTGGAAGGAGGTCGAAGAAGAAAGTTTGAATCAATAAAATAGGTAATAACAAATAAATATATCGCGCTTTTCTCCCCAGTCAGTCTTCACCTTCCCCTACCCTGCCTTCTCCTATTTGACGTCCAATCTCTCGCGCGGACTACGGATATCAGCCCCCTGCAATCGCCATCACAGGCCTCTCTCACTTGAATCATATCAATACAGGTGTTACCAGCGTGACCGGAATTATTACATTATCGTTTCATTTCCCAGATAACGATTTCTTCCAGCCTCTCACCACCTGGGTTTACCGACGCTGCAAATATCCAATCATGACGGACTTTCGCAGACGCATGGCCAATGGATCGACAGCTTCGCCGTCAGTGGGTCGCCCCACCCAACTCTATATCCTCGCGTCTTCTCGTTCTTGACGATGGTCCGCCCTGTCCTCTGATGAGCATCCTCCCCGACTCTGCTGTCTTTTCTATCTTCAGTAGGACCAGAGTTCCCAGCCTCGAGATCAGCACGCTGCACCATGGCGCCATACGCGGAGGATAACTTCGTTTCCAGTACGGTGCCGACGAAGAAAGCAGTCGAATATATCCCGCCTCTCTACCGAAATATCGATGTGCAGGCGTTTAAAGATGCTGCTAAGGAGTATCTTGCCTGGATTGGCATTCCGTTCCAAGATGGGATCATAACCGGTTCCAAAGGCCTCTACTGCTATACCGCCGACGGCCGCGAAATCCTGGACTGGACATCCGGACAGATGTCTTGCCTGATTGGCCATGGGAACCCGGAGATCGTGTCCGTCATTAACGAGTACGCCAACAACCTCGACCATCTCTTCAGTGGCATGATTTCTCCCCCGGTCATCAGCCTGGCCCAGCGTCTCGCCAGCGTTCTCGCGAAGCCCCTCTCTAAGACGCTATTCCTCTCGACCGGGGGAGAGTCGAACGAGGCGGCGATCAAAATGGCAAAAATATACACCGGGAAGTTTGAGATTGTTGGGCTTGGTGCATCGTGGCACGGGCTGACGGCTCAAGCACTGTCATCGCAATACTTCCACGGCCGTCGAGGGCAGGGTCCTCTGATGCCCGGAACATATCAGCTACCTGCCCCGAATGCTTATCGGTCGATTTTCCGGAACCCTGACGGCAGCTATGACTGGGAGACCGAACTGAACTATGGCTGGGAGATGATCGACCGGGCATCGTGTGGGTCTCTCGCTGCGTGTATCGTAGAATGCATTCAGTCCGCCGGGGGGATGCATGTTTTACCGGCGGGGTATCTGACCGCATTGAAGAAGCATTGCGAGAAGCGAGGTATGCTACTTATTATCGACGAAGCCCAGACGGGAGTGGGTCGTACTGGCGATATGTTTGCCTTTAACCACGAAGGTGTGGTTCCGGACATCCTAACCCTGAGTAAGACTCTCGGTAATGGGATTCCACTCAGTGCAGTGGTGACGACCCCGGAGATCGACCGCGTGTGTAGGGAGCGGGATTTCATCTTTGTCACCACGCACGTGAACGACCCGCTGCCCGCCGCGGTGGGCGACAAAGTACTCGAGATTGTGCTCCGGGATAACTTAGTGGAAAACTCCCGTGTCCTAGGTCTCTATCTCCAGGAGGGATTGAAGAAGCTACAATCACGTTATGGCTGCGTGGGCGACATCCGCGGCCGTGGGCTGATGGCCGGGATGGAGATTGTGGGTGACCCAGTCACCAAGGCGCCGTCGCCGAAGCTGGCGCAGGCGCTGGCGGACAAGGTGTACGAGCTTGGACTGTGGGCGAACCTCAGCAGCCAACCTATCTCTGGGGGAGCGTTCAGGATCGCACCACCGATCACGACGACGCGAGAGCAGATTGATGAGGGCCTAGAGATTCTAGAGAAGGCGCTGGCGGCGACGGAAGGGTCTCTGCCGCTGTACTGATGAGCCTAGATGCCGCAAAAGTGGGAGATGGAAGTTTTGACTTTAGCATCTGCATAAAAGGAGATTCATAGATGAGGATGACGCGTAAATCTATCTATAACATGAGATAGAGAAACGGCATTGTAATCAAATCTCCCGCCCCGGTCACGTAGTATCGTTCCAGTGCATAATGTATAGAGACTCGCTTCCAGGGAAGGTCAGATTGAATCGTTTCGTTCAACTTCCTCCCGGGCGCATTCCGAATCCGAATGCCCATCCCCATGCCAATCAGCCGAAACCAATCGCATCAAGCCGAACTGGGGGATAGAATTGGGTAATCTCGATAAGGTGTCTTCACCTGCTCCGACTTCCAAGATGGTGGTAAGGTGATGTGTCGCCATGCGGTACGTATCTCAGTGGTGAAGACTTATAACTTGCTAGGAACTGGAGGTGGTGGACAGCTCCACCTACAATATCTGGTATGTCTATACCTTTTTTTCGTGCGTGTATCAACCCGGGGCTGGGCTCAAAGATAAGGGCGATAAGTGGAGCTGATCAAGAACCATTCAGGACACGCTTTGACCTGCCCCACTTCGGTGAGCTTCCAAATCGATTGGTGAGAGACTAGGGCCGGTTTCCAGCTCTCTTTGAAGATTGGCCCAGGGGTGAAATGGATCTGGATCTCAGGGAGCTTGATACTCGATATCAGTGCTGTTACTTGCCCTGAATCTCTATTAAAGCTGCGAATGAACACAATGAAATCAACCGTGTCCGGACCAGACCTTCTCATCACTTTTCCTTTGCTTGGCAGATTGGGACGTGTCCTGACAGACACTTTCCTTGAACGCGAGTCGAGCACTGCCATTTTGATTCCTGTCATAGGAGTCAGGACGTTCGTAGCACCATGGTGAGTATCGACAAAGAGGGCGCCGTTACTCAAAGCCCGATCAACTCGGATTCCGAGTCCGGCGAGCGACGTGCATCCGCTCCAGGAGAAGTGGGCAATGTGCCCGAAGACAACCGGGAAACCGATTTTTTCACTCGCAATGGCCTCAACCTACGCAGTTTCGAGCGACGTGAGTCCCTCGATGGGCATGGTAATAAACCCCCAACTGACATCATCTTGTGAATAGGTGACTGGGGCACCGGCACCGAGCAACTCGATCGGTCCATAAAGTCTCGCCATTTGAACATGATCGCCATAGGTGGTTCGATCGGGACCGGTTTTTTCGTCGGGTCAGGCACGGCCCTCACCGCGGGCGGGCCTGGATCAGTATTTATCTGCTTCTGCGTCGCGGGCATGCTCGTCTTCAACGTCGTCCACGCTCTCGGGGAACTCGCCGTCATGTATCCCGTCTCGGGCGGGATGTACACCTATTCCGTGCGCTTTATTAGTTCGGCTTGGGGCACCGCCATGGGGTGGAACTATGTGAGTCTCTCTGCTCTTCTCTCGGTGAGAGAAGGTCTTCCCATGCTAATGCCCTACCTAGGTCTTTGGTTGGTTGGTCGTTATGCCCCTCGAATTAACCGTCTGTACGTTTACAGTCCAATACTGGAATAAAGATATCAATCCCGCGATCTGGATCACCATCTTCTATGTCGCCATCATTCTCATCAATATCTTCGGTACTCTCGGCTACGCGGAAGAGGAGTTCGTCACGTCTCTATTTAAACTCGTGGCCATCGTCATTTTCATGATTGTCGCCGTGGTTCTGATCTGCGGCGGCGGCCCCTCGGACGGAATATATAGTGAATACTGGGGCGCACGGCTCTGGTACGATCCGGGGGCCTTTCAGAACGGGTTCCGAGGTTTCTGTGCCGTCTTCGTCACGGCCGCATTCTCCTTTGGCGGCACGGAGCTTGTTGGGCTCGCGGCGGCCGAGTCCAAGAACCCCGGCGAGTCAATGCCCGTCGCCGTTAAGCAGATCTTCTGGCGAGTCACTATCTTCTACATTCTGGGGTTGACCCTGGTAGGCCTATTGGTTAGCTCGACCGACGACCGGCTCCTCAATGCCCGGAACCCTTATTCCGAGGGGACCTCACCGTTCGTCATTGTAGCCCACGACGCCAGCCTACGCGGGTTCGACAGTTTTATGAACGTCCTCATTTTAGTCTCGGTCATCTCCATCAGCGTCTCGTGCGTCTACGCTGCGTCCCGCACCACAACCAGTTTAGCTCAGCAGGGCTACGCGCCCAAATTCTTCACCTATATTGACCGCTCCGGACGGCCCTTGTTCTCCGTCCTGCTCTCCCTCACCTTGGGCGCCTTGGCTTATCTCGCTATGGCTTCCTCAGGCATGGAAGTCTTCAACTGGCTAATGTCTCTCTGCAGTCTCTGTCTGCTCTTCACCTGGGGCTCCATCTGCGGTGCCCATATCCGCTTCCGCGCCGCGTGGGTTCAGCAAGGTCGCTCTCTGGATGCCATTCCTTATAAAGCTCCTTTCGGTGTCGTGGGATCTTGGATCTCCTTGATCCTGGTCGTCATTTTCCTGGCCGCCCAGATTTTTGTCGCGATCGCTCCGCCGGGCACGACCGCGTTGAACGACGCCGAGGGTTTCTTCCGGAGTGCCGCCACTATTCCCGTGGTTCTGTTCTTCTGGGCCGTGGCTTATTGTATGAAACGCCAAGGGTTCACCAAGTTGGACAAGATTGATTTGGATCTGGGGACCCGGGTGCATGACTGGGACGTGATCAATGCGCAGAGGGCGAAGGTGGCCTCCTGGCCCTGGTGGAGACGGGCTTTCAATATCATATGGTAGGGCATGTATGCATATATGTGGATTGGGGAGATATACAAGCAAAATAGACCGCGCGTGTGAATAGGCCTGCTAGGTTGGTATCCCTCGAAGAGCTTGTCTAGCACCTACCTCAACAAATGTGGTCGAGCCTAGGCGGGAGCACGGTACAAGGTGCGGAGTACAGAACATAGGGTTGGGTTGTTGTCTGATCCAGACATCACTTCATATATAAACTATATGTTTTTGGAGGGGTGATATGGGGGCTGCCAAACCAGCATTGTCTCGACTCAAATCAACAACCGTCGAACAAGGTCTCATTGAACGGCCGAATAGTAGCAAGTGCCCGACACACCACACAACAGGCCAAAGTGGGGGCGCGAGCTTAAGGATCACTCCAAAAGGCAGGTAGATAAGAGCGTCAAGGTACACGAATATAGGCTAATAACAGTTGTGCCCAAAACGTCTGTTGCTGTCTCTGCCGTTGTTGCGTATCTTTTTCCTGTGTCTCCCTCCGAAAGAGAGCCATCTGTTCAACATTTGCACTGTTTGCTTACTCTGTCACATGACTGCTTGGCATAGGCCTACCTCACCGCATCACAATGTATATACAAAAAAGCACAACGTAATCAAATCGGATATTGTGGAACACCGTCCCTCAAGCATCCAAATTGAAATCATCTGGCTCGAGGAGGAAGTTGTCGGTATACCAATCGCCAAAAATTTCGGGAAACAGTTCTTCGAGACTGGAACCATGTTCTCGTCCCGGTAGAGAGAATGACAGAGATTGCGGAGCAAATATTTCTTCGCCTCCGTTATCCGACAGAGTCTGGTCCATTGGATTATTCGTTCCATAGTCCTGGTCATCGAGGTGGCGAGAATAGCTGCTGGTGGTGGTGGCAGTTGCTGGGATGACAGTCGTGGTAGGCAAATCCTCGATCCTTTTCAGGATGGACTCACTCTGGGAGAGACACGTCTCCGCGAGATCCCACTTATCCTCCTCGCGATACCTCCGGAGGCGGTCGACCAAGGTGCGCGCGCTGGCCATGCACTGGTCCCGCACGGCCGGGTGGATGGTCTGTTGGAGCGCGCAGCGGAGCAATAAGGTGACAGCCGAGGTGAAATGGTGGGCATTGTAAGGGAGCCAGAAACCCGCGAGGTCGTCCCTGGTCAGCGAGGTCACGAACCGGACGACGTCCTCGGCTGCGGCCTGGCAGGACAGTAACCACGAGTAATCGGGAGCAGTCTCGCCCGGAGCCAGGCCCAGGCCCAGGCTGTGCTCGTGCCAGGCGATGCGGCGCAAGAGCATCCGCACAGCCAGGTAGGAGAGTTGCAAGTTAACCAACCCGGGCACCTGGGGCCGGGCGTCGGAGAAATCCGTCAGGTTCAACCATGCGGGGAATCTCTCAATCCAGCGGTCCAGCTCGACTTCAGCCCGTGAGGCTCTGTCCGTTGTGGTGGTCATCCCGCCGGCGCGGACGCGGAGGTGGTAGATCATGGGCAACACTTCGCCGATAATCTCGGTGAGTCGGCACAGTTGGATGTAGATCTCGGCGGCGCGGACGTGGTTGGGAGAATTGGCTCGACTTTGGGGGACGAGCAGCTCGACCGTCGGGACGGGCACGTCGTAATGGTCTTGCGAGATGTAGGGAGGGGTGCCCTGGGCGAAATTGAACCAGCGGTCTTGGATCAGGAGTCCCCACCAGACTTTGCAGCGGGTGCGTTTCTCGAGGTCGCGAATTTTCCATTCCCGACAGTCGTGGTTCAGACCGACAATGTGCGCGAGCGCCACGCACCGCGCCACGTTCGTCGCGTTGTTGACCAGGCGCTGACACGGGCGGCCGGAGACGCCGATGCACAAGGTCGCGATCGTCGCCACGTCACCCTTTTGGATGCTTGCCGCGTTCAACGCTACCGCACTTTGCCACGCCAGGTCCTGGTCGGGCCGTCTGTGGGATGTTAGACCGGGCGACAGGTCCCAGTAGAAGAGCGCGTGTGAGATAAGAATGACAGAAAACAGCTGCGGGAGCTGGTGGCCCCGGTTCCGGATTCGTGTCATGATGTACTCTTCGTCCACGATCGGGTAGCAGGGCGCAACATGCTCGAAGTACATCGACATCAGCTCCTCCAGGTACGGCTCCACCTGGGCCAACAACTCCCGTGGCACTTCCCGCCAACACTGGCATCCTGTCGGACTCGGCATCCGCGGTGGGATAGGCATATGGTAGATCGGTTTCTCCGCTGCTTCTTGTCGGCCCAGATCCGAGAGTGACGGCTCGTGGCCGTGTGGAAGATACTGGTCGAGAATCTGCTTGTCCCTGGCAATCACCGGGCCGACCAGAAACGCATTGCTCTCCAGAGACTGGTCATCTGCGAGAAGTGATCGGTGGACGAACCCGACACTGGGAGCGACATGGTGGATGTTGGTGCCATTGGTGCTCGCCAACGAGCAGGGGATACGGTGCTTGTAGCACAGTGAGCACCCTTGTCCGGGCACTTCAATCACACACCGAGACCGACGCTTGTGACAGCGGCCACAGGCAGGGTATCGATGTGATCGGTAGGGGCGTGCGGTTTTCATGGTGGTCGCCGGGACTTTCCCTCATAGACAGAAAATATATGTACTGCGTAGATACGGGGTATGTAGACGTCCTTTTGATGCTCTCGGTGGGTTCACGTCGGGATATGGACGTTGATCTGAGGCTAGTCCAAACCAGTCCTAGCGCCTTGTTATCACTGATGCCAAGCGGCTAATGGTGAGCGCCAATGGCGAGGGCGCTCCTCGTCAGGGAGCGGTATTCCCCCTACATTTCTAAGAATGTCTAACTTCGTAAACTGTGTCACCAACCTCTGCCGCTGTTATGGGAGGATGGTCTTCGATCTGCCGCGGGCGGTATTTGCTCCGGCTCGACGCCAGGATGGATGGTGGGGGTTGCAGGGAAGAAATTTCTCGACAGATCCCCCTTAATCCTGATCTTCGTGGGCCTCTCCTACACCGTCCACTAAGAAGGGTATGTTGCCAAATGCCAACGTATCTGTCGGTCTTCCGAAAGTTGTGTCTAGGCCGAGGCCTCTCACGGATTCTCACATCGGCACTAAAGGTAGTTCCTATCGCGCGGTGATCGGAGCCATGTTCAACGTCGTGGATCTCGCACGTAAGACGCGCGAGAAGAGCTGATGCGAAAATTTGACAAACATTCAGGGTAAATTGACCACAGGTCCAGTTCTCCTCTGCCTTATTATCTCGAAGGTTGAGCTCCTTGATAGTCTCACGCCAGTAGGTCGTTTGCTCACCCATCGATTTCGGTGTTAATGGACATAGATTCGCACAGTGTGCTCATCATGGGATATTGAGAATCCCAGAGCTCTCCTGCACACCTCCGGGAGACGATTCGCTTTGCGGTAGAGGTCAACGATACCCCGTAGCGCAATAGTCAGACTATGGGCGTTAGGCCGATCGGCGAGATCGAGTCCCTGCTTGCCGCATTTGACTTCGCTCGTCAGGAAAGGGAAATAAACATCTTCTCGCGTCGTATAGTAGGATTTTTTCGCCTGGGTCGATATTGAGTTTCTTTCGTTGTATCTCAGTAAAGTTAGACCACTTAAACCCGTAAGTGTGATCGGGTTGCGGACGCGGTCCGTAGAATGGAATCGCTTTCACCCACGCATCGTTGTGGCCTTCAATGAGACCACCAAACTCTTCACGTCCCATGATGTAGAGGTTCTCAGCTGAAGGGACAATAAGGGGATGTAATTCGAGGTAAATTCGAGACTCAGATCGGTCGCGTAGAAGCGTGTTGAATCTGTCGTATAGGTCATTAAATAAAGGATTGACAGATTTTGGCTGCACGGCACGAAGAAGTTCCTTGCATAATGCCTTGTCTTCATCGATCAGGCCGGCGTCCGACCGCCGCATGAAACTGCCCTTAGTCGCCAGTACAACGGGATGGTTCACATCCCCGATATGCAGCGAATTTCTTGTCTCTTGAGAATGACGACTCGGTGCCATCGCCGGATTGTGACAGTCTGCGGCTGAGAGAATCGGACGGACCGCGATCTTTTCGAGGGACGAAGGGCCATCTCGTCAGGGTCGTCGAGCTTCTCGTCCTCAGGGAGATGAGATGGCCACTGCTCGATGGAGGGACTCAACTTGACCGAATCTGCAGTTACTCGAGGTGTGGGGATTGACCGGGGTTGCGACGGGAGGCAGTCTAGCGATCTCGCTTTCCGCTTTCGTATTGAGGAGTCAATGTGGGATATCCGTGTTCGATCCTATGGACCTGGCTCAGCATCGTGTATCCAAGCTTGGTATTCTCATCTGCACTCACGCTAAATGATTGGGTCGGCGACGGTGATGGCAGCAAATGATGTCGCGAACTATGTTCCTTCTGTTGCGGCGAGTCTGAACAATCTTGCTCTCCTGAAAGGCGTCGAACTTTTCAGGGGCGTTCAGGACCTCCGGGGGAATTGGCTGGTCGCGTGTCTGGACATTGATCAGTGGCATCCAAGATCGCTTGGGGTTATTCGACTGACAGAGCGGCTGTGAGTTTGTATGTCCGTAGTAAAAGGCTCTGGCGGCATTGGCTCATGGGAAACACTGATTCTTGAAGGAGATTTCGAGATCGTGGTCGCTGCCGCCTCCAGATTTCTGGTAGGTCAACAGCTGCCTAGACGGATTGACATGTAAACACCCGCCAAGAATTTCTAGGCAACCGGCAACCGTGGACGCTACAGCCAAGCCTCTCAGTATTATCCCAGTATATACTCCACCCAAGTCCCTATTAGTCCCTCTAGAATCCGCTAAATCGTCTCTCGTTTGCGCAATTACGGGCAAAACTAGCCCGTCTCGCCCGTCTTCAATGCACATCCGGTAAAATACCAATCTCATAGGACCCCGTCTTTTAGAGGGGGAAAGCTTGGTGTGACCTTGCAGGAACCGCCCAATTGCGCCTGTGAGGGCGATCGAGGCTGCTCAGTATATAAAGAGACGGAAATTCGCCGCAGCCATGGATCGATGACAGTTTTTTCGTTACGGTTGAAGTACTGGAGGAGCGACGGCCGTGCTTCGATGCCCGCAAGCTACCCAACATGAAGCTCGCCATCCTGTCCCTCCTCGTGCTGGCGACCGACGCAGTCCTCGGTCAAGAGGTCAAGTGCCCGGGCTCTGATAATCTCACCGTCCAAACCTCCACGGGCACCTACACGGGGCTTATCGATCCCAAGTTTCCGAATACACGGCAATTCCGCGCCATCCCCTTCGCGGAGCCGCCCGTGCTGTCGCGCCGCTGGCTGCCGCCGCAGAAGCTCTCGTCACCGCCGAGCGAGCATCATTATGCGACACGGTTCCCGCCATCGTGCCCGCAGTTCGTGACGGCGGTGACCTCGATCTGGAACCAGAACCTGACCAAGGGCAACCTAATCAACAACGGCAACCAGAACGACTCGTCGGGGCTGGTGGGCGAGGCCACGTCCGAGGACTGCCTGTACCTGGCTGTGTGGACGCCGACGGCCGTGGCGCCGCCACCCGACACCGGGTTCCCCGTCCTCTTCTTCATGACGGGGGGCGGCTTCGTGATCGGCGGCGTCGATATCCCCTGGCAGCTACCGCCGTCGTGGGTCCAACGGTCGCAGTCGCACATCGTCGTCACCATCAACTACCGTCTCAACATCTTCGGCTTCCCCAGGGCGCGCGGGCTGGCGGACGGCCAACAGAACCTCGGCATCCTCGATCAGCGCGCTGCACTCGAATGGGTCCACGACAACATTGCCGCCTTCGGCGGCGACCCGAACCGTATCACGCAGTGGGGGCGGTCGGCTGGGTCCATCGCCGCGGACATCCATGCCTATGCTTTCTACCAGGACCCTATCGCCCAGGCCTACTGGCTACAGTCAGGGACGGTCTTCTCTGGCTTGGTGTCCCAGGATCCGACGCATTCCAACTTCAGCTTCGTGGCGCGCCACTTTGGGTGCGAATCCCCCTGCGGCGACGACGACGACGGCGCGGCGGAGCTCGATTGTATGCGCCGGGTGCCGTTCGCGCAGATCGAAAACTTCATCGGACAGTACGGCGATCGGGGTGCGACGCCCGCGCTGTCCTTCAACGTGATTACCGACGATCGCATCGCGTTCGTCGACTACAAGGCGCGGGCCGAGGCAGGCAAGATCGCGCGCGCGCCGGTCATCATCTCGAACACGGCCAACGAGATGTCATCGCTCGTTCCCTATCCGGTGCACAACCTGACCGCGGGCCCGTACCAGCCGGCGGTCACCGCTAGGGACATTGCGTTAGGGGTGTGTCCGACCTTCAACTCGACCGTGTATCGGAACCAGATGGAGGTGCCCGTCTTCCGGTTCCAGCATGCCGGTACGTTTCCCAACTTGAACTATTTCAAGTGGCTCGGCGCGTACCATGGCAGCGACACACCGATAGCCTTTGGAACGTATGGGCTTCTGGACGACATAGCGAATACCACCAGCTTCGAAGTCGAGGTCAGCCAGTCCATGCAGGACCATATTCTCGCCTTTGTCAAGGATCCGTATCACGGTCCGCAGAAGACGATGGGCTGGATGCCGCTGGTCGCCAGTGATCCACATGGTGGGGATCTCATCCGCTTCGGTGCCGACGGGAAAGTATCGCAGCATGTCGATGGTGTCGAGGTAGATGGAGTATGTTATGGAGTAGGAGATTACAATCCATTCCCGTGAGGAGGGTTCAACTATAAGGTCGACATCTGTCTCGATTTGGCCGATACGAAAGCCACTCTAAAAGGCAAGTGGTTATCAATATACAAATCTGCGTGGGACCTATAGACATTGCAGGTAGAAATCTAGGCCAGGAGACGTTGGATGTCTCGAAGTATATGACTCGATATATTCAATCACGGCATCATTACATGACGGGACCAGAGCCCAAGAAACCCATTAGACCAGGACCAGACTGGGTTTTTTGTAGTTTGGAAGGGTGGTGAAGGTCAGGCAAGTGGCCCCCTGGGGGGCTGTGTTAAATAGCGGTTGATTCGTCCTGGACATGGAACTGGTATTCAGTGAGGCATTCAGTGATTGTCACTTATTTCCTGGTCATTTGAGACATTCTGTATTTTGAGAGAGGGTACGTTCGTGTGACTTGGAGTAGACATCTCTGCTTTGGTAGTTCACCGTTTTGATGACAATTCGGGGTTGAAAGCCCAACCCAACAAGGCTTATGTCAAGGCCTAGTGCCCATCAATCCGGCCAATCACAATATCCTTTGCTGTGTCATAGAGTACTGACGGATCCAATGTCTACATATCTTCAACCTGCTCTTTAATATCGATAATCATGTTATCCCCTGCTGTGCCATTGGCCACCGAGGAATCCGACGGAAGGCCCGTCACGGTGCTAAATCTCCAATTCATGCGTTCGGACCGTTTCCCTGATGATACCGAATAGAGAGAAAGAGCGGATGCTGTTACGGTATCTCGAAACCTAGTCGATATCTCTTTGAACGACATGAACCCAGAGCTTGTTGAAGATGTACAAGACTTTGCGATAGGCGGGCCATACAAAACTTCAATAGCGTCATGAGCGCTGAGATGGCGCCTCTGTGTCTGTAACATCCCTCTAAGATTGTCTGATTGCTGGGGTATGTCGGCAGAGGCGCTGACATTCTGCGGACTCAAAGTGGCCTCTCCTTTTGCGAGTGCTACAGCTCCCAGCTTGAGTGGCGGTCCATGTGATTGGCTGCGGTAAACTGTTGCATTCTCGTAAGTCTCGACAGAAGGGTCATCCAAATTTAGTCCAGATACGAGAGCCAAGTCAGTGCAGTCCGAAAATTGAGGACCTCCTCTTTCGATAGACAGCATTTCCAATTCGGTGTCAATCATGACAGACGGGAAATCTGAATCTATATCCTGATACTGCCGCAGTGCATGTGATAGCCTTGCCGCCGTCCTCGCATTGCAAAGTAGTTCCTCCGAATATGGATCATTGGATGTGGAGGTATCTTGTGACTCAAGTATTGGCTGCTGAAGTGGTTCTCTGCTATGCTTGTGGAATCCCCATTTTCTCATCTGTGTCGCCAGCTGGCTCCGCGTGACGTGAACGTCGATCGACTCAAGTTCTCGCAGAATATCAGAAGCGGGGATGCCTCGATTGAAGAGCATCAACAATCTAGGCTTTATTTCTTCCCAAACTTCCTTGGGGATTCTCTGATTATAGCGCGACGTAGTCGGATCCTCCCGAATGAACGGATCGGACCGGAGGATAGGGCGAGCGCTTGCCATGACTCAGGGATAGAATAGCAACATGCCACGGAGAATACACACTGTTGGACCATGAAGTTCGCAGACGAACCTGCACAAAACCATCATGTACAAAGATCAATGGTGGACGAGACCCATGAGCTAGTAAAGTAAGCCTGGAGAAGAGGCCAGCGATCTTATTTGGAGTAGCGTGTGCAGCATTTCCGAAAGCGATCTGACCGGGGTTGTCACGTGACCCACTAGGCCTAATTTGGACTAGCTCGCTAGAGCAACGGTTTACTTCTTCCACTCCTGCTACCCCCACACAACCTTCAGAAGAACAAGACGCAGATAGACCATAACAACGACTACTCCAGTCAGCCTTTGCCATTGCGGTATTCCCTTGCCCCTTTTCTTTCCCCTCTTGTCCCAGATATGACAGGGGGGTGAGCATTGGCAGTTTTCAATACTAGCCATATTAGCACTTCGTGACTCTTCAAGAGGGGTTGGCGAACGGCACTATGAAGGAGAAGAAATGGGATTTGCAAAGACAAGATTTCACTGGCATAGACGTAAATGTTGATTTCTCTGTTGCAGCCGACCCCAATAGTGGGTGGACGTGTGCTTGTGAGGTTAGCCACCAATTTCGAAGAAGGCTGCAAGGTCGTCGAAGAACAACCGAAGGCAGCTGTCTCTGTCTAGAAGGCACATTCTCATCATCCTTGAACCCTCGGGACCTGGGAAGAACAGGCCCACGGGCCAACGCCTTATGTCGTCCTCTCATTCTCGAGACCATCGTCGCCGGGGTTAATCCCACCCTCAGGATAACGGCAGCCCCTTGTCTCTCATGATGTTTCGATGGCATGACCCGCTCCACTTTGTTGCCGTGACGGTCTTCCGCTCTCTCTGCTTCACGGGGCCTGGAACCAACAGAGAAATCTTTGGCAGGCCAGGGTTTAAACCCGGCAGTTGTGAAAGACTTGGAACTGTGCCCTGTGAGGCAAGGGAACGCACGGAGGGCGTTGGATAGTGCTGAATGTCTATTTGAGTGGCATCGGTTCCCTCGCTATTCTCTACCGTCAAACCCATTCTTCTGCTTCACACCTCTTGGAACAGTGCACTCTGCCATGGCGATTTTCATCGCGTATCAGCCTAGGGCAAATAAACCATCCTTCGGAAGTCACCCCTTGGACAAATCTTCCACGGTCGGCCTCTGCAATCAGGTGTCGAGCAGATAAAGCTCAAAGTCTCTTCAACAGGCACGGTCGATGAATAATGCGGATTTTGTGGATTTTGTGGATTTAACTACTTCTGACCAGGACGCCGCTCGAGAATATATGGTGGTGTGGGGGAGCCAATGGCTCATGATCCCGACAAACGCGGCATCCAAGTTGCCAGAGCTCACCGCAGCGGCGTGATTGACAGTGACAATGTTGAAGACGGCGAGGAATGCGACAAAGATGACGACATTGACTACGAAAGCGAAATCGGCGACCTTCCATCGCTCACGGATGTCTTTCTGCGGGGCGACTCAGGGTTTAAAAGTGCCGACCTCAGCTGCAAGGCTGCCACATCACCCGCTCCCGTTGACAGGACGGGCAAGGAGTGCTGTTGTGAGGGCGACTGTGGGAATAGTGGCAATCCTATCGCGACGACTGCCGCAGGCATTCAGCTCGGTGCCAGCCAAGGCGAGTCATGGAGATCCCATGTCGTCGTACATGTACATGAACGGTGCATACTGACGGATTTCTCCAGACAGCCTGATTCTGCTGGATGACGATTAGCCGGCTGATATCCTCGACACCGCTACCTCTGACGACAGAAATTCCACCTTCGAAGTCGCGGACCTAACCCCTCCCAGTGGTCCATTCCCAACTCTGTCTGGAGGATTTGCCGAGCCAGACACAGAGGGTGTGAAGGATGCTCCAGGCAGCCTGGCGAAGTACAACACGCGTGACCCTGTAGGCGAATGAGGAAGAAAGAGTAAGCAACAAATCACACAAGGACGACGCTTTCCACACTCGTACTCTCATCGGAGGCAATGGTGGTAACGAGTGTAGTGACGGTAGCATAGGTTCAGATGCACCAGCATCTGTTGGCCAAATCCACGACGTCTTGCCGAGTTTGAGGAGACATTCGGCATGGCTAGGCGAAATCAAAACATGGTGGTTACGACTCTACGTGACTCCCTAGGTCGCGATGTCACAGCGGGCTCTATCCCGCGTCCTGTTAGCTACGCAGAGCCACGGCCAGCTTGCGGTGATCCGCAGAGTCCCTTTCCTCCACAGACGATGTAGAAAGCTCCTCTACTATACTGGCTCCCTCTTGGCGGCTCTCCTTCCTACTTCCACAGACATCTGGCCTTCGAAGAAAGAAAGTCCTCGAGGCGAGTAGAAATATCTGTGATTGAGGCAGCTGGATGGCGTAAACACATAGAGACATCAATTGATTTCTGAGGCTGATATGAAACATTCGAACAGCCTCGGCAAAGGTCAAGGCCAGGTGCTTCGCATTGAGCAAGAGGTGGTTCTTGGTCCTATCCTCCCTTGCACTGTCCAATATACGTCTCAGTTTCGAGCGGAGAAATTGGGCAAGCGACTTGCTCACCTACTCACCTTTCGACTCACGCTTCCACTTCTCACCCCTCACCCTGGTCGGTTCCAGTGATTCATGCGGTCCTCCTTCTGCGCGCCTCTCTCACGCTAGGACCTATCATTGGCAACACTTGGTGGACTCAATTTTGTGCCCTGGTGCACCCGCCTCCGTTGAACATCGATTTCGCTGCTGTCCTTCCCCCGCTCTCCTGAATCTCCTTCTACCTTGAAGTACAAAATGGCGTCCTTTCCGGGCCCCTACCCTCTGGCTGTGGTACTTTCTCTCGAAGACCGTATGTCTCAGCCACAGTATCTCCCACCACTGTCACCACCTTTTGACCATCTTCGAGGGCTGGACGCTCCCTCATGAGCAGGCGGAATGCTACGACAGACGAACTATGGATACGAGCCGAAGCCAACGGCTATTAGAGAGGTGCGCATACCGAGACCGATAAGATGGTCACTAAGCGAAACAACGCGCATGGTCTTGATCCTTCATGGGCTAGATATCATCATTGTTGCTCTCAATAGTAACCATATCTGTTTGCTCACTGCTGTCTTGTGTGTTCCAAAAAATCCATGCAAATGACCTTGCTAGAAGCGAGAATTCAGTGACAGAAGCAGCCACTGATCGAGAGAGCGGCCTGTTTAATAAATCGATTTCTTGATACCAGGGGGACTCTGGACTGTAGTTGACGAGCGTCGACAATGAAATTGATATTTGAGCAGCGAGTTGCCCTCGAAGGACAGACCAAGAGACAATTTGTTCACAGCGCCACCTCTGGGAGCGAACGTGGACTTCACTCAAAGACAACCGTCAAGCAGAGTGGCCTCCAGGCCGACAATGAGCTTCAATCAGACTGAAACAGCATCTAGAGTGGCCCCTCTAGGTGACACTGAACGATACCACCAAATGCGAGTTTGTCTGGTCTCACTTGCCTGTGTCGACTTTAGTCCACTGTCCGTCTCGCTTTATTTCCCCGTTCGACTGCCAACCTCATATTTATAATCCGGTTGAAACTGGGCAAAGATCGTTTGCTGCCAAAATAGATTCGTCAGTCAATGAATTAGTCAACCAGTCAACCGTCAAAGTCTTATTCGGCGTCTATGGCTCCAAAAATTGGGGTTTGCAAGCAGACAATGTACCGGATCAGCGTCTTTTCCATCCCTGTCGCCTCGACCAAAAGCTGCACTTCGCACGCCCTCTCCATTAAATTAAATAGGTCTGCTGCCTCATCGACGGTCCTCCCACATGTTAACAAGCCATGATTCTGTAGGACACAGACCCAAGCCATATCGCCTAAGGCGGCAGCAATACGCTCGCCTTCACTCGACTCAAGCACGACGCCACCGAATTCATCATATACAATCTGTCGATCACCATGAAAGAGCGTAGTATCCTGATTGATGATGTCTAGCGGTATCCCAAAAGTTGACCATGCCTTGCCGTATTTGCTGTGCGTATGGCATGCGGCGTGGACGTCAGGTCGTGCAGCATGGATGGCACGATGGATTTGATAACTTGCCGCGTTGACAGCGGCATTGTTACCGCCGACGATCTCTCCCGTCTCGGAAAGCTGGACCATGTCGCTGGCTTTGAGCATGGCGAAGTGGATTCCGAGTCTGCATTGTGTATTGATGTGTTGATTAGCTTGTTTTCCTTTCTATTCACCCACTATCTGGTACGAGGACGGAGAATGGCAGAGATCCAAACTCACGGATTAATCCAGAACGTGTCCCTATCAATCGGATCTCTGACGCTGATATGCCCACTCGTCCCTTCACGATATTCTCGACGTGCGAACACTCGGAAGGCCGCAGCCATGTGTTCCAACTGCCATTGTCGTTTCTGGAGCAAGTCGTCCCCAAAATCGGGGATTCCTTTGAACTTGGGTCCGATGGCAATATTGTCGAACCCGGTTGGCCGAGGAAGAGCTTTCCCGTTCTCTTCTTGCTTTTTCGTTAGAACTCTAGAATATGTTCTGGAAATTGCAGCCTCTTTCGTGATTGTTTGAGTAGACATTTGTGATAGTCACGAGCTAGACAAGCGTATAGAAATTGTGGACGACAAATCGAGTCAATCTGAACGGGGTGAGGTTGAAGAGGAAATGGGAAATTCTTCTGCCGAGAAAGAAGATTCGGGACTGCGGATTAACTGGAACTCAAGCATGTAGATATGTTGACAACGGGGCGGAATGGTGTTGTAAGTTATCTTCCCATTCACATATCCCTCATAGCTCTGTCCGACGGATGGAGCCACATGATCGAAAGAGGAAGTCCAGGTCGAGGCTAGTGCCTTGCCCCAATTGATCGAGCGGAGAATGGGTCTTGTGGCCGATGAAAACTCATGGGAACTCCTGACAAATGGGAGTCCATTTATTGGATGTTATCAATGGCTGATTTCGCTCGAAATTCGAATAATGAACATGATACCCTCAATTTTCACCTCTTTCACACCCTGCTTTCTTCTATACAATCAGGCATCTATCTGTTTGATAATTACGCAGCCGTGATCTCAGTCTGGCCCAGTGTTGCACTTCCCTTCTTCCCTTGAGCCGCAACAAGTTCCTTTTCATGTTCATGTGCTATCTGCTCCTCTGTGACAAGACCAGCTAATTTGCTCCTCTCCTCCTCTGCAAGCGGAACGATGACATCTTCCTCGGTAAAGTAGTTGCTGTCCTTGACGCGGTAGATAAGAACCCAGGCCACACCAATTGCCCCCAAGACATACAGGCTGTCCAGTTTGAGTCACGTCAGCGACGATTGCTGGAAATAAAGGGGAGGTCAAATAGATAGACTTACACAAATTGAAGAATCACCTGGCCTAAGAACGTCACTCTCTCTCCAGCCATAATAAATGAAATCATCATGCCAAACGAGGAGTAGCATTTGAACATACCCGCTACGCGAGCAAGCGTAGACGGATCGTTAGTGGTGGAGGCGAGCGTATATTCGACGACCATTTGGTAACCGGCGTAGATCATTCCGAACAAGAGATAGCAGACAAAGAGTCCAGGCCACGCAGCATCGGTCCAATCTTCTCCAGCGGCCTCTGTCAGATCGTCGACATTGTAGACTTCGAGCCACGCGATAAGGCCAGCGCAAGCACCAATGGATACGGCGGACATGAGACCCAGTCCGATCAACCCGCGGGTCTGCCGAGATTTGATGCGTTGGTTGTCGAGGACGAGGATTAAAAGGCCCGGGATAAAGACCTGGATAGTTTGATAGGAGAAGTTGTTCAGGGAACGAGTGCGTAGGTTGAAATAGCGAGCTAAATGAGTCAAAATCAGCCTCTGGAAAACAGTGTGATTACAGGTTTGACTAGTATACGCACAGTTCACGCTGCTCACGAGTGCCAAAGCCATTTCACAGACAATTTGAGCTGGTGCCAGTATCAGGTAGCGATGATCAAGCATGATAGCCAGAGTAGCTTTTAGCTCAAGCCAGAAACGTGGGGGCTTAAAAATGGCAATATGTGTGCCATCGTCCCGAACCACGTTCTTGGGATTGATGATAAAGATCATGGCGATGAAGAATGCGCAGCTGTGAAGCACGACAAAGGTGGCGTAGACTGCATTAGAAACACCCACCGCCTTGGTCTCATGGACGTTGAGACTCAACGAAATGGAACCGCCAACCATGGCTCCCACACATTTGAGCATCCACTGAATAGAGATGTACTGCACAGTGTTAGCGCCCGTCCAGAGGTCCCTGAAGGGTATCGATCGTACTTTGGCCTTGTCCTTCTCCTCAGCATATGCGAACTGGACGTATGCCGCCGCAGTCCAGAGGAAGCCTCCGGAAATACCAAGGATGGCGCCTGCTAAGAGAGGGAACCATGAATTGCCTGTGCGGTCATAATACCATAACCCTCCGACGTAGACCGGATAGCCAATTGAACCGATCATCAAACTCAACTTGGGCCGTAGCATGTTGAGAATGGTTCCGCCAAAAAGACCCACCAGGGCGAATAGGCCATAGAGGATGGCATTGGTTTGGTTGGCGACGTCTGCAGAGCTTGGTTTTCCTCCGCCGGCACCTAGGCCCGTGATCGCGGTGTAGATGCCTGGGAGACAGAACAAGATACTGCAAGCTCTCAGCAGAGGGAGTAGTTATGTAGTCATCATCGAGTCACGTACCATGCAACAACCAGGTTCTGGTTAAAAGGTCTGCTTAGCCGCAGCTTATTGTGCAGCCTCATGATGGTGTGGATGAATTGTGACAAAAGAAAGATTCTTTTCCGAAGGGTGAAAAGTGCAAGAAGTACAAGAATAAACGATCTGCGAGCATTAGAAAGCGCTCACCATTAATATGTCGTTGAGAAAAGCTCTTCTGATATCTCTTCAGCTTAGAAAAGCACGCTCGATTGCCGGGATATGTCAAGATAAGGCAATTCAAGATGGACCAGCCGGTGTCTTGGGCCTGAACAGGCTAACTCAATGCGCGTTCTGCTTCGATATAGTCGATATTTCCTTGTGGGCAGTGGCCAATTTCCAAGGCACCGCGTTGAGAACCGAATTCGCTATCGGGGGATCCACTTGAATCCAGCAAAGAGGAGGGGGGAAGTCCAGGACGGTGGAATACCGTCTTCGAGAATCCGGTGGAGTCGCAGGGTTATGATTGCAACGGAGGCAGTCCAGGGCGAAGGCGCAGCATGGGTCCATGTGGCAATCTGCCATGCAGATCATCATTATGTTTATCAGCACCATTGCCGCGATAGGGCTTCACCCGGTACTATCTATTGCGTGCTTCTGTACACTAGTATTTGGACCCATCGATATTGTATAATACAATGGACAGATCGCAGGCTCCACCCTCTGCCCGCTCGATCACCCGGGAGTAGATACGCTCATGGTCTTGAGTATGGATTCCAAAGTCGGGCGTATCCAAATACTCTCCAGTATCGATAATACATAGTGTATTATATACTAGGACTAATATGGCAGTATCCGCGGAGTCGCCAAGAACTTTTTATACCGAATGCGTCATGATGCCGGCCGTTAGATTAACCGCTGATAACCTAGAAACCAATCAATCTTTGTAACACCGTTCGGAGATGTACGACCTTATCAGAAGCCAAATTCAAACGCGGAGTATATGGGTGACCGACTAAACCAAACTATGCCATGAGTCCAAGCAGTGGGAAACACGCACAAACCACGTTCCCTGAGCACTCCACCTTCCACATTGAATATCACGTTCAATATGCAGCATTGATCACGAATGAGCCCCCCGCCATGTGGCTTCGATTAAATGCCGGCTCGAACGAAGGAAGGATGTACGCGAACTTTCACGGCGTGTTGGACTTGTCGCCGTCGTCGGGTCCGTTGTGATGGCCAACAACCTTTCTGTTCTGAGTGCACACGTGCACGAGTAGCTTGCGACGGATACAATGTCAAATTGGTCTGGGTAGAACCCGAGACGGGAAATTACCAGTCTCGTTGTCGGCGGACTCTGGACTGCGCCTCGACCTGGAAGGGTTCCAGACTGCTCACCTCGGGGGAAGTAGATCGATTTATATCCGAATGCGATTTCCGAAACCCAGATGGGAAGACGGTTCATGTTCGCAAGGGACCATTCTCTGCTTTCCTTGCCGAACCACGTCGTGGTGACAGACCCGAAGCCATCGAACCGATGGAACCTGAACAGATCGCGGGGAATGATGATGGCAATTTGGTTGAGTCTGAGCAAGACTATGCCGATGCTACGTCCGGTTTCGATCTCACGGTCATAAATCTACCTCGAAAACCCTCCGGCGATCTTTTCCATCACTACGTACAACACGTCGCATGCCTCATGATTCCCGTCGATGACTACCGTAACCCATGGAAATCCACGTACCCATCCATTGCTGTTCATGGAGAAGGCGAGGCCTCGACATCCTTATATTATGCCCTGATATCTCAAGCGGCTTTCAACCGATCTAATCTCAGGACACCTGAGCAATATGAACTCCGTGCGCGCGATCGAGCGCTGGCACTCAATCACTATGGCCGAGCAGTCCGAGGCCTGAGACTTTGTCTCGCTCAGTCAAGTCAGGACTTTGCACAGTGTATAGGAACTGTCATGACTTTGATAATGGCCGAGGTAAATATTGTTTACACCCAGAAGATGAGAGACCCCGTGCTGACAGGAAAACCCCCAATGAACAGATCTGGTCTGAAGAATCACGTGCTTGCAGACTACACTTCCAAGGTGCAATGAGCATGGTGGATAAATATCTCCTGCTTCAACGCCAACGCCAACCATGGGCTAATTCCTACGAATCGTGGATCATAACCCAAAGTTTGGCCCTCAGTAGCCTTTTAGTGCAGACAGCTTCATTTCACGCGACAAGGTACCAACAAGATGTCGTGGAAGCACTTATTTCTTCGGTTTCTGAGAGAGAGCAATTCGGCTTCACCGTTGGGGCAACCAGTTGTCAACTGCGTTCGATTCTCAGAATATATCGGATGGAAAATCAATTGCGGCGCAACATGGTGCCTGAAGATCTTGATTCGAAGGTCGCTGAACTCCTGAACAGTCTAGGAAGAGATGCCATGCAGGGGAGCGGAGGAGGAGGCGACGAAGGAAACCCAAACGACTTCGAAACAATGCACTACCAACTCTTCTCTGCCGCCGCCGAGATCTACCTATACCGAGTCCTCTTCGACATTCCACCCTCAAAACTACAGTCCAAGATCGCCACAGTCTTGGACATGGCCACGCGCTTCATCCAATTCGGGGCGGGATATCCGACGGCCTGGCCCGTGTTTATCGCTGCCGTGGAAGCTGCCACGCCTGAGCTGCAACACTCAGCAAGTCGTTGGCTTGACTGGCTCATGAGCCACGGGATTGGGAGCCGGAAAGATTTGAAATTGGTCATTGAGGAGACGTGGAGGAGAAGAAGAGAGATGGCCGGAAAAGAAACAGGAAGAGGCGCGATTGTAGTCGAAGAAGAGGGCGTCTCGATCGATTGGAGAACGGTGGCCGATGATTTGGATTGTGAAGTTATTCTGATCTGATTACGTCTGCGTGCACTCACCTATGGGCTTTCTATGTACACACATCGTCCATGTTCACAGAAGAAGAATCGATGATCAACAATCTCTCTCTGCTCAATCGCTCCACTCCCCTTCAATTTTCAGGAACCTCCGATGCCGCTCCGCGAATCCCCTGACCGCGTTGACAAACCTATTCTTCCGGCGTACCCAGTATCGGCGAGATCTGCCCCCGTCTCGTCATCCAATAGCCCTCTTCCAGCATTTCCGTCCAAAACAGATCCTTCAACTCCTTAATCTCCTCCATCTCTTCGGTACCCCCTTCACTAAAATGGATCCCCACCATGGATCCTCGACCAGTCACACCGATCCTAGTCCCTTTTGTGGCTGCGATAAGTTTCTCTCTAAAGCGATCGCCCAGTTCGTTAAACGCCACAGCGATTTCTGGCGTGTAAATATCTTTTAGCCCCACGTAACCCGCAGTCATGGCTATGGTATTGTTGTTGAAGGTCCCGCTGTGGGCTAGGGCCGTTGGACTACGCGGATCGTAAACGGCCATGATGTCGGCACGTCCTCCGAAGGCGCCAAATGCTACACCGCCTCCAAGATATTTGCCGAAGGTGCTGAGGTCGGGTTGTAGATTCAAGCGGGACTGGATGCCGCCTGGCGCGAGTCGAGAGGTCATGACTTCATCTAGTATGAATACGAACCCCCGCCTATATTAAAACATATGACACCGAATACTCGTCAGCACAACATTTCTCCGGGATCAGAGGAGACAATTTTGGGGAGGGGGGAAAACTGCGCTCACCTTTTTTGCAGCCTCCGGGGCACTCTTGACAAACTCCTCCCGTGCAGGAATACACTCGCCAGCGCCTTGCATTGCCTCGATAATAACCGCCGCCACACCAGGAAGCTGGATTTTCTCTCTCGCATCTTCCAAATCATTATACCTTGCTATAATCCAATCTTGTCTGTCCACGTTGTTCTCTGCGCATCCTCCGTCGCCAAAACTCAAAACTGCACCATGATATCCGCCGTGAAAGACCACCACTCGATTTTTTCCCGTGAACCGTCTCGCGGCACCGAGAGCATGCAGGTTCGCTTCGATGCCGGAGTTTGTGAAGCGGATCCTTTGCAAGTTGAAACGCTTACATAGCAAGGCTGCATGTTGGGCTTCCTGGGCAATGGTACCGCCTAGGTTCAAGCCGACGTTGTGAACCACGTTGATCAATGCTGCTTGGATCGTGGGGTGTGAGTATCCGTATAATGCCACCGTGAGCTCGCCGACTAGGTCAAGGTACACGTGTCCGTCTTCGTCGGTGACCGTGTAGTTCCGACCACGGGCGAGGGAAATGGGAAATGGAAATGTGTGCAAGAGACTGCGAGTGTTACCACCGGGAAGGTAGTCGGCAGCGTTCTGATGGAGAGCAAGAGATTTTGGATTGCGGTTGGTGAAGCGAGTTCGGGCAGCAGAGAGGGTCTCGGAGTGTCATCGTCTGGCCAGGCTGGGGTTCTGGCTCTGTCTTCTTGACTTCCACCGAAGTTGAGGCAGGAGTGGGATTAGCCATCGTTGTAATGGCCATAATGAATGCTCAAGAAAGTTTAAGAGGAAAGGACTCAAATAGATTAAGGGAGATCAAAAGACAGAGGAGCAGAAGATGATTCAACAGCGGTAGTGATTTTGCTCTCTTGTATGAGTGGAAGCAAAAATCATCAATTTCCATACCTAGTGGCACTCTTGTATACACTGTGACGTTCGTCATGGCTTGCCATGTTCATCAAACACCCACATCTGTATAATAGTGCTTGTGTCTACCTACCGTCCGTCGTGACGCAATTGGATGGGATTCATTCCAGTGTTACACTGGCGGGGTATAATTCAATTACTAGCCGTTAGATACTTCTGTGGCGACAACTGACGTGTTCCAGTGAGGATCAAACGATGGCACAGCATAGCTAATATCGAAGATCATACATACGTGAATACAGCTTCGTCTTGGACTTCCTCTTACGAAATCCGAAGGATATTACAGTGACCTAGGTTCTTTAAGGTGAAAACTAGGGTCCACATCCTATGTTTCCTTGTTCAAAGAATTCAAGGCTTGACATAGTCAAAGACTATCTCTATTTATGAATTCTCCCTCTTTGCGTGGGCCTGCTCCTCAACGCAGGCAAGAACGAAGATATATACCGGGTTCTACGTTGCCGCAACGTGTACATTGTCCAAAGAACAGATCGCCGATCAACG
This sequence comes from Rhinocladiella mackenziei CBS 650.93, assembly GCF_000835555.1. Taxonomy (NCBI): domain Eukaryota; kingdom Fungi; phylum Ascomycota; class Eurotiomycetes; order Chaetothyriales; family Herpotrichiellaceae; genus Rhinocladiella; species Rhinocladiella mackenziei. Next base: position 1,392,936 of record NW_013550597.1, read on the forward strand.
ATTCTCATTTTCCATCTCCTTCCTCATACACTATTAACCACCTCATCCACCACACGCGTTACAGCAATGAGCTTCTCCTCCGCAAGGGGCCGGCCAATGAGTTGCAAACAGACCGGAGCACCGTCAAAGAGCTCGGGATCGTAAATATCATAGTTCGCCGAATCAAATGAGTTGACAGGTTTGTAATTAAGGTCCTTAACGTCAATAGATTTGTCCACGCTCGTCACAGGGATGATGGTAGTCGGATAGTTGAGAAGGTTCCAGACACAGAAATATCCCCACCATCTAAATATTGAGCATAAATCAGCAGCAAACTCCACGTCAGAAAGGAGTCGCTTACGGGAGGAAATCATGAGGATATGAAGCACTTGCAAAAGCCGGTGTAAGAAGAGCGTCGACTGGCTTTCCTGTCGATGTCATTTTGGCCGTGGCGTTGAGGTGGGCGAGATACTCGTTTTGATAGTTCGCTTGGGCCCTAGGGACGAGAAGAGGGTTGTTAGATAGGTGTATTGACCACCTCGTCCCGGGGGGAGATTACGCTTGATATTGCAGCAGCTCTGGCACAGAGAGTTGTTTGGTCCCCCTTAGCATTTTGGCTGGGGCTGTGATCATCGGTTCACCACCTTCTTCGAGCAGTCGAAACATTTCCGCCCCTGCGGTCGGGAAGTACAATGGTAGCTGCCATGCAAAACAGATGAGTTCAATGCCTTCAGTCATGTGCAACTGCCGAAAAGACGCACCGTAATGTCCCACGACTCTCTATGTTTGTATGGTTTATAGTCCACCACTGCTTACATTAGCAAATGGCAAAATGAGGACCGGGGCTGTGAGATAAGGGCGCTCCGATACCTTCATGTCCAGCCATTTTCAACTTGTCGACGGTGGTCCGAAGAGCCCTTTGGACTGGGGGATGTGGCATAACAACTTCATCCCACCACATGACCCCGAGCGTCAGCTTTTTGGGGCTCTCGGCCGATGACCACGGTTTCTCCACAACGGTGGGATCGGTAAGCCACGGCTCCTTGTCACTCCAAGCCTGCAGAATCAATTCCAGATCTCTGACGCTTCGTCCAACTGGCCCGATAGCACTGGGGATAGCGATCTGCCCTTGTATGGCTTTCAAGTTTCCCATATAACTGCAGCGTCGGGAGGTTGGTTTGATAGCATACATGCCATTGAAAGACGCCGGAGCCCGGATAGAGCCACCAATATCGGTGGCGATTGCAATGGGACAGCCAAAGCAAGACGCCAGAGCACCTTCGCCTCCCGAAGAACCTCCACAGGTAAGAGCGGTGTTGGAGGGGTTCAGAGTACGACCCCAAAGATTAGACACGGTTTCGAGAGCCTGAAAGTCAGTGAGGACATGGCTATATTGTAAGTTTGTTGGGACACTTTCTACTGACCATCCCCGTCTGTGGCATCGTGGTCTTTACATAAAAGACCGCCCCGGATTCCCGCAGCATGTGCACTGACATGGAATCCCGTTCTGATATTCGGTCTACCCATGCCGCAAAACCGAGAGTACAATGCATCCCCTTGACTTCATTCTGATCCTGTACATCTTGTCACCAGCCTCGTTCGAAATAAAGGAGACGCGGGCGTACTTTAATACTAATCGGCAGACCGTGGAGCGGACCGACGACTTTGCCAGTTTGCCTCAGGTGGTCATCTAGTTCGCGTGCTCGTTTGATTCCGCCTTCAAAATCGATATCCATGAGACAGTTGATGAGCTGCTGAGCAATTGCGGCTCGTTTGCAGAAGGCTACCGTCACTTCTTCTGCGGACCAAGTTGCCGAGTGCAACTTTTCTAACAGTGCTGTGGCATCTCTGACATTGGTGATCTCCAATTCTTTGGAGGAAAGAATGCCACAACTCTCAAAAATGGGCTTCACGTTCTTAGGCAACGTCGATAATATTGAAGCATTTAAACGCCAATCCACCGGGATTTTCTCATCTCGTGCGGCGCGCACTGCCTGTCACATCACCCTTTCAGTATGTCAATCCCTATCAGATTCGGCGGATCACGTACTGCAAATTTCTGCTCCTGTTCCTGATTCAAAGCCATCTTGTTTTGCTCAGCCATGTACAATGCTGGGTCTGATACAAGCCGCCCGGTGATGGGTCCTGCGAGTGAGATATAGAGTAAATCTTTCCGCGGTCACCGTGCCCGTCTAAGTGCAGCCAATCCTGGTACGTATGCCCTCTAAGGCAGCCCAGGACGAGCCCCAATCAGAAGACGAATGAAAACCGAGTCGTGGCAACCGTTTGGGGCAACTCTCCTCCTTGGGATCGCTTGTCAAGAGACGATTCGCTAGTAGAGGTTGTGATATGGGCCTGGCGCACTGACGAAAGCGTGGATCCAGGCGACGCTGATAAGAATGGCCGTCTTGTTCTCATGTCTGCGGACTTTTCCGCCATTTGTCTGCGGTACCTGGGATGCCCTTCTCCCTGTCCTTCGCTCGAATGTTACATTTTCTTCGACAAGTATCTTTCTCTGTTCGGTTCCACAACCTTTATCTTCGGGATTTGTACGATGGGGATGCAGAGAGGCTGGTGAGCTGGTGAACAACATCATCAGTCGGGTTGGTCCGAATCTTCAACCAGGCCTGACTGCATCGACCTCCATACTGGTTGGTGTGTATACAGTCGGTCATGGTGAGCTCAATGAAATGTGTACGATCTCCAAGACTGATTGCATCTGACGCCGATTCAGTTGCCGTAGCAGACCTGAAACCGACTGTTTTACCGGAGTCATGAGGGAGCGGAGAAAGCTGGATGTTCTGTTGTAGTAGCACGAAACAGATATTAGGGAAAGAATATAATCGGTAAGTTTGATTTCATTCACGATTTATGCTCTACGTGAGATATATTTTGTGGTCCAGGATGTGCACAAATGGATCATTCTGGGCTTGCTGAGCAAAACCAAGATTATTTTCTAGCCATCAGCCATAGCGGTCGTGTCCTTGTCTTACAAACGGCGATATGCTCGTTTTTGAAATTACCACCATCATGCTCTACTGAAGTGAGACTTACAACAGAGAAAACAAGTTCACTTACCTGAAAGGAAGTAGCGACTACCACGAGATGTTGTCCTGGATGATGTGGCGACATGTAGGGCCTGGTCCGGTGCACGCAAGCCAGGGTGGCCGGAACCGATTAAAAGGCTAGCAGTCGTAACCAATATTTGGCTCGCAAAAAGCTTCATCTCTATGGCCAGGCCATTCATTTTCGCGCCTTGGTTGCCATGTACTCGGCCTATAGCATCAAACGGTACACAGACGAAACAAACGGGCAACTAGGTGTGATGCGGTACACAGAGCAAGAAAAATACCTCCGACCGCCCTATCGGACGAAGAGATAATTGCCATTGCCCATGAGAACAGGGACCGTGTGGATGTCATTGCTTCCAGTTTCCATAAATGTCCTTGGATCTCGTTTCACGTTCTCTCGAGATTCGAGGATGGTCAACGGCCAATGAAGGGCCCATTGCCACTGCTCTGGTAAAATTCTGCTGATACCAGAAATCTCTTTCTCCGCGCGTCCTTTGAACCACCAATAGCTGTCAACGTATTTCACAACAGCCATGTAGTTTGCTAAGATAGCCATTGCCCGAGGTCTCTTTTGTCCGAGGAGTTGGATGATCCCACTGGTCGATGAAGGAGTTGTCTGATTCATGGAATTCTAAGATGTGAACAAATGGATCAATGTTCGCTGAGTTGTATAGAACCGCATTGTCTCCAAAGTTTGGTTCGCGGGAGGCCCTGAGATAATTTAACATGGCTCCTTCTTTTAGATGTGGTATCGCAGCCTGAAACACGCTGGAGATAGCCAGCCATGGTGAGCCATTGGACTGGAGGGTAGTATTCAGCTTCTTCTTCTGCGGCTGCCGCTAATTCGGCTGCGCCTGAAAGGAGACAAGTCGCCATTATAGACAACATAATCGTGGTCAGACCGACTACGTCGGCGTTGGAAGAACATAGCGAGGATAAAAGCGTCGCGCTCGAGTTGGATGGCCTGGTTGAGATATATCCGGTGAAGCTGAGCAAAATTAACGTCGCGAAAGATTTGGGGAATGGATATTGAGTAGTCCTCTCCTAATTGTCGAGAGGTCGGTGACATCCAAAGGTAGAGAGCTGTGAGAGCGAATATGGCGTTCAGGAGGTACGGATGATCAAAAGCATTGTCGACAGCGTACCAAACGTAGATGTCTTTCAATCGCGCAGTCTGCACCGAAGGAAATGAAGCAGATACAGAGGATTTGAATCTGTGAATGAGGTATAGCTCTATGGGGTGACGAACGGAGTCTGGTAAGGCGAAGCTGTCCATGCTATCTGAATAAGGAGTATTGAGCCCACAGGGCGGCTTGCCATGTCTCCGCGTTTAGAGTTGGCGCAGACAAGCTGCACATGAGGGATGTTCCTCGTTACATTTCACTTTGCGTTCTTTGCAGCGACGGCAGCCCTTGCGGGACTTGCGATGAGATAGGCGAGGCGGCATCAGTCAGCTTTGGTCATGGGAAGTCTGATGTATGCGGATTTGCGGGTGAGCGTGGCGGGGATGCAGGCCGCCTAAACTCAAAACAGAGCCCCGATTGGACGCCTCGATTAACCTTCCAGAGGCTTGTTTGAGCTTGTTTCGAATGGATCTCCCGCAGGTGGTACGAGTACCAGCAATTTCATCCCTACAACTTGAAATCGATGCTCCCTTGCCTAAAACTTTCAGCCCCGTCACCAATCTCCATGCTTCCAATTCGCAAGTTTGGCCACCTCGCTTTCGGATATGCAACATGTCAGGACGATCCCTGAGCCAGATCAGTCCTCCTCGCTGTGCTAGGCTCCGCCAGTCTGGCCACACTTGTCCCTAGACTCCCCCAATATGAATACGACCCCGAAATTAATGTTCTCCTTGCCTTGCGTGTATATAGTATAACCCGAAACCGAGCCCTTCGATCAAAATGCCCTCCACACATGCGCATCTTGATGGCAGTGCCGGCGTGGTGAGACCGCCGACCTCAAAGAGAATCAGAGATATAAGAATCATTCAGCATTCATTCTGACCAGCAGAAACAAATTGTTCCAGGTTCATCATTCCTTGTCAACCAAGGCTCCTGTATTTGATGCTCCCATCCGTAATTTCCAGACTTCAACTTCCCCGTTTCGTGCATCTTCGACCATCCGCCGACCAACCACCAACATCGTCTTCGAACAATGGCTCTCGATCAATCAACCAGTCTCTCGGTCGCAGAGTTAGCAATCTATCTCATTCTTATACCAGCCACCGCCTGGTTTGCATACAAACACGGACGACGCGTCCTTTTAGGCTACATCTACCTCATCATCTTCGAAACGCTACGCGTCGTGGCCGGAGGCATTCAAATCCATGCTCACAATACGGGAAAACCATCTACAACAGGTGCCATCATCGACTCAGTGGGTCTTAGTCCTCTGCTGTTGGCCTTTGCTGGCTTTTTGCATGAGTTGACGTGGTATTATGCCGCCATCAACCGGAGCTTCAATGCTTCTATACTCAAAGCAACACTTATCCACGTCAGTGCTGTCACAGGCGTCGCCCCTCGCTGCGACTGGCGGATCGAAACTTGCGGATCAAAATGCCACTCAATCAGATGTTGATACGGCCCACACTCTTCAAGAAGTTGGTTCTGTTATTCTTCTCGTCACATGGACTGCCCTCGTTGTGCTCTGTGTCCAGCTCAATCTGAAGCTTAGCAGCCGTCGAAACTTGAGGATCCTCATGGCAATCGCTTGCGTTTTCGTTGGTATTCGTGCCATCTATAGCGTCGTATACGCATTCGACCGTTCACCATCGCTCAATCCAATCACCGGCGACTTTACCGTCAAAGTCATTTTGGTCATTTTGGTTCAACTGATGGCGGCGCTCGTGCTGCTCATCGTTGGCTTTTTGACCCGCAACATCGTCCATGAACACGGGTTGAAGAAATGGGGACCGGAGAGACATGAGAGAAACGTGGAAAGTCGGGGCACATCTATTCCACTTACGCCTCCCAAATGACCTTGTCACTCCCCGTTAAAGGGTTGAAAAATGTCAGAGACAAAAGTGGAGGCACGCTGGAAGAAGAATATTGTACCCGTCCACGTGGTTGTCGGCTGCCGTTCGGTGCTAACACATTGCCTCATTGTAGATAGATGACCGACCTGAGTTTGTTGACATTGGAGTTTGATGATAATCATACCGTCTTTCACGTCTAATTATTTCTCCATTCAAAATCTAATGATCCCAACAAACCCTTCACTCGTTTTCTATTACGGTGCGACGTTTCAAGCAAATTATGCCGCAAATTTTCATAGAAGCTCCGCGCGCTCAGTGCTTACTCCATTCTTTCGCATCGCCCAACGACTCGGAAAAAAATATTCTATCCAAATCCCACGAGCGAAACAAGAAGCACCACCGCGTTCTGCACCCAAGTCGCTGCTCGCGCACAGCAGGAATGTCACGTTGATCATGAACTGGCCGAGCGTCTGGTCAAGAAGCAGCTTGATGAATACATTCGTGCAATTGATATCGATTTGCTGTTTGGGTGTCTGCTAATGTTGTAGTATGTGTTTTGGCTTTGACATATTGCTAGCCTTTACCTTTTGCCTTAGCCACAGCTTTCTCTGAAGCCAAGTCCAGACCTTTCAAGATTCTTGCTAATGCGGTCGAACCACTTCCCGGAACGTCGTCGGGATGTGCTCTTCTGGGACCGGCTGCGCTGAAAGGATCCCGAACAATGCAAACTCCGTCACGCGAAGCCCGTTCATGTCCATAGTCGCAGCAGAAGAAGTTGAAGTTTTGTAAAAGTCCGTTGCGCAAGTGTTTTGAGCCGTCAAGCTTGCCAGGGCTTTTGGGATCGCGGATTTGATGGCGATGGAGATGATTGAGGGCATTGTGACATCGGGATTTTACTTTTTGTTCAACAATCCCTAGGACATCGCCTAGTTCTTCCTTCTAGTGAGCAAATATTGTATCTGACTCAACCACATATACAGAGTAGTTTATTTCCGTGAAGTTTTGGTACATTGCCAAAAAGATCAGGACTCCGTGAACCGGGTGTGACCAGCTACGGTTGCCATGACCATACTCCGTGCAATGTGCGGCTCTTCTTGGTCTTCGTGCCTAACACGAGCTTCGCTGTACGCAATAGGTAAGAGCAGAAATTGATGCAAATATGTATGAGAGATACCTTACCTCCTATATATGCCCTATCGCTCTCCCTGCACAAGTTTCTACCGCCGCGATAGTCTAAGAGCTGATGCTATTATGATCAAGGCCATGGCAGACTTAATGAGGCAATTTGTCTTAACTTTGGCCGCTGATGCGTGCTTTACAGAGGAAAAGGGGGGGGATATTGGAATTCAGGCAAGCCCAGCACCAATTCCAACGTGTCTGGTTGAGCTTAGCAATGCCATCCACCTAGTATTACGCTGACATATAACAGACTTGCCATTTGCGAACCGTGAAAGGTACAAAGGACAAGCCAAGCGAACAACCACCTTGGTTGTGGGTGGGAGGGATTTGTCGAAGCAGTGGTACAATTGAAAACAGCTAAAGCATGTGCTATCATGAAGACCAATCAAACAATCTTGGGCGCTCCCTGCTCCCTGTGGGAAACATCGAAATTGAAAGTTAACCGGTTTAATTCTCCAAGTTATGTTCAGATCTAGAAGCGAGAGTCAATGGAGACGTGACACTGGCCCGCCATATGGTTCGAAACTTTTCATTCACCTTAATGCGAATTTAGATGCTAAGGGCCTCTTTTCAACGTTGCGACAGACCATTTTGGATGATTATAGGGTAAAGCCCCGTTAGAAGCGTATCTCTATTACAAAATGCCAGACCATGGTCAAGTAACTCCTGACAAATGCAAACAAATTTTTGAAAATGTTGACAGGACCAAATCAACATTACTGAGGGCCCAAAATATCATACATGCACACGTAGTCTGGGGTATCACATCACTTCGATCGCAGTAATTCAACAGATAAATCACATAACAGCCTACCACAACGTCAGTAAATGACAGCAAGCACAGCGAAAAGAGGCTCAACTTACACATTCACTCTTATCCTTCCCTGCAGGGACACCCATCTCGTCAAACGTCTTGGGGCCTTTGCCTGGTGGTCGGGCAGCGTTGGCTGGCATGGAATTCGGCTTCGAGGGTTGAGCAGGGCCACTTGGGGCGTTGGCCGGTGGTTTCGAAGGAGCGATGTTAGCCGGCTTCACATTTTGCTGAGAAGGCATTCTATTGGGGGGAGGACGAGCGTTCGGATTGGGCGGGCCTCCGTAGCCCTGATTCGGACCGCCTGGTGCCGGGCGATTGTTTCCAGGTGGCGGTCGACTTTGCGGAGGTCCTTGTCCTGGTCCTTGCTGTGGACCTTGACCGGGCCGAGGAGTGTTACGAGGCGGGTTGTGAGGGTGAGGAGGTGGTCCCATGTTTGACCCATTAGGCTGCGGGAGCCGTGGCTTTCGTTCTGGTTCAAGGGGAGCAGAATACCCAATGTCAATCTTGGGTGTGGTGTTTGGACCTCCAGGACGTGGATCAAGATACGGCGACGTCGTCTCCGGTCTAGTTGGCGGGTGAATTTGGGGGACTGGTTGAGCATAAGGTGGTCCCCCAGATGGCATACGTCCTCCACGCCCATATCCCGGTGGCGGAGGTCGGCCGTCATTGCTCGAAAAAGGACGTTGTTGCGGTGGCATATGAGGCTGACCATGTAGATCGGGTCGTGGTGCGGATGCAGCCGAAGCGGGTCGAAGGTTAGGATTGATACCAAAAGCTGACGTTGGTCGGAATTCAGGACCTTGGCTTGCGGTTGGCATATTGGGGGGGCCAGTAGGGTATGGTGCCGCACTTCCAGGTCGTGCTGGTGGTCTCTGATTGTTGAGAGACAGTCGAGATGGGTCAGGCATATCGAGCACCTGAGACTCGTGTTCTTCTGAGAGCGTTGGCATAGCAGGCACTGGCGGAGGTGCATTTGCTCCGCCAATTATCGAGCCTCGCTGCTGTCGAATCTTGGAGAGGGCAACGCTCTCATGATCTTTCCGAGACAGGGTTTTGGATCGGGAAATGGCATCGATTCTTCCACCAGCGTCTTGATTACCACTTTGTGATGCTTTCCGATACCAGTCCTTGGCCAGCTCAAAGTTGACTGGAACGTAAATGCCAACCTCATAGTAATATCCTAGCGCAAACTGGGCTGTCGCAAACCCCGAGAGCGCCGCCCGTTGAGCATAGGTGAATGCCATTTCTTCGTTCTTTTCAAACAGCCCTTCGTGGCCGCAAAGAAACCATTTACTTATTGCAAGTTCGGCGTCAGGTTCGCCCTGTTTGGCAGCGAGAGCATTATAATGTAACGACAATGCCGGATCGAAAGGACAGCCAAGTTCGCAAAGTTCATAAGCCGCTCCCATCTTCACTTGTGCCTTTGCAAAGCCCAAGTAGGCGGCCTTTTCGATGTTGATCTTCGCGGCGGCAGTATCTTTCGGTAGATATCGTTCCGGAACCTGGATTTGAGACATTTGATGTGATTGAAGCATTCCAAAGACATAAGCACCTTGCGGAGCATTTTCGTCAGCTGTCTGTGCTGAAGCATAAACCAGATTGAGGCCACGCTCAAAATCTTGCGCTTGCCCATGCTGGCCGAGGAGGGTCATCATTCCGAGTCTGTAGCAAGCAGCAGAATCGCCTGCATCGGCACCTTTCTGATAATATTTGATCGCTTTCAGCGCGTCGTTGGAAGATTCGAATTGCATTCCGATTCGGTAATCGGCGCGAATGTAGCCTCGTTCGGATGCCCGGGTATAGCACAGAAAGGCTTCTTTCTTGTCGACCCTGTGACCGAACTTGCCAAACTCCAGCCACATGCCCCTCATAAACTCGGCTTTAGGGTGATGTTGATCCGCGAGGAAATTGACGATTTTGATCGCATCTTCCCTGAGGACATGTTCGATTCGTGGCGTGCGTGTTCTGGGTGTTTGAGCCAAAGCTATTCTCTCCTCGTTTTGTTGACATATTTCCACATACGCCAATGCGTCTTGTGCCCATGTCAGCTGGGTATCAGGGTCGTTGCAACTCAACACAGCAACCCTGGCATTTTCCAAGGTCGCTTCTTTCTGTTCGTCGGTCGGAGGAATATTTGGAGGAGGATCGCGAATGGTCGGGAAAGGAGAGAAGTTTGGCTGTTCTGGTGCCGCCATGGAGGTCGTTCGGGGAGGGAATTTGTCTGGTTGATATGATTGAGGAGGAGTGTTCGTTGGCGGCATCTTCTGGTCAAAGTCTTGCTGAGGAGGATGAGGTGATGACTGAGTCACCCAAGCATTCATACTGGATGGCATGTATTCTGCAGACTGAGGGGAATAGACGGATCCAGAATATACCGAATTAGGACTTGATGCCGCCTGTTCCATTTGAGCTACATTTTGCTGGATGTTGGTAGGGAGTTCATGTACTCTGTAGCCGTCAGCAAGGGGGTCGTTCTTTTGAATTCCACTTTTTCAGTCCACCAGCATACCGGTTAGGGATTGGTTGAATCAACTCGGGCATATAATAGGAATCATCGCCTCCCGGAACGAAGGTCGCACCTGTATGGTAACTCATGGTTGTGACTAAAGGTAGATCTTTGCAGTCCCGCGGTGGGGGGTTTTGTTCAGCTCCGACGCCTGATCGCCCTGGTCACTGGGTGGACTGAAGAAAGATCTTCAAGGCCCGGACAGAACAGCTTGTGTTCCTTCCCACCAAAAAGAGCAGTCACCGAGAGTGATATGTTCTTTTCAGGAGAGTGCACTGGTGCAGCTTACGCGGACCAAATGGGAGAGAGATGGTGCCTCGGGGCCCAGGGTGGGGGTCGAAAATGAGAGTGATCAACGGAGGACAATTTCCGACTGTGAATGCTCAATGTAGACATGTCTCGAGGATGGATGATGAGGCGGACAATATGGGCGTCTACCGGATGGCAGCATCAGGTGAGGCAGGACATCGTGACAACAGCTGGAACCACCTTGGAGGCGTGTGCTACTATTGTCAACAGAAGTGAGCAAAAAACTGGGAGAGCAGGGAGGGCGCAGCGAGGCTGCATTTGATGGTGAACAAGGTTGTGTGCAAATGCTCAATGACATCTAGCTAACCAGGCCGGCTAGTCGACGGCAACAACGGAGAACACGGTTTGCTAGTGGACAAAGGCGCAGTTGGCAGGCTAATGTTCGAAGAGTTTAGCGAGCAGACCGCCCTTCTCCGCATTGGGCTCTCTCACTGAGCATGGCTTGCCCCTTGCCTCCCTCACAGCCACAGGCCACCCATTTTTGGCATCGCAAGCTCGTGCCTTGTCACCTCATGGGGGCTACGATTCCTGATCAGCCATGTCGATTTGCCTCTGACAAAACAACGCACGATGTCGAATATGAGATAATCAACGATTCTTCCCACACATGTCACGTTTTTTCGTGACACGACCCCATGCAATATTCTGCTGCCTGATTCGTGACCCCCACAAGAAGACGTGGCTGTGGGATCCATTACGACAAAAAGATCTCCGAAAGCAAAAGAATGGCAATATTTTAGAGAACCGAAATTACCATGGAGCCAAGTCAGGCGGACTTCTGCCACCCGTACCAGCCGTATTCTATTCAATTGGACTTTATGACCAACTTATATCGCTGCCTGGAGGAAAAGAAAGTCGGGATCTTTGAGTCTCCGACTGGAACAGGCAAATCTTTGAGCCTCATATGTGGGGCCCTAACTTGGCTTCGAGATCATGAGCGTCGCTCTTTGAGCGGCACAGCTGGCGAAAATGATCCAACGGACTGGTTGGTGCAAGCCGAGTCAGCGGCACAATGCCGTGGACTGCTTCTTGAACGTGAAGAACTCGAGCGGAAGCTTGCCAGAATTCGCGAGGAAGAGGCCTGTCGTAGAGAGCGAAGAGTCGACTCAAGGGTCTTAAAGAAAGCACGCACTGCCGATGCAAATGGTGCAGATCGTGCTTTAGATGATGTTGAGGAGTTTATGCTTGATGATTATGACGACGATGGGGAAGAAATCCCATATCAACGTAACAGCACTGGTTACTCAAGTTCAACTCAGGCACTACTTGACAAGTTACAACAGCCGACAAAGACAGACGTGGAAGAAGCAGAAAAAGATCGACTCAAAATCATCTTCTGTTCGCGCACGCATTCCCAACTGACTCAATTTGTCAATGAGTTGCGTCGTGTGAAGCCGCCATCCTCTATTCCCCCCGGATTCGAAGATATTTTACCTGATACTTGTCTTGAGGAAAGGATCAAGCATCTCGCACTCAGTTCGAGGAAAAATTTATGTGTCAATCCTCTAGTCACCCGCTTGTCATCCACGGCAGCAATCAATGAGCAGTGTCTCGAACTTCAGAAACCCAGAACGGTAAAGGATAAAAGGTGTCGCTACCTGCCTTCCAAGAATGACAGAGAAAGAGTGGAGTCGTTCCGAGACAGGGCCATTGCACAGATCAGGGACATCGAAGACATTGGCAATCTCGGGAGAGCCATGGAAATTTGTCCTTACTATGCCTCTCGAGCTGCCATCGCTTCGACCGAAGTCCTTACTCTTCCCTATCCTCTTCTTTTGCAGAAATCCGCCCGAGAAGCACTGGGAATATCGCTCAAGGACAATGTCGTTGTCATCGATGAAGCGCACAATCTGATGGATGCCATCGCGGATACGTTCTCCATGGCATTGCGCCTGAGTCAGCTGGATCAAGCTGTAGACCAGGTAACTGCTTATGCGATGCGATTCAAAAATCGCCTGAAAGGGAAAAATCGAGTCTATCTTACGCAAGTGATTCGGTTACTAAATTCGCTCACAGATTGCCTACGGGATACAATGAGGAATACACACTCCACAGAGGTGTCTGTTCCTGCTGCTCAGCTTATGTCGGGGAAAGGCGTTGATCAGATTAAACCTCATAAGCTATTGCGGTATCTGCACGAAAGTAAACTCTGCCACAAGGTTGAAGGCTACACGGAATCTCAAAAGGCCGAGAACGAGTCGAACCACGGAAAGGGTGTTTTGATGCACTTCCAGGACTTCTTGTTGAATTTGATGAATCCACAGAGTGAAGGAAGATTCTTTGTGAGCCGACAAGACAAGGATATCATTGTTCGCTACACTTTGCTTGATCCAAGGGAGCATTTTCGGGATATCGTTCAGGATTCCAGAGCAGTCATATTGGCCGGAGGGACTATGTCCCCAATGACTGACTATTCCGACTATCTTTTCTCATATCTCGAAAAAGATAGGCTTCGAACTTTTAGTTTTGGGCATGTCGTTCCAGCTTCTCATTTATTCGCTCAAGCCGTTGTGAATGGGCCTTCGAACGTCGAGTTCGACTTCACATATGAAAAACGTGCTTCGGAGAAAATGATCCTGGAATTGGGCCATTTGATTGTACGCGCTTGCAGAGTCGTACCGGACGGAGTAGTTGTGTTTTTCCCTAGCTACGACTATCTGTCTCAGGTTGTGTCCGTTTGGCAAAGACTCCCAACCTCCCAACCGCTGATGACGGTCCTGGGTAAAACGAAGGTCACCTTTCAAGAATCCAAGTTCGTTCAGGTCGAGGAACTCCTGCGAGATTATGCGAACGCGGTAGACGCTGGGAAGGGCGGCTTAATGCTGTCCGTCGTTGGCGGAAAGCTTTCGGAGGGAATCAATTTCTCGGACAGACTGGGTCGGGCAGTGATCGCGGCTGGTCTTCCGTTTCCAAACGCCAATGGTGCGGAGTGGAAGGCCAAAATGCAACATATTGAGGCTCTTCGATATCAGCAGTGCAAAGGAGAGGGAAAATTCAAGGAGGCGGAATGCAGGACGGAGGCGAAACGTGCAAGTAGGGACTTCTATGAAAATGCATGCATGAGAGCTGTCAATCAAAGCATCGGAAGAGTCATCCGTCATAGAAATGACTATGCAGCAATTCTGATGGTAGACAGACGGTTTGCGACGGAAAGGATCAGGCGGAAACTGCCAGGATGGATTCAAGGGAGCATGCCGAAGGGTATTCGAGCTTGGGACGAAATAGAGAGATCTCTTGAGGACTTCTTTCAAGGTAGATAGGGATAGAAGAGTCTATCAGCATGGAAGCACCGCGGAGGGGAGGTCCTGAGCGAGGTTTAAAGCAGCAAGTTTTTACCTACGCTTGAGCTGCCAAGATATTTTCACGCTAGTCCGTCTTAGGATCTTGGCGCACATTTCGCCGGCAATTCAACTGCGCTTCGTATTTCAATTTGTCTAGCGGTTGTAGACACACAACTTCAGTCTCAACACCGCCAAAATGCCTACGAGACTGACAAAGACTAGAAAACTGTGAGTGTTTCCCTTCCATTTCACGCACATGACGCCTCGGCAGCGATCACCTGCTCGACGTAGCCTATTTGCTTCGATCAATCTTTTTCCCGACAAGAACTCTCTTCTCAGCCATTCTACATTACTACGACCGAATCAACGACTTCTCTCGACCGATTTTCCTAAGTTGCCCTCTATCTAATTCTGCGGACGAAGCGGCGCTGTTCGATTTTACGTTCGGACTTCTCGTCAAATACAGGACTTGACTAATATTTGATTCTTCAGCCGCGGCCATGTGTCCGCTGGCCACGGTCGTGTAGGAAAGCACCGAAAACACCCTGGAGGTCGCGGTCTTGCTGGCGGTCAGCATCATCACAGAACAAACATGGATAAATACCACCCTGGGTACGTTTCATTTGAAGATGGGAGGCTGCGAAGGAGTTGCTCCTGCTATGGTTAAGCCATACAGACATATTAACGGTTATCAGTTACTTCGGAAAAGTCGGTATGCGACACTTCCACCTGCTCAGAAACCCTTATTGGAAGCCTTCCATCAACCTTGACAAGGTCGGGACTTCCCAATTTATTATATACGACAAAGGGATGACGACTGACATGGCGTGGCAGCTCTGGTCCTTGGTTCCTGAAGAGACTCGCGATGCATACCTTTCTGGCAAAAAAACTGACACAGCCCCCGTTTTCGATCTCCTTCCTCTCGGATATTCCAAAGTCCTCGGAAAGGGCAAAATTCCAGAGATCCCGATTGTTGTACGAGCACGATGGTTCAGCAGAGAGGCAGAGCGAAAGATCAAGGAGGCCGGTGGTGTTGTTGAGCTGGTTGCATAAGTGGTGTTGTGGCAGTCGATTTTAGAATCAGGGTGAATGGAAATGGAACGACGTTACCGACTGCAAGAAAGGATGACGTTTCAGCATGCATTAGGCCGGAGGTTATCGATTTGTCTCATACTGAGGAGGCGTCGATGCAAAAATCAAAAAACTGAAAAGATACTGCACCATCGGGTTGGTTCTCTATGGATTTCTTCTAAGCAACCATAGATCTATACCCGACACTCAATGAAGTCTCCTATTGATTTCCATTATTTGTCTACGCAGTTCGATCCACCGGAAAACTGGCTTTTATGCTTCCTCTTTCATTTCGCAGTTGCACCAAAATTGATCACACCCACGTGACCCTACTCGGCAAACCCGCGCGTTGGGCTCCACATCTTCTACGCGTAGATGAGAACGCGTGTTTCACAGCCTCGTAGTTGAAAGTTGTCTACAGTGACAGACAGAGCATGCTATGTGTTTTGAGGTGCTCGTTTGTACTGCTAGGAGCCTCCACATCGTACGCATGGGCGAATCTACTTCAGTATGGACGACAATGTTTCCCTGCTTGATACACCAAAAAGAGTATCCCTTCAATCGCAAGCAAACACCCTCCGAGCAGAGCTGAAGGACTTTGAAAGAAAGTTCGCGGCGGCGCATGATGATCGCAAACCTGGGAAAGACGATATCAAGGCGGATGTAGCCATCGCAGCAAAGTATAAGGAATACAACAAAGTGCGGGATGTCCTGGCAGGAAAACTCGGCCTTGACGCCTTGAACAAGCAGCAGTCCCAGCCTACCCGCCGAAGACGCGGCCGGACAGACAGTGCAATCAGTCTGACTCCTCATCGACCGCGTAAGGGCCCCAGTCCCTCAAAATCCCACTTGCATCCCAATGAAGTCGACCCTTATGATGCTCCTCCATCGGCCTCGCCGAAAGTTGTCTTTCATGCCATTGGACCTACTCCGCGAAGAGACGGTACGGTACTGGGCATATTTGATTTGTTGTCGAATTCTGGATCATCTAAAACCACCCAGGAAACACCGTCATGCAGAAAAAGGAAGATTGATGCGTTCAATAATTGTACGAATGATGATGCGATACAGAATTTGGCAGTTGCCCAGACACCAAGTCAAAGGCGTAGCAAGCAGGCTGAAAACGAGAAAGAGAATCTCCTAACCATCACACCAGGCTCGCGAGCACGCAGGGGTCGACGACAGCAGTCCAAGACGCCTGTCAGCGAAGGGAAAAGGTTTATGCTCAACCACTTCTTCGCGACGCCCAGCGCTGTCCCTTTTGCCACTTTGATTGATGGCGACGAGGAACTGCACTCAGAAGTCCCAACCGAGACCAACACTCCGCTTCGGGACGCGATACTCGGGCTCTCACCGTCAAAAGACAATCAGGGACAAGCGACAACTAATGCCACTCCGCCCTACCTAAAGCGATCGTTTTCTTTCAAAGAGAGGCTACTTTCTGCATCAAGAGATTCTTCCACCCGTTCATCTTCGATGATCAGCAAGACCCGGTCCTCCACGAGTGCTGGCGCACGGAATCTGCGGCATGTCACATTTCTTCCCAAACCGCTCAGTCAAATGATTGCAGACTTGCAAAACCGGCACAGTACGCTACAAGGAGACAATGATGATGATCTCGAAGCTCTGCGGGAAATGGAATCAAATGAGCTTAACGTCCTAATCAACGATGGCCAGGCCGCTGAAGTCCCGGCTGGAGCTGGATCGCAAATGACTTGGAAGAAGAAAGGACAGAAAAGAACAACACGACGAGCGATTATCAGACCTGTGAAAATGAAGGTGGCTGATGCTCCGAAATTCGTCGCCGCAGAAGATGACGATGAGGTGGAGCCGGAGGATGAACTGGCAGCGGACAGTGAACGGGCGGTCGAGAGAGAAGAAGAAATTTCGCAAGTCGGAGAGACGCAACTTGCCACCGCACCAACCCCTTCAGACCGCAAACCCGATGATGATTCAGATCTTGACCGGCTCATCGCCGAAGTAGAGCAAGAAGGCACCGAACAGCTAAGCGATCCGGAAGATGAGTTCATCCCCGAACCCGCAAGCCCTGTTAAAACACGACGTGGAGGAGACTCGAAGTCTGAGAAAGTTAAATCCGCAAAATCAGTCCGCCCCAAGAAGAACACTGGAGACCTAATTGGAAAACCTGCCTCAGCGAAAGATTCACGAGCAAAAACTTCGAAATCTACCGTGGAAGATGGCAGTGGACCCGGCCGAGTGAGGACGATCAATCCAAATGCTTACACGCATATGAATTTCCGGACTCTAAAGATCAAGAATAAGAACTCGAAGGCGAAATACCGTGGGAGATTTGGGAGGGGCAGGAGATAATATCATTTTGATAAGCTGTTGTGCTGGTGCTCGTGCACATGTCGAAGACAACTTTGTATACGTCTATCTATGGCGTTCCTCCAGAATATCGCGTCGTGCATGGGGAAGGGTGGGTGGAGGGTGAAAGCGTCTGATTTTTCGGCAGAAGAAAAATGACGAGCAGGAGGCGTGTGAAAACTTCAGTTTGGGCGAAACAATACACCATAACGATACAAGAGGATCAGGAGAGACGACCTGAAATTTTTCTTTCTGTAGTCGCTATCTATTTCCATAGATGAATACGATGCGTAACTGCACCGATCCGTGCTGGATAGGATCTGGCATTCAAATCACCCCTGGGCGTGTACTTCTCTGTTAATAGTCGCACTGACCGGAGCAGACCGTCCACGATCCGGTCGTCAGGAGGACTGTCATAGGACCTTCAAAATTGAAACCCGTGTTATAAGGTTATGGGGACGGTTCAGTTCCTCCAATCATCCGTCTCGTCCTAATCTGACCAACTCTTGTAGGAAGTCTTCGCCGTTGACCAGCTCAGTGCTGCCATACATGACCCTCCTGGTGCGTGGCACAGAGCCAACCCCTCCACCACTCGCGCCTTGTCCAGTGGTTCTCTTCACCCACTCTTGCAAATTACCGTATTCGTCCATACTTCCACCTCCGACGGTGAAGACGATTGCCTCAGTGTACCCTTGCCGGCGCTGGCCGAAGCTCGGGGTCACACCAGTCGTCGGTTGACCACTTCTTGAAGGTGGATTAGAGCCACCGGGTGTGCCGCGGGCGTGGGCGCTGCGTGGGTCAAAGTAGAGGTAATTCTCCGTCTTAGCAATTGCAGACGATGATGCGGCTGGTGGGTCCATAATAGATTCGACGATCTTGGTAACCGTCAAGTCTCGGTTGGCGGGGAGGAAGTTCTTGACGCCTGATACGAGGGCTTCAAGGTTCACGTTCCCGAAAGTAGATGAGGATATTTTGTCGGTAAAGTTCTTGGAGAGGGAGGATAGGCCACCGAATAACGGAGCTTGGGCCGGTTGAGATGTTGAAACCGTCGAGGCCATCATCGTACCTCGTGTTTCAAGTCTGACATTGGAAATGTGTTTGATGGCCGCAACAGCATCACCGACTCCGGCACTCGTCAACGCGGCTTCGAAATCCGAGAGTTCGGATTTGGATGGTTCTTTGTCGACGCTCAAATACCAGATTAGGAATATCCGCAGCTTATCCAATGGGTTGTTTCCTTTCTCGTCGGACTTGATAAGGGTCAACATTTGGTCGGCAGTCTGTTTGGTAATGTTTTCCTCTAATTGGAAAAAGTTGTCCAGCTGTCGATCCTTGATGCCTTTCAGTAAGGCCGTGGCGATATTCATGTGCATATCAAGCGTCGCTTTCCGCTCCCGCAATTCAGGCAACAACGTTATGGCTGCCTTCAAATGTGCGGCGGACGCTGAACTATCATTCAGATCTTCAATGCTGTTGACACCCGTCTTCTTGGTGACTTCTTCTGCATCCATCTTGTATTGTGTAAGTTCCTTGTCGATATCCTCGGCCACCTGAGGGAATGGTGCACTCGCGTTACGGGCCCAAAAGAAATCGCTCGCGTTGAGGTCGTAGGCTCGAGGTTTGGCGGTGGTGTTGCCCTCCTCTGCGACGTCCACCGTGATCCGATTTAAGTGCATTTTCAAAACATCATGGACCAACGACTGATAGGTCCATGAGTGAGATAACATGGGCACCAGGTCCACATTTCGATCCAGGATTATCAATACTGGTCGTGAAGGAGTCGAGTACACGTTCGCCGCGGACCCTTTGGAGGAGAACAGATTGTCTTTGGAGTTGAGGACATGGTCTCTCAATTTGCGGTCCAACTTTGTCGCAATCACTTTGGCCAACTCCGACTGAGGACATCGAATTATGGGCACTGATCCCATGGTCACGCTGACACTGAACAGGCCGCTCACAATCTTGTCTATGGCGGCGTCTTGGGCATCGGCCTCGGCTTTGGCACTGTTAAATGTCCAATACGACTCTTTTCCCATGCCCAGGCTGAACAGGTCCGGTTCAGCGACGATAAAGTTCAAATATTGATCGTACACTTGAGCAATGGATTCCGAGGTATTTGTGGAAGCAATTTGAGCGGCAAAGTCTTCAAGAAGAGGACGAGAGATCGAGGAGATGAAGTTGACGTATGCTGGAGTATACAGTCCTCGAGCGAGGTCAGAACAGATGGTTTGGATATTCGCCGCCGTAGGTTCGACGAGGTAGAGGACAGGGACATCTGGTATCGGATATCGAGGTGAGTTTATGTTTCTATCAACCAGTTAGAACTCTGTCGATTTTCAAGAATCCCCTGACCCAATCTTGCAGACGGACAAATGTATCGTCACTCCTTTGCTCCGCAGGTCATTGACACGCAGAACACTGCTTATAATATCCCGTCCAAGATTGTCAAAGACAAGGACCTTCCATATAGGTTCTCCATTCTCATTGAGGAGCGATGTTGATTGAGAGGCATTCGTGGAGTCGACACTGAAGTTGTTGGAGGTGGAGGGGTTGTCATTATTGAGACTGAGAATTCGCTCGATGGAAGCTACCCAAAGTCAGTCCCCATTCGCAGCCCACAAGGAGCATAGAATATTGCTTGCCTATCTGGCGATCTCGCAGTGTCTGGAGGCGGGCGGCCATGGCGGTGATGAATGGTCAATCCGCTGAGAGATCAATATACGACACCCAAGGGTTGGACGAGAGGGAGAAGATCATCTTGGCCTCAGAGAGTCGTATCCGGAGGACATGCTGGCACAAGAAAGGCGCATGTCTAGTAGCACCAGTACAAGAGCATTCAGATCCTCTGCGCTGCCAGCTTATACCAGCCTTGGCAAATCTGTCATTTTCGTGGGCGCCGACAAGGAACCAAGCCGGAAACAGTTAGGCGCCCTCGGCTGGCCAAACTTCAAAGTCAACGTCGCTGAGACCCGATTTCTTCTCTTTTCCCTCATTTATCACAAAAACAATCACTCTTCATCTCCCTCTTATCACATGGATTTTCTCTCTCACCATCCTCGCTCTGTAATTGTTCGCCTCGGCACGTCTGACAGTGGTCTGTAATAAGTGACATTGAATGGTTCTCCATTTTGCTTCACACATGGGCTGGAGTCGGGGTGTTGAGGTTGGCGTGACTCTGGCGCGTTTGCTCGCCATCTAATATTTTGCTTTCGCACAAGTCATCCGCGGCTCTTTTGTACATTTGTACGGCCTGCCGGTGACGGCGGATCGAGTGCATTTAGTGCCTTTGCCAGGCTGGTCAAAATAGAGGGTGTGCGAGTTGGGTTGTTTGGTATCAGTTCCCACGGGAAGGGGGGGCGCTGCGGTTCACGGTTCTCCTGGGTGCCCGGCCAGGTGGCCACAATCAACATCACACTGCAACGGATTTTTTCCGAAAAAAGTTAACCTCTTCTTCGTTTTCCGGACGGCAATAATTCCTACTACGGTCCAGCTTGGAATTTGCAATTTTCAAGCCTTATCGCGTTCAGTTCCAGTTCAGTCCGGCTCCCCCCGGCTCGCTCCAAGTTGTTTCTTCATGCAGCCGAGCGCGTGTTGCGGCCGGTGAGTGGCAAATCTCGGCATAAGCCAAAACTCTTCAACTTTCTGCCGGGGCTCCGAGACCCCGAACCCTGCTCTCACGTGATATCAGCCGATTCAATTTCTGCCACGTGATATCGCGTTCCCTCCAACAACGCGGGCCCTTTGCTCTCTACCTAAACTGTCCATCTCCACCATGGATCCATCCACCGATCCGTCCACACACAACCAATCTTACGGCTTCCTCGACGGTATCCAAGCCTATTCCAACTCCGACAACCTCCAAAATGGCGAGGACTACAGCCAATATTTCGACCCTGCCCTGTTCGAGAACACTACCATTGGACAGAGCTTCTCTCAGCAGCCACAGTCCATTTCACAGAATTTCGATTCGAATATTCCCAGACAGTCCAATAGCCCGGGCATACAGCAGTATACCTCCGCTCAACCCACCTACTCTCATCAACAATATTCCCAATCCCTCTACGACTCTCGCCAGCTATCCCAGCCCAATTATGATCCCAGATTCTACCCTCGACATTCTCCTTCACCCGTGGGATTCGATGGCGGATATCCCTACCAAAGTCCTATGGGCTACCCCAACCAGAACTACAATTCACAGCACATGAACATGCCGCCACGGCAGGATCATACTCCGACACCAAATTATCCGCCAAGACAGCAACACCCTTCGCCGTATGTTAACATCGGACCGCGTCCGTCCCAGCTGTCACAAGTTCAGGTAATATGACCTATTTCTGTGTCTTCATGGCTTACTCACACTGATGTAGAATGCCGACATGATGCATTTTGGGAACTTCCCGGAGCAGAATCACCAACCATCAAGTGCTTTTGTCGATCCATCCATGTTGACTGGAAACCAAATGATCAACGCAAATAGTACGTAGAACTTCTCCTCAGGTGCACCTCACTTCGCTGATCGTTCCTAGACAACAACTCGAACTTCCCAGCTCATCAACAGTATATGCCGCCTTCCTATTTCAAGGCAGGGTCTACCGTCGATCCAAGATCTCTACAAGGGGTTCAGCCTCTGCAGCCTATGCCAACAGCTTCCTCCCAGAGCCCTCATCCCGGTAAGACAATCATCCAAAGTTGTCACTCGAATCTAACGAATTCAGCACCAGCGGTCCAGCCGAAGCCTGAGAAGATCGCCAAGTCAAAGACGCCCAAAGATCCTCATGCACCCAGGAAATCTAAAACTAAGACGAAGAAGGATGTTGCTGCGGACACCAAGACCGAAGAGCAAGCCTCCGACTCCGAGTCAAGTTCTGATGATGAGTTGTCATTTGAAGATGAGGATCCTCCCGAGATGACCCCCACTTTGCTTACAGTTTCTGCTCCGACTGATGAACGTGGAAAAGCTCTTTACAGTTCAGTGCAGGCAGTTTGGGCTCCACGGAATAGACCAGCTCCACCCGAAAAGATCCGAAATGGCATTGCTGGCTTTGGTGATACTGTGCGAAGTTTGAGAGATGCGTGGAAAGTCAAAAATGACAGTCTGAGAAAGGCTGAGATCCCCAACTCTCCTACAGCATCAGACGCCGCCAGATTAAAGGATGAAGTGGCGCGTTATCGAACGGTTATGGAAAGCGTCATGGCTCGATCCAATATGTATGGGCATCCAGCCATCGTCAAAAGGTATGTCAATCCCCAATCCTCTCCTGGTACCAGTGACTGCCCACTGTCTCGCATACAACGTGAAATGACCCCGTGTGGGCCTGGAAATTTGATAGAAACGATGCTCTCAATCGGCCTTTGGTGTCTTGCGCACAGTTCATCTGCCTCGTTGGCCTCAAGGTGCACAGGGGGGAAACCGGGACGTGCATCGCTCGTCCATAATGATCGTGTCCATAGCTACACATCCATAGATAGCGTACAATTCTCCTTCTTACGTGATTTACCCGGCACACCTCGAGGCAGGACAGGTCGTACCTGTTCCTACAGTCAACCTAATAACTCTTACTGATAATTTCGTTTCAGACTAGGTGAAAATCAGTTCACAATGTCGGCCCTATACTCCTTCATGCTGGACAGATTCAATGCGGGAGACTATGACAGTCCCCTCGTCAGCGCGATTCTGGAGGTGAGATCAGCCAACCCTTGCCGTCGCTACAAACGCTAATGTCGAGTAGTTCGTGGTCAAATTTGAGACCCTTGATACTGAAATGCTAGAGATGACCAAACTATCCAAGATACTGCAGCGTTTCACTAAAAGGGCAAGCAGTGAAATAAAGACAATGGCACAAACCATTCTGGATAATGCTGCTGCTGCTTCTGCCAAAAAGGCATCCGCTGCCGCCGCCGAGAATAAATCTGATAAGCCGGCATCACCTAAATCAACTGGGAGTCCGGCCGATGGGGCACGGAAAGAAGTGGTGACAGGAATGAAACGTCCCCGAGAAGGGGATTCATCGTCGCAGTCGGCGCCGAAGAAAGTTGTGAAAGTAATTGCGCAGTCATCGAAACCTCTGGCTCTTCAAAATGCTGAGCGGAGGAAAGCGTTGGAAACGGCTAAGACAGGAGAGAAGAGCGCGACAACGACGACCGCGACGACGTCGACTGCTAATGCGGCAGGAAAGGCCAAGGTCGCCGTGACAGCACCGCCCAAGTCTGCATCTTTCTCGTCCTTAATGTCCGCGTCCAAGAAGCCAGGAACGTCGCTGGCGGCGCGAGCTGCCGCTGCAGCCAAAGACAAGACGACAACCGGCCCTTCAGCGGGTTCCACGCCATCATCGAAAAAGGAAAATGCCAGGAAAGAATCCCCCCCGAGGAACGTCAGCTCTGCACCTGTTGCCAAGACCGCGTCATCCTTCTTAGGCCTGTTGGCCGACATGGAGAAAAAGCCGGAGAAGGAGGCGAAAAAGGAAACAGAAATTCCTAATGAAACCGAAGAACAAAGAGCAAAACGCCTTCGGAAAGAAGCCCGTCGAAAACTTCGTGTATCCTGGAAGGCAGATGCAGAACTTGTGGAGACTCGACTATTCACTCACGACCCCGAAGAAGAGATTGGCCATGGTGACAGTATGAGACGCGATGCAGGTGACACTGGCCGTGAAGGTGAAGCGCTCAAGCTTCACAAAGACATGGAGGAGTTGGAGGAGGAGGAGGAGGAGGAGGAGGATTCGTTTGAAGAACTCGAGCCGTACTCTCCACCTTCCGAGGTGGACTTTAGTGTCCTCAAAGACGAAACAGATTCACTCTCGATCAATTCCATCAAGTATGGCGGGACAGTGAAACCTGAAAGCCCAAGCAGCGAAAAGCAGAATAAACATGAACAAGACACGGTCATGGCCACCTACGCTTCCAAAGCCGATCGTCCGTCCACACCAAAGGAACCAGACGACAGCATGGAGGATGAAGGTGATTTTGAACCGGCCGAACCCGAGACACCATTTGGTGAGCCGAATGAGACAACCCGTCGACGTGAGAAAGAGTATCTGGCTCGACAAGCTCAAAAGCAACCAACTCCCAATACCATGCCGACGAGGACAGACTTGGCGACGCAGGTTCAAGCCATGAGTGCAGTGCAGACTCCACAACAACAGTCTACAGGAGTGTCACCCGAACTTCAACGCGTTTTGAGCATGTTGCAGCAACAGAACCAGTCTACCCCGCCTCCACAAGCTGCGCCTGCTTCGAATGTGAATCTCCAAGCACTTTTGCAGACAGTCCAACAAGTCACCCAGCAATTTCAAGGTCAAAACCAACCGCCACAGTATCAAGCTCCAGCTCAAAATACTGCAATATCGGCTAATCTCAGCGCCCTCTTGGCTTCGATGCAGCAGTCTTCACAAGCCCAGCCCGCCCCCCTTCCTATCGGTCTAAGCAATAATCCTAATCCCTACCCGGGTGCCATCGACGACTCCTCACGCAAACATGCACGTGCCGACTCGAACGACTACGATAACGACTACAGCCGAAAAGGGGGGAACAAAAAGAAAAAGGGCGGCGTTTCTGGTGACCAACCCAAACCATACAACTACAAAACCCAGATTTGCTCATTCTGGGAACAAGGCAAATGCATCAAAGGTGATGCTTGCACGTATCGTCATGGCGATGAGTGAAATGACAAAGTTTTCATCTTGAGCTCTCGACACACTTTCATTATACCTTAGCACAACATCACGGCGCACTGGTTTCATTAATCGAGTCTGGCGCTTGAGCCCTGTGTGTTTCTACATTCAGATGTTGCATTGACATTCAGCTCCACGAAAGACACAGCGAACGTACGGACGATAGGCATAGTTGAAAAAAATCAAATTGTGGGTATTCGAGGCCATGGATCATTAGGGGGCGTTTTTTGAAGAGAGCATTCCTGAATGGGAAATGGAAATAGGAAACTCGGATGGAGTTTGCTCAGGTAGATAGGATCGAAGTGCACACCGAGGCCAGATAGATGCATATACTGTCGTCATGCAAATGAATGATCAAGTTCTATCCTCCCACCTGTTAATCTGTGTATGGAGTTTTCCTTTCTATATGATTAGCTTCATTGTAAAGGCTCAGATGGACTGGCCAAGATGGTGGCCATGAGGCCCGCACTTACCATTGGCTCTCTGTTGAGGACCCTTTTTTTTCCCATTCAAGCATGACCAATTACCACAACTCGACATTGTTTCTTCCCTTTCACATCATTGTCAAATCTTCGGAACGTCTTCATCCTCGTCACTCTCGAAATGACCATCGCCACGCATTTGATCATCGTCTGCTGCCACGCAATTTACCTAGGTCCCGACAGCTCGGACGAATCGAACTGGCTGATCGAACCCTTCCAGAAAGGTGAGACAGGTACTTATAGTGCCCACGTTGAAGCCGGCGTGAGGGAACTCGCAGCCGATGAAAGTGCGCTGTTGGTCTTCAGTGGAGGCCCGACAAAGAAACAAAGGACAGATCAGTCCGAGGGAGACGGGTATTTGGTAAGCGCCTTTATTGCACCAGAAATCACTTGTAATTAGTCTGAACAATTCACTGACCAATACACCAGAAGATCGCAGTCGAACACGGCCTTTTCGGCCTCGAAACATCACCGCCCTCACTGCGACAGAGGATATTCGTCGATCGGTTCGCCACCGATTCGTACCAGAACATCCTATGCTCGCTCGTTCAATTTCCACTCTTTGCCCAGGAATTTCTCGACAGATCTACTAACACGACCACAACACTTGAGTCGTCAGGGTCTTCGCATCGCTCCAACCCGTCTCTCAATCAAAATCAACTCGTTTTCCCCAGCAAGCTCACCATAATATCGCACGAATTCAAACGCGCACGGTTCTTGGACCTCCATCTCCCCGCGCTCCGCTGGACGCGCGAAACGAACTACATCGGAATCAATCCACCATTTGACGCGGCGAGAATGGCTGAGATCGAAACCGGTGATCGGCTTCGTGGTTATGGAGCGTGGGAGAAGGATGTGTACGGTGTCGGAGAAGTATTGACTCGCAAGAGGAAGGCTAGAGATTGGGATGAAGATAGGTTTCGGGCCGATGTGCTGCAGAAGTTGAAGGTTTCTGATGAAGCCAGGAGGAAGTTGGAGAATGTGGTATTTAGGAGGGCTGGGGGCGATTCAAACAGGAGGGAGGTAGAGAAGATGCCGTGGGAATGAATGATGACAATGATGTTCTTTTGAGGGGTCGATGGAAAAGGGGATACTTTATTGTGGTATGCACATGCATGAGATATATTTTATAAGAGGTGTTTGACGTAACACGGAGCTGTTCATTCATATGGGTGCGATTTCACCCGCTAAGCAGTCACATGGACATATAGGGATGGCGCATGTTCCGTGTAAAAACAGGATCAAACCGAATAACTATGGCCAAAGTCCTGGTGGAGAGGAGGGAGAGCGGCAACCCCAGAGCCCAAGACCTATGGGAGGCGGAGGCAGAGGCAGAGATTCTGGCAGTGCTCTCCAACATCAGTATCCGTATGAATGTATGAGAACATTGTATCTCTCCCTAAAACTTCTTTCTCGGCTGGAGCAAGAAGCCAACCGGATTGAGGTATTAACTGCGTCGTCTCTGGCTTTCCTGGCGGCTTGATGGTACAGATCGATGTTCGACTAGGTGTTGCAGTGAGCACGTGTGAATCCTTCGAGTCAGACCGGTATTCAGGAACTCGACCCGAGAGACAAGCAGCGAGGCTATGATGGTACCGGATAAGGATACCTTTGCTCACATTCTCGCGATACATCTCTGATGTAGGCGGAGATATCGTTATTCACAACATCCCGGAACAGTCTCGATAAGAGTAGCACAACCATCGCTCGTAATATACGAAATCATGATCGGTGCATGTAGGGAATCTTTCACTCGTAATAAGACAGTATAGCTTCGACATATGCTGGGAATGTATGACTCATAGCCGAGCACAATACGGTTGATATGGGCAGGGCCATCTCACCCGAAATAGCTTCGATAAAGCGGAAACGTCATCACTCATAATATGCTGAAATGGTCGTCAATGCATGTAGCGGGTCTATCGTCTATAGTGGGCAATACGAGCGACAGAGGCGGGGAATGCTTCAATCATGACAGGGTGAAAGACTATCGATATATGCGGGAACGTCTCCACCTATATCATCCCAAAGCAGCGTAATACTAGGCCCGGAGAGTTTTTGAAAGAGAATGCTCTGCAAGACCCAGCTTAAACCAACCGACCAATAACAACGCGCGGAAGAACACCCGGCCCGATTATCCACCCCTTTATTTTCCAGCCTTGTCCACCAGCTCTACAGTCAAAGCCCGGCCGAAGCGCACAGTCTCGCCAAGCGAGAGACCAGCAACTTGTGGCGCGGACCCGGCACCGACGGACGAAGAGCGTTGCTAACGGTACGCGGCTGTGGGCTCGTATACGGCTCACCATAGAAAAATGACAGGCCACACCATTCTGCCGCATGCATAGGCATCGTGACAGGGCCCCCACGAACCAACGACACCGGAACCAGTCAACAAATGCAAGGCGGGGATAAGAACAGCCGAACCAGCGCCCGCAGCTGCGACAGCGGCCAAAACAAGGGTCGACATTGTTTTTCTTGTTCTTCTCGACGGATCTCGCGAATCACGGCGCTGTCAATGATCAAGGGGTGTCAGCGAGATTGCTCCCAGAGAGCGAAAGGGGAGATGGAAGCAGCAGAAACAGAGGCAGGGACCGCATAGACAGCTGCGGTAGAAATGGATGGGTCTTCTTCGGAGGTAGAGGTGGAGCCCTCACCGCACTCCTTTTCTTGATAACCCTAGTCTCAGCTCAGCAGCAATACCAGTAGATTCTACACCTTTAGCGCCTTTGATGGTCCATCCTAGGTCTCTCGTCAGGCCTGCGACGGGCCTTCTCGAGCGCTCCATTGTCGCGGTTGCGCTATTAAGCCGGTAAAAACCAAAAAGATACCAGCGTATTCAGCCAAGATTAAAAGCAGAAACCATCGGTAAATGGTATACTTACGTGCTCAATTTCCACGCAAACCCGGCCGTTGGCGGCGACAGCGACAGGAGCAGCCGATTCTCCCAATATCCGATCAAATTCGGTGTGGGTTCTCAGGGTCTTCCAGCATGGGGTTTTTGTTGAGGCGATATATAACTACTTCGGTATGGATCTGAAGGATGACGATAATCCCTCGGGATCCTTATATGCACAACAATGCGGGTCCGTTATTCTAGAGAATGCTCGCCATGAATGTGGCGGTTCTCAAGTTTGTGGTCATTTCTATATGCCCGCCAAAGAAAGGAGAACATTCCCCAGGGTATCTACTCAAATCTATATGTGTGGAGTATTCGGTTGCGTATCGTTTGTTCATGCCTGCGAATGATGTGTGGAACTTACAACGCCGCCAACAAAGGCTCAAAGTTGCACGGGAGACTCCGGCTCAACCAAGGTTCAATCTTTGACCCTGAATTCAGCCTTGCAGGTCCTCAACCATGGGCGTACAATCGGCCTCGGATGTTGAGTCGAATTAAATTGCCGGAGACAAGATCATCCACTTATATGTCTCGCACAATGGCGAAAATATGCTGCCGCGAAGGAAGGTCGAATCGCTCAAGACAACGTCAGACTCGGCGCCGCTTGCCGTTAGAGTAGCCTGCCTAGAGCACAAAGGAGCGAGAAAGAGTGTGGTACATGTTGCAAGATATGCTTTATCAACAGCTAGGTTAGATCCAATTGCACAGTTCGCTATCATCAAAGAGACACAAAGTCGTTGCAAGCGGCTGACAGTTGGAATTAGGAATGAAAGACAGGAGAAAGATCAACGCCCTGAGGTTGATTCTTCACCAGAGAAGGTAGACTAGACATGGAAGTCCTTTTGGAGCCAACATTTGGTAGAAGGGGATTGCACCAACAAGTTGAACTACTCCCACATCAAGCAGATTGCGAGCCAAACTTGGAATGGGTACCAAGATGGAGGTATGGAGCAGAAATACCAGTGAGAATAGGGGCTCAATGCACGTGACTGGGATGCCGGCTATTCACGGCTGTGGACTGCGGCTACGAAGTAGCACTGCGACCCCCTAGACTATTTCGGGTTTTGAACTCGAGCTCCAACTCGGGGTTTGTCATTGCCATCCAAAGAACAGCGTCCATTTCTCAGCATTTTGGGCCTCTACCAACGTCATTTGGCGGCGACTGTACATCTATTTGCGACCTTTTGTCGCTTTCTTTCCTTACTCTTATCATCCTCTGTCCTCAATCACATCTCCCAAGATGCTCAAAACACTAGTTCCCCGAGCTGGCCGATCGCTTCTGTCAACAAGAGCTCCGCAGTTTGGCCCAGCTAACATACGGACTGCTCCATCCTTCCACATAGTCTCACAAAACCAGCAACGGAGAAGGAGTTATGCCTCAGAGGCTGGTGACTACGACATTGTTTTCATCGGCGGAGGTGTTGCAGGATACGTCGGTGCCATAAAAGCAGGACAGGAAGGCATGAAGGTGAGCCATGACTCCTCCGATGGCCCCGAGCTGTCTCCAGCATATCCTAACTATCTTCCAGACAGCATGTATTGAGAAAAGAGGATCTCTCGGTGGTACATGTTTGAATGTCGGCTGCATACCCTCCAAGTCTCTCCTGAACAATTCACACATCTACCATCAAATATTACACGACACGAAAAAGCGAGGGATTGACGTCGGCGATGTCAAACTCAACCTTCAGCAAATGATGAAGGCCAAAGACGAATCTGTCACCGGACTGACGAAAGGTATCGAGTTTTTGTTCAAGAAAAACAACGTCGACTATATCAAAGGAACGGGATCATTTGTCGATGAAAACACAGTTAAAGTCAATCTCTTAGATGGAGGCGAGCAGGATGTCAAGGGCAAAAATATTGTCATCGCAACCGGCAGCGAGACAACGCCCTTCCCAGGCCTTGAGATCGATGAGAAAAAGGTTGTCACGAGCACGGGCGCACTTGCTTTGACTGAGGTGCCCAAGAAAATGGTCGTCATTGGTGGTGGGATCATCGGCCTCGAGATGGTGAGTCGCAGAAAGGTTTACAACACCCCCAACCCGATCAAATCTTCTAACAATTGTCACAGGCATCGGTATGGTCACGACTTGGCGCGGAGGTCACGGTTGTTGAATTCCTCGGCCAGATCGGCGGACCCGGAATGGACGCCGAAATTGCCAAACAAGCACAAAAAATCCTAGGGAAACAAGGAATCAAGTTCAAGCTCAACACCAAAGTCACCAAGGGTGACCCAAGCGGCGATCTAGTGAAACTCGACATCGAAGCTGCCAAAGGAGGCAAGAACGAATCTCTGGACGCCGATGTGGTCCTGGTCGCCATCGGCCGACGTCCTTACACGGAAGGCTTGGGTATTGAAAACATTGGCATTGAACTCGACGAGCGCAAACGCCTGGTGATTGACCAAGAATATCGCACCAAGATCCCTCACATCCGGGTGATTGGCGACGTGACATTCGGACCAATGCTGGCGCACAAGGCGGAAGAAGAAGCCGTCGCCTGCGTCGAGTACATTAAGAAGGGTTTCGGTCATGTCAACTATGGCGCCATCCCATCCGTCATGTACACACACCCTGAAGTGGCGTGGGTAGGTCAGAATGAGGCCGAGTTGAAGGCCGCCGGAGTGAAATATAAGATTGGCACATTTCCCTTCTCGGCCAACTCGCGAGCCAAGACTAACCTCGACACCGAGGGTATGGTCAAGTTCCTCAGCGACGCAGAGACGGATCGTATCCTTGGTATCCACATTATCGGCCCTAACGCCGGCGAGATGATCGCCGAAGGCACTCTGGCACTTGAGTACGGCGCCTCGAGCGAGGATGTGGCGCGGACGTGTCATGCTCACCCGACCCTGGCGGAGGCATTCAAGGAGGCTGCCATGAGCACGTACAGTATGGCTATTCATTTCTAGATCTGGAGCGGAGGAGAGAAACGGGTTTGCGTGAAAGTAGCATGGGGTGTGGTTGTTTGGCTAGCATTAATGGGACGGACGTCCTTCCCCATCAAGCGCGGCGGTTGCTGGCCATTGAACAAGCAAAGCAAAAGCAAACTCTGGTGTCTATCGGATGGAAAGTCCAGCCACAAGTCTACAAAAAGAGAAAAATAAAAAAAAGTGCAAATTACGTGCCTTCGGGAGACGACTTTCTTGTCCAACTTTGCATGTTTCATTATCCTTGATGTGGCTACCTATCGTGGGAGAGATAAATCATGCGGCATATAAAACGACATGACGTGGTGGTATCATACACATTAATACTAGCCCCGAGCCTTGCGGTTTCCGGGACAGTCGCATTGGAAATCTTTCACATTTCATGGCAAACATTTACATTTCCCCATTTCTTCTTCTTCTTCTTTCCCTTGCTTATTCCTTAGCGTTTTCGTGATTCGCGAACTCCATTTCAACAGCGCAGAGTACCAGATACGCAGATGCAGATGTCGAACGGGATTAAAACCCCCTAAAGCCGTACTGGACGAGACGAAAATCAGAGAGACCTGATACTCGGGGTATTTGTCTGTCCAGTTTAGGCCAGCTCAACTGTAGACTTGTAGATCGATAATTCATTCCTTGCTCTTGTTCTCATAGTAGGTGTGGGGGGAGGGAGAAAAATGGTTCAAGTCTTCTGGGTCATTAGACTGCGTTTTTGTTAGTTGATGATTCGTTCAAATGTGGGGAAACGTGTCTCAGCATACGTGATGCAGATTTCCCAGAAGAATCGTGACTGTTTTTGTCCATTTTCCAGCTCTCTGCTCACTTTTTACACCTGAGACATGGCTGGCGCACCTCTTCTGCCAATGCCACCTCTCAGGTTGGCGCCGCTGCTACGGGCACCAACGATGGTGAAGAACAAGCTGACGGTCCAGCAGGCCCAGGCGAACCACAGGAAGGCAGTGGAGGCTTGAGCTTCACGGCAACGGCCCTCGGTATCGTCGGAACCGTTGGTAATTTCGTTGGAGTGGGTATATGTCTATCGCATTGTCAGTGGATGCGGATTTGAAGGGAGCAGAGCAAAGAGAGGCATACGTCATTGTCGCAGGAGTGTACGCCTAGCTGGGCAGCCATGTTGACGGCGGCGCAGAAATAGAAAATGGTGTTGAGGAGATCGAGGGCGATCGGAATAATGGGATGTCCGGCGAAGGAATCGTTGAAAGCGACGGCAATCAGATAGAACAGTGAGAGCATGCCAAAAGTGACGACGAACATATCGAAGTTGATGGAGGCTGGGTTACCGGCAAAGGCGGTTGCGATGATGTTGCCGACCAGAGCCATGACAATGAGGGTGAAGATGAACTGGAGGGTTCAAATTAACGAGCCGAAGCATAAGAATGGAATAGAGAGGAAAGGATATACCTCCAACCCTCGAAGGATGAGGTTCACTTTTCTCGACACCATTTTGTCGAGGTGATTGTGCTAGCAGAGTGGATCGAAAGCGATACGTCGAAGCTGGAAGAATGCAGCCGGAGTAGTGCGATAGCTGGGAAAGATGAGGTGTAGACGGTCTGCGTGCAGAGAGGTTTGAGGTAGAAGCAGGAGATGAGTAGATTGAGTCGTAAGGAGGTCGGTGGCCAGTAGCTGGAGGAGATAGGTGCGGAAGAGGGTGGAATGATGATGATATTTTGGTTGTTTGAGGTATGGAAATGCTAGTGATTTATGGGAACGGCGGCGTCGGTCGCAGGTAGCCGGCAGGCAGTGAACGACGTCACTGGTTGAGCAGAGAGCCATTTGGTCCTGAGGCACAGGGGAGGGAGTTCTGCCAATAGGCAGAAAACTGGGCATCCAGGAACAGAGCCGATACAAGTAACATCAACAGTGTCACCGTAACAAACTTGCATTAGAGAAGGCTGTTTCGATCTCTATCCTCTATTCTCCTTTTGCTCTGGCAGTATCTACAGAATACCATATCCATTGGACACCAAAGACCCTACCCCCGACAACTTGTCGCATTCTTCTGCCTGGCAACCTCGGGCTGTTGGCCCTCCTTCTCAGTGGGCTGAGTCACGTGAAGCGCGCGGCTCCGGAAGAACCGGGAGCCCGTCGCCACAGAAACAGCGATAGCAAAACAAGTCTGCTGACTGTGCTCAACCAATGCAAGCCTCATGGACACGCCCTTCCCAAACCCTTCATCCCCTTCTGAGCCTTGTCTCTACGAGACTCTCCCACTCAGGCTCCCATCCCTGCTCTCTCCTCCCACTCTAGGTTTATCTTTCCACCTTTCCATGACATGACATGTTGCTGATTCTACAGCTTTTCAAACGTCGGCGTCTTCTTTTGCAGTCCACTTAAAATCGCTCTTTGAACATCCGTGCTTTGCAGCATCGCCTGATTCCATACCGCCGTGTAGTTGAGGTTATCTTCCACTGTTCTTCCCCACGCTGCGTCCAGGATATTCTTTGTCCCTTGTACTGCCACCGGGCTCTTGCTTGCCATGTATTGAGCGAATTCCAGCCCTTCCCTGATAAGCTCAGCCTTCCCTCCGCTGACCACCCGGCTCACAAACTTGTTTTGATATGCTTCTTCTGCTGAGAATTGCCGTGCGCTGAGACACACTTCTTTGACCCAGCTCGTCACCCCTCCCACTACTTTCGGCAATCGACTCAATGTGCCTACATCTGCAGCCAACCCGATGTCGACCTCCTTGACACAGAATTTGGTATCCGCGGTACAGAATCGGATATCACACGCCGACGACAGATCGATCCCGAGCCCATAAGCGTAGCCATGCATCAGCGCAATCACCGGCTTCTCACATCGGCTCACGGTCGAAATGACCTCTTGTAATTCGAGAATGTGTCGTCGTAGAACTGTCGCCTTACGAGAAGGGTCAGCAAATCCTGCAGACGAAATTGCGTTCCCCGGTTTGGCTGCATCTTCAACGTCGAGGCCTAGAATGACCGACAAACTGATCAGTTTTGTCCCAGGGGGACACCATCCAAGTCACGCACCTGCTGTAAATGCGCGATCACCTGCGCCGGAGAGCATGAGACACCGCACTTCTGGGTCCAGGGACAACTGTTCAAAGATGCTCTTCAACTCGAGCCACATGGGCCCGTAGAATGCGTTCAATTTTTCCGCCCGGTTGATTTCCACATGGACCACATATGGGGCTGGCACTGTTACATTGTAAAACTTGAATTTGGGGAAACTCCTGAGAGCCATGGTTTGCACGCTGGGGTTATTACCTAGCAAGGTCTCGGGTTTTACAACTCATTCAAAGATTAAGGAGATTCGAATGACGGTTGTCGACTGCAATACGTAATCGACGCTTCATCACCAAAATGATGATCAACTCACCCCAGAAATACCTCGGCTCTCTGGGATCAGGTGACTTCACGTGCACCTACCCGAACAGGCGTCAACTTCCGGGGGGTATTATTCTGTACACCAACTTTTGTTATTCTGTACACCGGAAAACCTGCTTATTCTGTACACCATGCCTCAACTCTCCTTATTCTGTACACCACCACCTCTCTCTCGCCTTATTCTGTACACTTAACGCTCTCATCCTGTTATTCTGTACACCGCGCTAACAGAGCTTGTTGCCGTTGGCCCGGCGATGGCGAGAAAACACTAGTAAGTGGCGTAGCTGTGGAGGGGTGACGCGTTAAACTCTCCCCGTTATAGGTGGTTGCGAAGCAATAAACACATTTGATTCCCTTTTCCTTGGTAGATAAGTACCGTGCATTTTGAGCTTCTCTGTATACTTTGTAAATTATTGTGGCCTACACAGCCGGATTTGTGTAGAGATCCCCTGCACGGTCGATACCTCGTGCTGACTAAGGTAACAAACCAGCGCCCATAGGCTTGGGTGGGAACCGCCCATAAGCGGGGCAGTTGCCCCCCGGCTTATGGGCGGTTTCCCCCCGGTTCATGGGCGGTTTCCCCCTCCGGCTTATGAGCGGTCCTCCCAAGCCTATGGGCGCTGGTTTGTTACCTTAGTCAGCACGAGGTATCGACCGTGCAGAGGATACCATCGTTAACCATCATTTCTGCATTCTATATAGGCAGACTTAGGTGTTGTGACATCACGTATCTTCGAACTGCGCAGATAACCGGAAAAATAAAAATCCGGACCAATCAAAAGCGGTGTACAGAATAACAAAATGTGGTGTACAGAATAACATTACCCTCAACTTCCTCTCACCGCCATCATGCTCCGAACTTCTGACCGATTTACCTGCTCGAAGCCTACAATATACCACTGTCTTCCTCTCGGCGGCTCAATTTAGTCATCGACAGTCCGAATAATGTTCTTTGAGACGCATTTACTGACAATGAGGCGCTTATGTCCTCTCTGGTGCCACCACCGTGACCCATTTCAACCACCTCGATCGAAGACGTGACCCACTATTCCCCTCTTAGACCTTTCATCCGGCAGCACCAATGACTAGAACGGATTCAGCACAGTTAATAAAACTTCCATGACCATCATACCACCTTCCCTCGCACTCTCGTGGATCCGGATTCGATCCAATACCGCCCCTAGCCCTCGTATTGTTTTCAATGGCATTCTCAGATATGATGGCTTCCGGACCCATGGCTGAACTGACCACCATAATCGACTTAAATCTGCTAATGGAATAATTCACAGGCCGTGGAATTGTCCATGGATTCCATCATCCGAGTTCATGCGAAATGGGCTGGCCGGCGCGAACCGCCTGTGCGGTCTCACATCAGCTACCTAATACCGGAACGAAAAACGGAACACATCAGTCATTTTCAAGGAATGAACTGCTTGCGACCGGCGCCGCAAGCAATCTTTTGTCGCCCAAAGATCATTCGAAGGTTTACGTCAATTGAGTGCTCTTAAGCCTCATCGAGAATCAAAGTGTCAACCGCCATGCAAGAAGCTCGGTACAGCGTAACCGAACGAATGGATCGACCAGGATGTGACACCGAAGGCTTGTCTTCAGCCAGGTCATGTCAATCCTATTTCCCGCACTCATACGAAAGACTATTCTCATGGCACCTTGGCTTCTTTCCGACATGATGGGCAAATGCCGAGACTTTTTCATCTCCCAGATTCTTTTTTCAAGTTCGATTTCAAACGTGTACAAGTTTGCTGGACTTTGCCGAAACATGAGGTCTACCAATCCTCCAAAGAATCACATTTCTTTGCCTCAAATGTCATCAGTTCTATTCATTCAGAAACACGTGGCCATGGCGTCTGTCATGCGCAATCTCAGGGCAAACCCGGACCTAGAGAAATATTTGACTTGTCGACCAGGCGTACACCATTATCTAAAGAGGAAGTCGCTAGCGATCCAGGCTTGCCTCTCTGGGGTTCCCTTGCAAGGGGGGTCATCTATGTGGAACATTTGATGCCTTGATTACAACACCTTAGATCTTTCCGGCCTCCCGGCTACATCGGTTCCTTTTTGATACAGTGGTTCAGCTACTGTTCTAAGAATCACTCTGGATTCTGTGGTACGGTCTTAATATTGCACTGGGACTCCGCTCCGACCCCTTGATGAGAGTACGGACCAGGTGAGATATGGAAGGCTGATTCTGTCCATCAGGCTGATTCCCGTGGTACACAAGACCAACGATTTGATTTATCTTCAACAGGTCTACTTCACACCGTCTCTTATATCAGGACATACGTCATGGGCATGGCGGACGTGGAAATAAAATACAGCTCTCCAGCTCCAAGCACTCCCTAATAGCTTTGGTTCTCTTTTGAATTCCCAAGTCTTCCACCACTATTTTATTGGCAATGTCCTCGGTCAAACACTTTCGCTCATAATACCAGGACATCGATCGCCATCACAA
This sequence comes from Rhinocladiella mackenziei CBS 650.93, assembly GCF_000835555.1. Lineage (NCBI taxonomy): Eukaryota > Fungi > Ascomycota > Eurotiomycetes > Chaetothyriales > Herpotrichiellaceae > Rhinocladiella > Rhinocladiella mackenziei. The sequence goes on from NW_013550597.1 coordinate 1,430,269, forward strand.
TGTGCTCTCATGCAAAATACATAGCTTGCCGTGGCGGTGCTGGGCATCCTCCCGGTATGCATGTGTTCCCAGGACTACTTCTCTTGGATTGTCGGGATGAAAACGAATGAGGACGTTGCTTGTCATGTCAGTGAGCTGGTATTCCAATTAGAAGCAACCAAAAGCTGTCCTCGGTGCAATGGAAGGGGTTATATCGAACTCCCTTGTTCCAAACACCTATCAAAAGGACGCCGAGCCGCGGTTCCAGATTCCAAGTTAGGATGTCCACGGCAAATATGACAAGGTCCGTTCTTCACATGGCGACGAGCAAAAGTCGAGGACTTGACGTTTGCTGCTTTCCCGGGGTTGAAGAAGTTGTCGTTGAGAGATTGGTTCACTGCGAGTGCTCTTTCATTCAACACGGTCATCGACGAGAGAAGGTTTCTTCTGCGGTACATTTGTCTTAAAACGACGTGCTGAAATGTTCTCGCTCAAGCTATACAATGCTTTATCCGGTCTCTCAATGATTTTGCAGTCCCAAGGAATTCGGGGGAACCGAAACTTACAAGCTTCCCCTTTCCGCTTCCTCTTGTCAAATATGTCTCTTTCGGGATGTTCCCACCAAGGGGTGCAAGCACTTCCGATCTCTGAAAGATTCCGAACGCAGGAAAATTCCACACAAAGCAGACTCGGTCTGTGTCGGGGGTCGGTGCCCTAGACAATGGAGTGCCATGTTGACACTTTTGACAACATCCCTTGATCGGACGCCGTCATTACCGCCCAAAAAAAGATTCGACGGTCTCTGGCGAAATCGGATGTTTGCTCTAATGATGCCTTTCTTGGAAGAGCCACACTGTCAATACGGAACCAACATCGATCGATGTGAGATTTTTGGGAAATAATCTCTTTCTCATTCGTGGGCCCCTAGGATCGTTTCCCCTTTTATCCAGCGGCATAAGTACTTTTCTCGCGTAGAGTCTGCCCATATTTCCAGAGGAGAATCGGAGCAGGGATCCCCAAACCGATGGCGATGAAGCCGAGGAGTGAATTTCCCCAATCGAGCCGAAGTGCTTGGTACAGATATGGCGCAAAGAGGGGACTTGGTTTTTTCGTTAGCATTGTCAGTTTTCTTCACCTTTACTCGAAATAAAGTGCCCGCGGAGAGTGGTTTGGTGGGGGAGAAGAAAAATGGCCTGATACAGTGCGGTATGACAAGATACTTACAATCCAAAACCGGCCAAACTTCGCAAAACCACGGCGGAGGCGACTGTGGAGGCGGCATACCGAGAATATGCGTCCACGATGTATGTCTGCGTACATTGGAATCCCATAATGGTGCCAGCGGCCAAAATAGCAGCCCCGATATTCGGTACGATCCAGTGAGTGTGTTCGTACGAACTCCAGCCGTAGGTGAAGAGACCGACCGGAACAAGTATGGCGCCAGGGATCATAAGTGGGACTCGAAATTCTGGCTTGCCTACATTATTGTTGCGTTTCTTCAGTTTGCGGTAGATACGGTCGTTGATGGGGGCGCAGATCTGGGTGCCCAAGAAGAAACCCACGCCGAGAGAGATGTAGTTGAGACCCCCGATTCCGGTCGATTCGTGGTATACATCCTCCCATACCATGGGAAATGTGGACAAGACGAGGTACAGGAGTCCGTAGATATAGGCCCTTTGGTCCAGTTGGTGAATTTCATTTCCTACCGGCAGTTGAAGGGCACTCACATGTACAAGGCAAGGGCCTGGATGATAGGTTGAGTTCCAAGAAGTCGAAACGGGCGAATCAGGCTCGACTTGAGGACCTTCGCCAATCTCCTGTCTGGAGACTCCCATTCGGTGTGAAGGTCGAGGTTGCCCGTTTCCTGTCGAAGCCTTCTCGCCTTGACTGCCAACAGCTTCGGTGCATAGGTCTCTCGTAAATATATGAAGCCGAGAACTTGAATGCCAGCGTCTAGGATTGAGGTTGACCAAAAACACCATCTCCAAGTCGTCTAGCCCACAGTCAGCGTGATATTGCACCATACGCAGATAAAGTGATTGAGCGACTTACTCGGAGGGCAATGAACCCCCCTGCTACTGGTCCGACGGCTGGCCCTAGTAGAGGGCCAAGAGAGTAAATGCTGATGGATTTCCCACGTTCCTCCGCGCGCCAACAGTCGCTGAGGACTCCCCCCCCGAGCGCCAAGGGTGCACTACCTCCTAAGCCACTGAGGAAACGAAATGCGACGAGTTGACCTTTGCTTTGCGCAAAACCGCAGCCGATATTAAACGCCAGGAAGAATAGGTTGGATAGTTGCAGCACAATGACCCGACCGTATATTTCAGAGAGTGGGCCAAGGAAAAGCGGCCCAATAGCATATGCCAGGACAAAGATGGAGAGAGTAAGAGACTTCTCGATGTCAGATTTCACTCCGAGATCTTGGCCCATTTTGTCCAAGGCCGGTGCAACCATCGACGATGAGACCGGCGAGATGAAGGTGAAGGAAGAAACGATCAATGTTGCAGCCCACTTCTTCCTGTATGCCCAGTTTTTGGGATTCTCAGGATCCTCGGCATTTTCCCACGTTACCTGCCAAATTTGGTTAATTGGAGTTTGCGACGAAACAAGCGGAAACAGGCATACCAAATTGGGATCTTTGGTAGACCTTGCGGACTTTTCCTTTTTCAACTCTGCGAAATCGGCTTCGAGATCCCGACTATCTCGGATGCCGAACCTGACCTCTTCCACCGACTCTCTGGTACTCGTCCTGGTGGTGTCGTCGTCAGCGGCAATTGATTCATCATCCAAGTCATCTCGTATTGCATGGGCGTGATAATGATGGGCACCATGGTCGTCCATGAATTGCGGAGAAATAATCTGGTGGGATTCATCTTCTGGGGAAGATTGGGCACGCCTTAAAGAAGCGCGGGAGAGTTGTCTGGGCCGGTTTTCGGGCGCAATTCTCGTCCTGTTTAGTTCAGTACTAGTAGTCATGACAAGGCCTTTTTGGTTCGGTGGCAAGTGGCTGTTGGCTTATCAAGAATGTCGGGGTACTTGGGGGCTGATATAGGACATAGGAGATGCAACGAAGGCGAAATATGGGGAACCGGACATGGTCACACATATTGCCGCGGTAATGCAGATTCTGATCTCACTGGATGGAAAAGTATCATAGACAAAGGAACGCGCAGATTTTGACTGCGTCACCCCGATCAAGGTGGAATCCGAACCGGAAGTCGGCACAGGACACAGGAGGGATTGGTAAAATCCTCCTCTCTTTTGGGTGCCGCTGTCCAAAGGCAGCCGTTAACGGAGACTCAAAGCCGTGCTCGGAGCGACAGCTGACTTTTGTCTCATTTTATCGGTTTCCATGAGCTCGCAAAGCATGCAAAGAGATGGAATGGTATGTACTCCGTAAACGTACGTGAGGATGGAGGACGACTTTTGCCTGGAGCCCATCGGATGCCTTAGTCATCAATATTCACGTGATATAGTTTCACGTGACACTTCATGAATGTGGATTTCTGCCAAGGATTACGGCTTACGCTAAACTACATTCGTTCTATATAAGTAAAGCGGCCAACCCCAGCAGATAGTTTTAGTTAGTTCATACATTCTCTTCCCGCCGCTACCACCACATGAAGGCGATATATACTGTACCATTCTACTCGTCGTCGTCTTCCGAGTCTAGATCTCGATCCAGATACCGTTGCGAGGGCCATTTTGCCCTCGTTGACCGGCATCGTGGAGGTTCTTCCTCACTCTCTTCCTCCTGTTCTTCTACTACTATGATGCAACTGCCAGTGTTCCGATCTACTAGATACGCGATCTAGTAGTTCTCGATCGCATCGTCGATGGATCTAGTAGATCCGGATGTCATATCCGTCGCCGATCAGGAGGAGTGTTGCCCAGTCCCCAATTTGACAGTGTGGGAGTGATTATATCAATCTTGCGCTGCCGACCCACCATGCCTAGCGCTGTGGATTACTCAGCAAAGAGGCGGAGGTGAAGGGCATACCGCAAGAAGAAGCTACTTATTCCGATTAGAGGCGACAGCGAGATCACGATACGACACGATATTCATACACCCTTGTGCGGGTTGAACCTATCGGGCAGCTAGATCACAAACACCATGGGGAGAAGTGACGGAATACCCAATTGGGAATGCCGAGAGCGCGATCGAGTAATTATCTACTAGATCTCGATCGCATCGATGGCGGCGATCCTTGATCGTGAGCGATCTAGTAGATCGGAACACTGGCAACTGCCCTCCTGAGCTGTACGCTGTCCCGGCATTTGGTTGCGTTGTAGAGCCACTTCTGCAGGGCTATTCGAATAAGTTAACCGAGGGACTAGCAGCTCAAAATTAGAAAAAAAACAAAGGACCCTCAATTCTATCGGTTCGATTGAAGGCCGAGTGTTTTACCACTCGGTTAACGCCCTTGATAGGGTCAACCACGATTTGGTGTCATTAAAGCGTAGCGTGGAGCGGAGCTTTTTTTAGACCGCGGGACCGAGGGTTCAATTTTGTTCACGTGACTCGAGTCGTTCCTGATTGGCCCACGAAATCCCGTCTCTGATTGGTCCACGAAAATGCTAAATCACATGATCGCGGGGAATGTCTCGGGAGAGCGACTCGCGTACCACAGCGACATCTAAACACCAATCGGCCTAGTTGTGCGAGCGTTGTCCGCATGATGGAAAGGTACCTGAAAACCCCCCATTTTCCTAGGGATTTAAAGTACCTTTCCATCTACCCTCACATACTTGGCGCTCTTTGATGCTCTTTCAACGACGTCGTCGACCCCTTTTGATGGAGTCCTTTGCACTCGCCTTTCCACGCCTTTTTGCACTCGATTTTGGTGTTGTGGCATGATAGACCCTCTCTGCCGCCTGGGTAGCCTGTCTGTCGCCTCTGTAGTCCTCCTGTTGCTTCGTGGCCTCGCTGCCGACCCACTTCAGGGCCGTCCTAACGCCCCTGTGAGCTTCCTGCATCTCGCAGTGTGAGTGCGCGTTCCCTTGCCTCTACCTCCTGCCAGGTACCTTTCCATCGTTCGGACCACGCTTGTACAACTAGGTCCGATTGGTGTTTAGCATTGTCGCTGTGGTACGCAAGTCGCGGTGGGCTGTCGCTCTCCCGAGACATTCCCGTTATCGTCGTCGGCTTTCCTAATTTGGTATACCGCTGTCTACTTCACAGGCCATGGACTGGGGCGATATCGTTACGGCACAGGACACCGTGATCAACATCGTCCACACGTAGTCCATAGACTAGATCCGATCAGGGCGGTCTGGCAGACAAAGGCGGCATTCTACCCATTCCTGGATGGGCCATGGACTGGATCCGATGAGGCCAACCAATCAGAGCAAAGTATTTGGTAGTTTTCGGATTATAGATTTTCCGGATCACGTGGGGTTGGCCAATCACGTGAATCTTTGTGGGGCCGCATGGGTGCGCCGCCAAGAATTGCCAAGATCAATGTGGCCGGCTCGATCACGTGAGGAAGATATTTTCAGTCACGCGATTTTATTTTGGCCCATGAGTAGCCATTGTTAGCCAGAATAGGCAACGCTGTTCTTCGTTAAGTTCTCTACCGTGTTACTTCCTCTACCCTCACACCCTGCCTCGACCCCTTATCCCACGGCGGTTTGTGTGCGCTTATCTTGGGCGAGTTTGAACTCTCCACAACCTGCGTGCGAGTCGTCACATCATACCATCGCTCTCGTTTGACCTCCTTCACGTCGATCATAACGAGCGCTTCTAGTCAGGGAGCTGGGCAAGGCTCGAAGAGATTCCCTACAATCCAAGAGATGGAAAGTTGAGCAATTGCTCGAATGGATCCAGCGAACATAACCAAACATTTTCCGCGATGACAAGGACGTTTTGACATTCAAAGCAACAAAAATTAGTGGCTCTACCTTCTTGGATTATGCTGAGGATATAGACTTCTTCAGCAGAACTCAACTGCCCCTTGGAGTCTATTGGGCTCTTGCATCTCTTGCAGGAAAAGTCAACAACAGAATAAGAGCAGACTATGGATACAACTTAGACACTAGCTAACAGTGTCAAGACGATCAACCGAATCAGACAGCCATGCCAAAAGAGGAAAGGTAATTACGCCTTTAATATACTATACGACAGTCAGCTAATATCGTTACACGATTTCTTCCGTAAAGAGTGTGGCATCCTCACTAGACGCAGCGTTATCGGGACGAGATTATCTTCATGCAACTAGTCCATGAAAGTGTGACTTTTTATACGAAATGCTCGTGTATGGAAGTTTGGAGAATCCATCCACCAAAGTTTGCGTCCGCTTGAACTTTAATCGTAGTCGATCGGTAATTGAATTGAATGTGTGATGCGGCTTCCGAAAGGAGTCCTTGATCGTTGTCCCAATGTAGCTATGCCGCCGCGATTCGCACGCGTAGGGCCGGAGGTGAACCTGATAGCAAGGTAGGTGAGCTATGCTAGGAGGGAAGTATAGAGCGAGTCTATGTACTCACTGGTAGAGGTATGATTGAAGACGAAGTTGACTATGAGATAAAGTCATGCACGACTGCAATTATATGGACCCTTCTTTGCCGTCATGGGGCGCCAAGACCCCCATACCAAGAACATGTATATAGCATGCGTTACGCAGGAACCCCTATCCGACTTCCAAGCGTGGAAGTCGATGTCGCCCCTGCACCTATATAGATAGATAGGTATCCTTTTGACGTCTTTAAAGCCTGCTGGCGAGCCTGCCCCTGACATTTGCTCTGCGGGACAAGGTTTCCCAAGTCAACAGAGCAATCATGTGATTCCTAGCCTCTCTCTGCCGATGCTGTTGTCCGTCATGCTGCCCTGACTCGTCTGACCTTCCTTTCCGTGCCTTGCCCTGGTCTCATAAGAGGCTAGCCTATAATATATGTCCAGATTGTGAACATCTGTACCAGAAAATTTGGGTAGGAAAATATGGAAGGTGAAAAGAGGCCGAACAAACGAATGTTGTTGGCTGCCATGAGGTTCGGGTACTGTTGAGGATCGACGTGTCCAAAGTGGACTCCATATGAAGAAGATCGATCAATCCACGAAACCCTTTTGTCGGCGGATCGAAAGAGGAAGCCAGTTTCAACGGCAGAGTTGCATGCGCCAACGACAACGATGTGGTTTATGTTTGGATCGGTCAACGTCACTCACAATCGTGGGCCAAGAGTTTGGAATGTATGGAATAGCCGATGTAGGCAGATTGTGGGGTCTCTGGCATTTTCGTTTTGGTACGAAGTCCATGGCCACGATGAGGTTATCGCATTCCAACGATAGTCCCCTGTTCGTAAACAAAGTGAAAGCAGGGGTAAATATTGAATTCCTTGAATATGCATCGAGGTACCAGCGAACTCGTTCCTCCGGTATCCACCCATGGGCTAGATGGTCAGCATTGACCATGAAGTCTGAGAACTCGTAGAATCCGTTGGGATTATTGGCTCAATGTCCGGATACAGTGGTTCAGCCGACCCTCACTTTTTCCGCTCGTCAAATATTGTCAACTTGAGCTGCGGGCCGAGGGTATTGGAGATCTGTAGATATGTTTTGGTCGCAACAAGACCGGACCAGCCAGCGCCAACAATGATCACTTGAGTGGGCCGGATTATGGTTCTCGAAGGAAACTTCACCGACCTTAAGAGAAGGGGGTTATGACAAGTGTCACGAACCGGGTTCTGACAAGTATATAAGCTAAGAGGTGCAAGTTTCTGTCATGAAATGACAGGATTCTTAGTCTTTTTGGGCGATCCCAAAGGGGCTGTGGACCTCTTCCTAACAACAAGTGTACCTGCTCTATGGTGAAAGGAGGGACTACCATGGTATTCCAGGTATTAATAATATTTTTTTTTTTTTTTTTTTTTTTTTTTTTGGAGGGTTGGGGGAATTATTTTGTCGATATACATAGCGTGGTCTGTGTTCGAGTCGATGCATATTAGATGATGACGCCACAAAAGAGAGGACCGTCCTGGGAACAATGTACTTACCGATTCGCCAGCATATTCGTGTTTTGGAAATAGCACAGAGAGGGCTTACCAGGATCCAGCCTCGTGCGTAAGGAGATTGCAACATGAACGCCGGACATGGCATCTAGCATGAGGGTGTGTCACCCCGAGGGAGAGAAGACTGACATGAAACCGTCGCATGCTGTAGTGGCTGATTGCTTCAGATCTCTTCCACGTAGAGGGCTCAGTGAATGAAGAAACTCGTGTGTGCACGCAGGAAAGAAAAGGCGAAAGTGGCGGGCGTGGATGACAATGGTACAAACCTCAGGTGGGTTATACCAGGCGAATAGTAGGTGCAACGAGGCTTCAGTCTATCCATTGTACAAGATCTAGTTGGAAGAGGCATCTCAGTGACTTTGAGTGGTATTGGGTTAACATAGATATGACAACGGGAACGGTGAAGAGAGATGCTATTGAAGATGAGAGGAGGATGATGCCTTGAAGTCGATCTTCCTTTTCGGGAAACCCATTGTGGCTGTTTTGATGCTTTCCTTTTTGGTATAACTATTTCATGCACGACCAAAGCATCCTATTTTCTTTGGCCATCTCTCGATCCCTCCAGCTGCCTCTTTTGTCTTTCCTGCAACACCTTTGATCAACATGGGAATCGATAAGTCAAACTCCATTGTTGAGCTTCATTCCGGCCAAAATAAAAAGTATTTGGACCAGTCAGCCTCACAGCATTCAACCATAGTCATCTATTCAGCCTTTGCAGCCGTAGCGATCCCAAGCTCTCTCCACTACCCCATCAACCCTATTCGTGATACCCGGGGGTCATTCCACTCATATGTTCATTGCCTGAGTTTGCCTTTGGGGAGCTCTGAGAAGTTCTCCTCCGATCTTCGCAGGGGCACTTTTGCACCATCTTCGCTTAGAGCGCCAACACATCATCGCACCACCTCGCCCGGAGCTGCCCACGACCTATTCCGGTTTAGAATACGAGGCCATCAAGATGGAGGTTACGACGCTGGCAAAGCGGCTCGGGCCCGGACAAAATGCCAGAGTCCAGCGCTTATAACCGAAGCATAATTACTCCAACCCTACCAAACAAGTGATATGATCGTCGTCTCTCAAGTTCCTCCGGGCCTCTGGCGAAGGCAGATATGTGTGCAGTCAATCGATATATGCCGCTGGCAACAGCCATTGTCTAAAGGGATAAGACGATACAAAATTCCGACCCTCGTCGTTTCCTGGCCAGTCGAAATTGTTGGGTCAATAGTCAGACATGACGGAAGACAAGGGAAGAGAAGATATCTCACCTTCTCTGCTCGGCGACACTTCAGATAGATCTCTTTCAGCGCCAGCAAAATACGAGCCACTGTCCGAGCTTAACGAGGCCAGCAGAAATCGTCAGCTTGTCGATGTTCGGGTTCAAAACATATCAGTTACAGTCAACCCAACTAAAGGTTCTCCGTTCTCCTCCATCGAAGCTTTCAAATCGCAAGTCCTCCGGAGCCCATTTAAACCACCCATCAAGGAGATCTTAAAAGATGTCTCAGCACAACTTCCGAGTCGTAGCCTCACCGCCATAGTGGGTGCTAGCGGAAGTGGGAAGACCACAATGTTAAATGTCATCTCTCACCGTGTCACAGACCCCAAGTTTCAACAGTTCGGAACGGTGACGTACGAGTCCTCGGTCGAGTCTCTGGGCCAAGATGCGGCTTCCGGACGCATCGGAATGGCATATGTCCTTCAGCAAGACATTCTCCTTCCCAGTCTGACAGTCCGAGAGACCCTCCAGTATGCAGCTGATCTACGTCTTGCAACAACCAAAACAAAAGCCGAACGCCAGGCCATGGTTGAGACTGTAATAAAGGAACTGGACTTGCACAAATGTGCCAACACCAGAATAGGCAATGATGCTCACAAGGGATGTTCGGGAGGTGAGAAAAGACGAACCAGTATTGGCATCCAATTGCTCGCGGATCAGCCTGTTCTCATTCTGGACGAACCGACGACCGGGTTGGATGCTGCGTCGGCAATCCAAGTGGTGCAGACTCTCAAAATCCTTGCGCAACGGGGAAAGACCGTCGTCATGACTAGTAAGTGTTTCCCGTTGATAGACCCTAACCGCAGGATCTGACCGGATCAGTCCATCAGCCTCGGTCGGAAATATGGCGGCTGGTTGACAACCTTGTCCTGCTTTCACGAGGGTCGCCCGTCTACTCCGGCCCGGTGGGAGAATGTCTTCCTTACTTTGAGCAAATCGGGCACAAAATGCCCCCATTCTTCAATCCTTTCGACTTTGTCATTGATCTGGCCGCCGTGGACCTGCGCTCCCAAGAATCTGAACGGGCATCCCTTGTTCGTGTCCGGCAGCTCCAAGAAGCCTGGAGAACGAAGTCGGCTGATACACTTGACGACCCAACCAGACCACCGGCTGGGGAGGCTCTGACTGCGAGCAAGCCCGTACTTGGGGGAAATCCTTTCAACGAGATGCTCCAAGAAGTCCTTGTGCATACTCGAAGAGCATTCACGGTGACCTGTCGTGATCGCCTCGGCCTTCTTGCCAGTATGGTCGAATCCCTCAGCATGGGCATTATGAGCGGTTGGATTTTCTACCAGCTGAGTAGTGACCTGGCCGGTATCAGATCCAGGCAAGGTGCCATGTACTCGGCGTGCGCTTTGCAAGGATATCTCATTCTTCTCTTTGAGACTTATCGATTGACGATTGACATTGAGGTCTATGATCGAGAGCGGATCGAAGGTGTGGTGAAGCCCATAAGTTTCATCATCAGTAGAAGGTTTGCTCGAATACCACTGGAAGATTTCCCGGTGCCGTTGCTCTACTCGGTGATATTCTACTTCATGGCTGGCTTTCGAGCGGATGCAAACCAATTCTTCACATTCTTCGCGATACAGCTTCTCTTACACATGATCGCCGTGAATCTCGCCACGGTGTGCGTCGCCCTCCACCGGCAATTCATGATTGCATCCCTGATCGCCAATCTCACATTCACGCTTCAGACAATGGGATGTGGATTCTTCATTAATACGCGTTCAATTGCACTATGGCTGCGATGGATCAAATGGACCGCTTATGTGGTATGTTTCCTGCCGTGGGAAAATATGTTTCAATTATTGACGCATTTACAGTTCTACGCCTTCGGAGCCCTTTGTACCAACGAATTTGCCGGCCATTTCTACGATTGTCCAAGCCCGGGCGGCCCCCAGGATCCAGTCTGCAAAGAATACACGGGCACATATATATTGGCCTCATTGGACCTGCCCTCAAATTGGTTGTGGAGACCCATCGTTGTTTTGTTCGGTTTCGGCTTGTTCTTTTTCATCCTGTCCGGAGTCATCCTTCAGGTGATAGCGACCGAGGTTGAAATGGCAAAGACCCATGAGAGCAAGGCCACGTATTCCACGGAAAGTTTACACCATACTGCCCGATCCGAGGATGAGAACGGCGCCATCACCGTCGCCCTCGACCAGTTTGGACTGGAAGTCGAGTCAAAGAGACTCTTCAAGAGCAATCGGGCCAAGCGCATCTTCCATCCGATCAGCACCACATTCGAGCCCGGAGTTTTGAACGTGATAATGGGACCATCCGGCTCCGGCAAGTCCTCCTGTCTGAACGCAATGGCACGACGTCTGCATGGATCTCCGTTGCTCAAATATTCGTCGTCGGGCAGAATGCTTCTCAATGGATCCACCGCGACAGACGACGTCATCACATCCATCTGCTCGTACGTGCCCCAGGACGACTGCGGTCTCCTTCCCTCTCTAACGGTGCGGGAGACTCTCCATTTCGCCGCCCGACTCCGGCTTCCATCCTTCTTGAGCCACGAGCAAAAAGTCCGGCGCGCCGAATCGGTTCTTCTGAAACTCGGGCTGAAAGACTGCGCAGACACCCTGATCGGCAGCGACATGGTGAAAGGGATCAGCGGAGGCGAGAGACGCCGTGTCTCCATTGGCATACAAATCCTCACGGACCCTCGTGTCCTGCTTCTCGACGAACCCACTTCCGGTCTTGATGCGTTTACGGCCTTTTCCATCATCGAAGTTCTAAAGAGCCTGGCGGACGAAGGGAGGACGATTATCTTCTCCATCCACCAACCACGATCAGAAATGTTCACACAATTCGGTGGCGTATTACTATTAGCGAAAGGGGGCGACGTCGTCTATGCCGGCAAAGTGTCCGAGATGCTCCCACACTTTGAGAAATTAGGGTTTGCGTGTTCTGAATCAGCCAACCCTGCCGACTTTGCACTCGACCTCGTGTCCGTCGAGATGCCGAAATCCTTACAACAGAAAGACCCTCCTGCGACGACACTGACCGCGGACACCAATGCCATCGACGCCATCAATGCACCCACCGTCGTGCCGACCATGCCCTCGAAGGAAAAACACCTCACCTTTCCCGCCGAACTCGGCATCTACACACGAACTCGACTGTCGTTCCGCCATGCCTTCCCCATCCTTCTTCAACGCGGCATCATCAATCTACGCCGCCAACCAAACCTGCTCACAGGCCGCATCTCCCAATTCGTCGGCCTGGGGATCGTGTTCACCGCATTCTTCTCCCCGCTGCACACAGACTACTACTCCGTGCAGACACGCGTGGGCTATATCCAAGCCATGTCCAGCATGTTCTTCGTCGGCATGTTGAATAGCATTGCCATGTACCCTCCCGAACGCGACATCTACTACCACGAAGACCGCGACGGGACGTATGCCCTCGAGGCGTTTTTCCTATACTACGCCGCGCTCGAAGTCCCCATGGAACTGGTCGCGTCCATGATCTTCTCGCTCCTGACTGTCTTCGCCGTCGGCCTGCCCCGGACTGTTTCCCAGTACTTTCTCATGGCGTATTCGGCCTTCTGCGTCGTGTCGTGCGGCGAGAGTTTTGGGATTTTGTTCCTGACTGTGTTCTCGCACACTGGCCTGGCTGTGAGCGTGATGTCGGTCGCGCTCTCCATCTCGGTGCATTTGGGCGGTGTGCTGAGTATTAATATCGACGATTTCCTGGCTGCTGTCAATCATATTTCGCCTGTGAAATGGCAGGTCGGGGCGCTCTCGAGTTTTAGTTTGCGGGGCATCGAGTTCTCGTGCACGCCGGAACAGACGCTTAGCGACGGAAGCTGTCCGATCCAGACGGGCGAGCAGGTGCTGGATCTGTACCGGTTGAATGTTGATACGGCAACGTATGCATTGGCCTTAGGGGGTGTTACTCTCGGGTATCGTCTGTTGGGGTATCTGGGGTTGAAGGTCAGGAGGGCAGATTGGAAGGGCCGGATGGTGGTGACGTGGAGGAAGAAGAAAGGGAGATAAAGCCCATGAGATTGCAAATCTCTGTGAAATTTTATCGTCGAGCAGGGTATACACAAATTTAGAACACGCCCAGACGAAATGAATCTACTCCCCGCACACTCCAGAAACCCAGCCCCCTTTCAGAATGAGTCACGGTATGTGGATATCCCGGTTCTCTTTCGTCTCTTCATTCCATCTTCTTCGACTCCTTCTGCTTCAGTCTCTTCTCAAAAACATCCAAACCCGATAATTTCTTCCACATGCCATCCATCATGCCAATAGGCATGAATGACGCGATCCAAATCCGCATAGCGGCCGTACCTCGCCAGATTTGCGCAGGCGGATTGCACTTGGACAAATCCTTCACGACTTGGCCGGCCCAGACGTCAGCAGCCATGAGCTCCATACCTCCAATATCGCCCTTGACGTTGGCCTCGATCCGATCGCGGACTAAGCCGTATGTGCTATTGGCCGGGAGCCCGGGTTCCCAATGCGTAGCCATGGCAGCGAAGATATTCGACTGGACGCCTCCGGTCTTCAGGTCAATGACTTTGACGCCGAACGGTTGAAGTTCCAGGCGCAGGGTCTGGGTAAACATGCCCGCGGCGGCTTTGGAGGCATTGTACGCGCCTTGCCACGGCGCGCCCATGACACCCATGATCGAGGTGTTGTTGGCGACGATGGCGCCGTGGGGGGCGTTGCGAAGCAAAGGCAGGAATAGCTGCGTCGTCCGCACCAAGGGCCACACGTTGAGCCGGAAGAGTTTTTCGATCTCCGAGATCTCGTCATCCATTAGCGGCATCATGTAGTTGGATCCGGCATTGTTGATGAGGATGTCGAGCGAACCGCCGGTCAGAGAGGAGACTTCTTGTACGCAGGTTTTGATGGAGTCATCGGAGGTGACATCGAGGGAGAGGGTCTCGATTCCGAGCGCTTTGAGGGATGCCATCTTGGCGGGATTGCGGGTGGTTGCGAAGACCCGGTCGCCATGCTTGTGGAAGGCTACGGCCAATGCCGCTCCGAGACCGCCATCAGAGCAACCTGTGATAAGGACAGTGCGAGGCATGACTTCTGGGTGTCTGGCAAACATTCGTGAAATCGACGAGAAAACCATAGCAGACTATAGGAACGAAGAGGTCAACTGCTTAGGATAGAGAATGTTGCGGGACCGGAGCCTTGTCCAATATTTGGGGGATGCCTAAGGATGGCTGACCCAGGCGTCTGTGATAAAACTCTCATGGCCATATCCTATGAATTGGTCAGCCAGATGCGATTTATAATCGACTTAGTCGCTAGGTGCTAGATATGGCGAGTCAACCAATATTTCGTCCGTCCGTAGAATGCCCCAGCAAAGCAGCGACAGTGAAAGTTAAATGTTTTCGTGACAATGGAGTCGGTTGGAATGTTCTGCCGATAGACTGCGATGAAGTGGTAGTAAGTGATCAAAAGAGGGCCCCGGGCCCCGGGCGGGAGAGGTTATGCACAATGGGGCCACGGAGAGACATTTCTTCCGTACCACCAAGCCTTAGAGGAGGGCCCACCATATCGTAGAGGTGTATACATCTTGGCATTTCGAAGTTGACGGATGAAATAGGATCATTGGTGTTGATACTCGTCGCTGAATTCTGACCATCCAGGCATTGCTGTTTGGTCCGACGGCCGAACATTCATCCGCATTTACCTTCGCGGTTGGTATAATTCATTTCGCCCGGTTCTGGCTTGGTTTCAAAACACCTCTGTCCCCTCCTCCTCCTTTCCTCCATAGCCATAATGCTTCAATGGCATACGCTTTGGCACTGGCATGTCCTGATTGGCGATTGGCCTCACTCATCATGACTTCAATGGGCCTCTCTTTTTCGATCACGGACCACAGCGCCTCTGGGAGTTCGCTTCCTCGAGAACCGAAGTCTCCCCTTCCCAGCCTGTATAAAATTCGGCCCAATGTCTGGTAAGCCATGCACCGTTGGTTGGGGAGGGTCGATCGTGCTAGCATGGCTAGTTCGAGTATGGTGTATCCAGCGCTGCTCGGAGCGTCACCATGGTGATGGAGACCCTTCTTCACATCAATCTCTAAGCTTTGCCTAGGCGGTATTAGACGGCCATCGAAGCCAAATCGTAGAGCTGAGGCGAGAAAAGACTCCTTTTCCGGATTGTAGAATGATGCCTGGTTTTCTTCTTCCGTTGGATCCTGGAGCCAGTTCAGCGAAGAGACATCGTGTGGGGTATCCGGGAAGTAGTGGGATCGGAGATCGGATAGGAAGGAGGGATCATCTGAATCTAAGGGGACATAGTCGTCTGCTGATCGCGGAGGAACAGGGAAATGTATGGCGGGTCTGGCATCGTTACTCTGAGCCGACATGGCAGCGGCCTCGGACAAGTTCGAGGTGGTGGCGGCCGTATTTCGAGAATCGTCGGTTTCCCCTGTCTCTTCTGCATCGTCCTCCGGCCACTGCGCCTGATCTTGTTGATCTTCATCAATATTGGCCCGTTTCAGAAGACGGTCGAGGAAGGCCGGGTTCAGGTTCTGCATCAATTCGGCTCGGGCTTCTTCAATATCCTCGATCGACATTTCCGCAATACGCCTCTTATTTTCCTCACTGATTTCGGCCTTTGACGGGCTTCCTAAATCCACGCCATATTTCTTGCCCACGTGATGTCTAATGGCCGTGTCGGAGGGTTCGACATGCGAGGAGGCGGGCGGTCGATCGGGCAGATGTCCTGCTTGCTGTCTCTTCTTGAACGCCGAGACATTTCGACGCGGTTTGTGCTCAGGAAAGCCGGACTTGGAGGATTTGAGAGAAGGTGCAGCGGGTGAAGTGTCCGATTCGTGCTCTTGGATCTCTTTGACAGAGAAGGGAGTGTTCAGAACCGACGAGGATTCTTCATCGAGAGGCCTCACCGTGAAGTCGTCTGCGTCCAGATCCAGTTCGAAGCGTTGGCCCCGGATAGCCATCTTGCCATGAATTCAGCAGAAGGTCAAGTTGTGCGGTGCAGGCAACAGATTCCCAAAACGATGATGGGGAGCCCAAGGTGGGATAGCGCAAGCCGCCCGGGGCTAATTTTACGAAAGTCCACTTCGGCTTAGCGCGCTCCCTTACGCGGACCAGAAGTGTTACGGTCGAGATCAATCCGGGGAGCTAGTGAATGAAAACCACAATGCGCAGAGAAGAGAATACGTGCAGATTTGGGTTATGTCGACCAGCTGGTTCTCATGCAGTACCAACTAACATATATTTGATGGAGACAGTTCATTCATCACTCCCACCGCGCTCCAATGAGCCATGCATGTCAATGTTCCCAACTTGGTGTTGGATCCGGAGTGAGAATCCGAAACTGGACTTGGCACCAGCCACCAAGCAGGGATATTGGATCTGACCATGATGGGGATCTGCCCGGTCCTTTGCGATCCAACAAGGGGGGAAACATTTTATCCCGAGAACAATCAAAGATTCACAGCCGGCTGTTGAAAATGAAAAGAACCATCCCGTGCCGCCAGGAGTGAACGGGCATCATATGTTGTAGCAGAGCCAGACCGCCATGGCGGAGAAAATGCCTGAAACCAAAGAGAATGGGAAGATGCAGTGGAGGAAACTGACGGACGCCGCAGCATAGTTACAGTTCGCCAGTCACCGTTGGCCAGTCATAACATTGATCCCTATCCTCCTATTCCAGTTACCTAGTCTTATGGATTTCTGCCTCTTGAGGGCTCCCGCTGCGCTTCCCTTGATTGACTGACGGACTAACTTTTGTTCTATGAAATCCTCGCTCATCCATTCATCTCGTCGCCATCCACCATGCCAATTTGTTACCAGCATCTCATCTCCCATCTCCATCCCCCCCCCATCCTTTTGCCTCTCGGTTTTCCCCCTTCCCCTTCACTTCTCTTTTCCTTCATCGGGCCAAAAGTTGGGAGTCTCGTGTTTTGCTGCCTTGTAACCCATTCCATGCTTCCCCCGTTCCTCCCTTTGTCTGCCAATAATTCCCAATTCCCAGTGCCCTTTTGTTTTTGACTTGCTTCTTGTCCAGATACTTATATGTCTTCCTTTTTCCACCTACCTTCTCTTCCTTTCTCGACCTCTTTTCCTCTCCTCTCGGTTTGATTGTACACCTTGCGGTGTTGTCTTTCTAACCCTGTACGCCAGACAACGTATTTCTCTATTTTTTTTTGATGTTCTCTGATTCCGCCATCGCGCTTTCGATCACTGCACATCCTCGCCACTAAGCTTCCGCTAACAATTTTCCATACCGGTCGGTGTTGTTGTCTCAACCCTAGGGCGTGCAGTTATTCACTTGACTCATTCCTCACATCATTTTTTTATTTTTCCTGTGTCTACCAACCCGCAACCCAACCCGACTCGGGCGTACTTCATCCCCACCACTCTCTGTCGCGACATCCACACCATCGCGTCTGATCTTCTCGTTCATGCTCATCGCGCGGGTTTGTTGTTCGACCGTTCGCTCGGTGGCGGCTGCAGGCTGAAATGGAGGTGGGAGATGGACGAAGTTCCTCCAACGACCTATCCAGCGCCCCTCCCAGTGATGCCGAAAGCACACCTGGTCCTCTGAGCCATCTCACCGCCCCGTATGGCCATCGCGACAATGCGACATCCGACAGTTCTGGTATCGCCGGCCATCTGAGTGCGCGACAGACCCTTCCTGCCAGTGCAGGTGCTGCGGCGGCGGCATCAGCCACATCTGCAGGCACACGCCAAGAACCGTCTCGCGAATCGGGTCAGCCACCGCCCGTCAAGACTCGCAAGCCACGGAAGAGGCGTGACCCGAATGCGGCTGGTGAGCCCGAGAAAGAGAAGAAGGAGCGAGCCACTCGACGACCTCGGGGTGCTTCAACGACGGCTACCACGTCGCGCAAGAAGCCCAAACTCGAACCCACAGACGACCACAGTACGATTTACATCCCGAGACCCAACAGTTCCGGCCTGCAATCATCTACGCTGGTCCAACCGCTGGCCTTCTCCTCTACGCAGGCTGGCGCCGAGAATAGGAAGGACGATGCGGCCAAGTATTCCGCATTAGGGCTCTCGATGCACGACGCTGCGATGCGGCTTCAGCCCCAATCACACCTTCATGCTCCAATCCCCAACTATCGTCTCTCGGACTATGCTCTCAATGCACCGGTTCCGACTCAATCGACGCCCCCTCGCGCCGCGGGCATGTATGATCCCATTCGATCCGTCACCATTCAGAGACCGGTCGACCATGTTCCCCCCTCCTCGACCACATTACCGCCCACCGATACTCCGCCGAGGCCGACGTACAACCCCAGTGCATCTCCGGCGATCTCGGGCATTATCGATCACCCCACCGAGCCGAACTCCACCCCACCAACCACGTTGGCGACTCATCCACCCAAGGCAGAACAACCATACAGTCATGCCAACGGCAAAGCCGTGAATTCACCACTCGTGAAAGGCAATCCCGCCACGGTGGAGGTGGACCCGATCACCGTGAATCATGATCAACCCAAGAAAGCGGCGACGGCGAGGAAAGTCCCGTCCGAAGCACCGACACGTGCAACATCGCCCAAACCCGGCCGAGCGAAAGAACAGGCCCCCCCGCCTCCGCCTGGGTCAGGCCTTCTCTCTGCAAGCCTCTTTGGGGGAGACTCGTCGAGTGATGCGGCGCCCAAGGATTCCGGAAAAGGACCCAACATCGTTCTCCACGTCGACCTCACCGATCCTAACAATCGGGTCATCAATTTTGCGCGGATGGCGGAAGAGAAGTATGGGTTCGCGGCTTTGTATCCTCGTCAAGCGGCCCAGAAAGAACGTTTGGCCAAGGTCGCCGCGGCGGGCGCAGCATTGGAGCGATCCGCGTCCGGAAGCAAATTTGGAGAGACCTCGGCTGGAGACAGTGGAGACGAAGACCTCAGTGTCGACATTGAACGTGACTCGGACAACGACGGCGATGTGGCCATGTCCGGAGCCAACGGGGGTCCCGAGCCGGTCAACAGTGGGACGGACGCACCGGGACCAAAGCGTCGGCGGAGACGAAAAATGGAGGAGTACAACCAAGATGATCCCTTCATTGATGACAGTGAGTTGTTATGGGAGGCCCAAGCAGCCGCGAGCAAAGATGGCTTTTTCGTGTATTGTGGTCCACTCGTCCCCGAGGGGGAGAAGCCTGCCGTTGAGAGGTATGTGCATTCCGGCCTGCTGGACACGTATACTGACTGTTATCAGAGCGGATGGAACCATCAAACGGGGTCGTGGTCGCGGCAGAGGCGGCGGCCCTGGTTCCCGCGGAGGTCGAGGCAGTGCCGCCGCTTCTGAAGGAGGCGCTGGACGGGGGGGAGGACCTGGTTCTCGAGGCGGAGGGATTACTCGAAAACCTCGAATGACCAAAGCCGATCGATTACAGTTGGAGAAAGAAAAGCTTGCGCGAGAGAAAATGGCACCGATTATGGCCAAACCAACGGCATATCCGGGTTGACAGGCCGACATATTGTTGATTCTTGACAACGGGTATTCGGAAAAACTGACACAGATTTCGGGATTGGGGCTGGCGATGACTACTGTACGGATTACAAGAATTTTTATTGTGCATGGAGACTCGGGTCCGACGGGTGAGAATTGAGCTGGGAGACATGACTCCCTGTGACAGCCAAACAAAAAAAAAAAAAAAATTTAATTGCAGCTTTGGAGCTGATGAAATGTGCTTATCGACAGGATCGATGAAAAAGTAATGGCTCCGGTATTGAGATTCAAAGATAATGCACGAATATTCCACTCACATAGGTGGATAGAGCACAAGTTACCCTGGACTTTTGTTGTCCTTGCTTTCTATTTCCCAATTTATTCACCGAGGGGGGTCCCACCCATCTCACTAACGTCATTCTACATAGGGGCCGTTACGGGGCTCCCGAGCAGGCTAGTTGAACGAACGCCAACCAGATGGGGAAACCCAGGGCCATGGGGGAATGTCAAAATGCCTTATTTTACTATTGGAATTGCACCAATGAAAAGTTTATCATCTTCTGCCAATGGTGGGATGCGCCGCTGATCACCATATATCGACAGGCAAAATTCGCACCAAGAACATTTAATTTTAGGCTACATGTTACTAGTCACTAACAGCAATACTTACAATGGCGGTCTCTGGTCTCGTCAAAAAACTCTGCTGCCGAGGGCTACTAACCAAGAGGCGCTGGGGTGGCTACTCCCATTAGCTCCAGAGTATCCCAATCGCCAAAACTTGACCCTCGCTTGCACTTTACCACTCTTAGCTATCACGTCCAACTTTCACCATCCATCATCGCCATCGCCGCTTTGCTAATCTACTTACATCCGCTGCATTTAACCACCATCCTCTATCACCAGGAGCCAATTCATTATCCTTGCTACAAGCATGCAGTGCCGGGGCACACGCCTTCTTCCTATACCGAGCTGCTCAAGCCCATGCTAATCGCAGTTCAACGGCCACCCTCACAATTCTTCCCTCTCCGCCTGGCGGGGTCCCATCCCGGCCGTCGTCCGTGTCGCAGCCAACAAGAAAGAGGAGGACGGAGCAATCATGGATGGCTTCTATGGACAGCCCTATTCGGGCATGGACCCGCGACAGTCCATGGACGGATACACACATGATGATAGTATGAACGGTATCGAACCCAGTGCGGTGGATACCGCCGGCGTAGGTCAAGCGCAGACTCTACATCAGATCATCAGCCAGAATAACGAAGAGTTGATACGCCGACGAAACACGTTTCAATCCCAATATCGGCCAACCCCCAACGGCCATGGCCGAAGAGCCTCCATGCTCGAATTCGGCTCTTCCATGGAGAGCGATCTGGCCCACTTCCAGTTTGATCCTCCTCCGAATGAGCCTGAAATAAACATGGCGAATTCCGCATCCCATATGCTACCGATGTCCAAGTCTCTCGACCCTCGAAAAGTTCGTTCCCGGGAGGATTTGTCCCTCAACACACGCTTTTCTCAGATGAACACCAATTTTGACCCCATGACGGCGGTCCATTCGTTCTCGCCCATGGTCATGTCGAGCACATCGGTCGGGGTCGAACCGTCGGCCGCATATATGCCTTCGACTATCGACATGTCGATAGATTTTGATCCGGTGACCGGAGGCGCCAACCCCGCCAACATGCCATCGGGTCCTCTGCCAGGACAAATGTTTTCGGCTTCCCCGGTAGACCAGAGTTTCTCGATGCCTTATCAGCCCTCTCCCCACGACCCCGGTGGGGGATCCCTCAGTCCTCAGGTCCAGAGTCAGATGGTGTCCATGGCGCAGGCCGTGCCGTCCATTCCTCCGCCATTTCCAAACCCGCCCCAGCCACTCCGCAAAGAAACTCCACTTTCAACAACATCGATGTCCATGGTAGCAGGTCCCTCTTCCACAATGGCACCTTCGGCACCCGCGCCAAACGCGCGCTCCCGAAGACTATCGGCAGACGTTCCAACCCCCTTTTCTGCGCATGGTATGAAGAATCCGAAATCAGTCATGGAACCAAGCTGACCCCAGTCATGAGACATCACGCCAGACCCCAGGCCCATGAATCCGCCCCGGTTTGCTCGGATGCCTCAATTGCCCGGTGGCCCAATGCCACCTTCCAAATATGCCAACGCATATTCGTCGAGTGGGTTTGACATGCTCGGTGTTCTTGTCGGTATCTCCTGGGCCCTCGCCCTGATTCGACTAACAAGGCGATAGATGCGAGTTGCAACAAGACCGAGGCCGGAAATCAACATTGGCCCGGTGGACCTCTCTTGTGCTTTTGTCGTCTGCGATATCGACAAATTTGACCTACCAATCGTGTATTGTTCCGAAATGTTTGAACGACTAACCGGTTACACGAAACATGAAATTCTAGGTCGCAATTGCCGCTTCCTCCAAGCTCCGGACGGCAAAGTGCAATCGGGCGTGAAACGGAAGTACGTCGACGACAACTCGGTCCTGTACCTCAAAAACCAAATTTCGAAACGAGCAGAAGCGCAACTCAGTTTGATCAACTATCGAAAAGGTGGACAACCATTCATGAATCTTCTCACCATGATTCCGATCCAATTTGATACCGAGGATTACAAATTCTATGTCGGGTTTCAGGTGGATCTGGTCGAACACCCGAGCTCGGTTTCGGGGAGAAATCCAGGTAAGGGATGATTTGCACCTCCTGAACGGAGAAATCATGATCGGGGAATCTGCTGACGCGGGGGGGGGCCCAGATGGAAGTTATTCGATCAACTACAACAGAAGTGCGCTCCCGGCCTATGCTCTCCCGGCACCACCGGATCCCAGCCAAGGGTTGCAAGAATTGGGCCAAACCATCCCCAAAGATGAAGTGTCCAAGGTTTTGACCACATTGGGGCGTGGGGACTCGGACCTTTCTAAACGTATTGGGGACAAGGTCCTTCTGGAAAACACCGATGACGTGGTGCACGTTCTCTCATTGAAGGGCCTCTTCCTCTATCTTTCGCCGGCCAGTCGAAAAGTCCTCGAGTATGATGCGCGGGAGCTGGTGGGCATTGCCTTGTCCTCGGTATGCCACCCCAGTGACATTGTGCCCGTCACTCGCGAGTTGAAGGACTCGTCAAGCGGAGCCCCGGTTAATGTCGTCTATCGAATTCGGCGAAAATACAGTGGTTATACCTGGTTTGAAGCTCATGGCAGTCTGCATACCGAGCAAGGGAAGGGCAAGAAATGTATCATTCTCGTCGGGCGGGAGAGACCGGTCTATGCCTTGGACCGTTCAGAGCTCTCATACGACGGGGGCTTGGGTGAAAGCGAGCTCTGGTCCAAGATTTCCACGTCGGGGATGTTCTTGCATGTCTCTTCGACCTCTCGAGTCATGCTCGACCGACTCCCTGAAGATCTGGTGGGAACCAGTCTTCAATCTTTGATGAGACCAGATTCCAAGAAGGAATTCTTGCGTATGCTGGAATCGGCACGAACTGGAGAAAAAGTTACCTTCCGGCATGATCTTCAAAATCGACGGGGCCAAGTTTTGCACGCGCAGACCACCATTTATTCGGGCGATGCCCGGCCGGGCTTCAAGCCGACATTTCTGCTGGCACAAACTCGACTATTGAAGATGACACGGGCTACCCTTTTGAATCAAAAATCGACGAATACATCATCGTCGAGAACTGATCCACCGTCCGTCGGACCTGGAACCCCGGCCCCGCATACGTCGGGACATTCCACCACGATAGCGGTGGCGACGGGACCTTCGTCTCTGTCATCGGAAAGCGGACTGGCTGACGTCCGGGGGAATGTGACACAAGTAGGTAGCCATGGGTTGAGTCTTGGTAACCAGGACGAAGCCCTGGCATCCGATGACAACATCTTTGATGAGTTGAAAACCACCCGGAGTTCAAGTTGGCAATTCGAGCTTCGGCAAATGGAGCGCCAGAACCGGATGTTATCGGAAGAGCTCCAAGCGTTACTCAGTCGCAAGAAGAAGCGCAAGAGGAGGAAGGGTCTTGGCCAATTAGAAAAAGACTGCGCCAACTGTCACACCCGAGTTACTCCTGAATGGAGACGAGGACCGAGCGGTAATCGCGATTTGTGCAATAGTTGTGGTCTTCGCTGGGCAAAACAGGCAAGTTTGTAACGTTTTTCGTTCACCAATGGGATATTCCGTGAATGTTGGAATGGAGGCTAACTTTGATGCCCAATACAGAATGGACGTGTATCACCCCGCAAGAACTCCAGCCAAAGTGATAAGGGTTCAACGTCACCCGCTCAGGCCGTGACCACCAATCCTCCTGAAACTAAGAACGCTGGGTCCTCCGAGACGAATGGCGGTAGCACCAGCCCAACCACCGGAATCGGATCGACGGGCCACGAAAAGATTGAGAGCGACGCATGGCGAGGCCCAATCCCCCCAAATATCGATGAAGTCGACGAACCTCCCCACCCAGACGTATTGCCGACATGAGTTGGTTCTGATGGAAATATTTTGACAGATACCAAACCCAGGCCAGGCCATGCATGGGTGGGAAACGAATCCTCACCCGGCATGGTCATCGAGGTGGAACTAGATGATTGATGACTTTGACCGGCATCGGCTCGCCTTGCGCATGTCTCCTCAATTCCACGGATCCGCCCATGTAGCTTCATTAATCTATCAGGAACCGCTGACGGGTGAGACATTTCAGCTCTCGGAAAAGTTTATCGGATATGTTCATTTTCACTTCCTACGCAGCGAAACTTGCCACAAGACGAATACGACGATGTGAGGGTGGGTTTGGGAGATGACGGAAATTTATTCTTGGCCAGGAATATCCACCATCAATCCTACTCTTGATCATGATAACAGGTTAGCGGATTTGGGTTTTATTTTAGATTCAAGAAAAACACGACATGATATGACATGAGTTGAACGACCAGGGAGTCTCTCGGAGGCGAATATGCTTGCTCGGAATTTTCGAGGACTTTTCGTCGATCTGCTATGTATGAATGAAACTAACGAAGCACTTCGGAACGAGATGGATTTGGGGACCAAGGAGGCAAAAAGTCAAGTTGCTTGAACGTACCTTATGCCGTCGGAATGCTCGGGGTCATTTGTCCCTTTGCAAGACTCTTTTGGTTCCCCTTTATTGCATGAGATACACGAAATGCCATGCGACGGTATGAGTATTTAGGATGCGGCATTTGGCCTCTGTATATGGCTGTTGTATTACATGCCGACGAATAGGGGAACCATTAAAAAAATTCAGAACGCCTGATCGGACTCTGAGACCTGGAAATCGTAGTCAACGCCCTACTCCTGTCTTTCCGAGTTACAGCTCTCTGGCGTCTACTTTTGTTGACGAATATTCCAGGAGAGATGGCGTCCATTGTATGTCGTTAGCGATGTCTAACTCATTACTCCATTCCCTTCCTCTGACTCTCCTCGGTCTTGGTCTTGGGGAGTATACGTGGTAGCAGATATTTTCGATCGGTCTGGATTCCCGGATCACGTTATGCAGTCGAAAAGATCCCCGGTCAGCATTCAGCAGTATTTTAAACGTCGTGAACCATTCAGAATCCATCATGGTTCAACGAATAACACGCGTCAGAAGCTGTCTCCGTGTCCTCCAGGCCGACACCGAAACCAAGACGGCGTTGGTGGAACCCCAGGTGCCGATGGACCCACTCGTCGAACATACAATCAAACCTAGATTGATTCCACCAGTCGTTATGGAATTCCCAGGTATTACCACCGGCGGGGGATCTCCCGGAACAGGAGCCAAAAGCAGCTCATTTCAATATGGCGACTTCAACGACAATGTTAATTGGGTCGAAATTGTACAGGGCGACGGCCATACCGTTACTGCCTCGGATAAAGAAAACGCAGACCTTTTCTATGGGGCATCTGGCGCCGTCGGAAGTGTGGGGATCACCCACTCTGCTTGGGCTACCGCTCATCCCCGCGGAGAAATACGTGAAGATAACATACCATCCCGTGAGATCCGTCTCCGAAGCGGTTGAAAAGGTCCAAGACGAGATTTCGCATCCGGTGCACAAATTCAGCGCCGCAAGTGACCCTTGGTTTTATCTACATGTGAAGGAGATAACTCGGCAGAGCGTGGAGCCTGTGGCCGAACACATCCCGCTAGCCGCGTATCTCTTTCGGTACGACCGGAGAGGATTTTGGATTGGAGCTTCGGCGTTCCCATATTTTTCCTTCCCCTTTAACAAGTTCACGCGCCGGTAGCTCGACGATTTCTTGCATACCAGGATGTTATACAAAGCTCTCCACGCTCGTGACCAATCTAGGAATTATGTCGTCCAAGACCTGGCCCTTCCTTTTTCCACAGTAGAAGAGTTCTTCAACTCTACGGCGGTGTCCTTCGGTATCTGATTCTTGTGGCTGTGTCCGTTGCGGCATACTCGTCTTCCCACCCTGCACCCTCACTTTTCCGAGACAGAAGCAGATGGCCAAAACATTGAAGCCCATGCTCAACGTTGGCGTGTGGGGTTTTGGTCCTCGCCAGCACGACGAATTTATAGCCAAGAACCGTGAGCTGGAGCGCAAGCTGCTTGAGCTCAGAGGTATGAAGTGGCTATATGTCCAGACATACGATACGGAGCGGGAATTCTGGGAAATGTTCGATGAGGAGTGGTATGATGGGCGGAGGAAGAAATATAATGTCGAATCCCTGACGAGTGTCTAGCATGAGGTGAGAGTAGATCCTGACGCGTATCGGGGGGGCCGAGAAAGACTCGTGGGGGACGTGGGCACTTAAGTTCTGGCCGGTTGGTGGGATTTGAAAGTGGCAAATAACTCATTGCGAGAAATTCAAGGGGGCAAGGCATATGGATCCACCACCGCCCGCATGCCATGACACAGACAGGTGTTTTGGTCTGTGGCCCGATGGGGCCGGTTCGTTCAAGCGAGCGTCCTTGCTGGTTCCCAATAACAACATCGGACAGAACGAGAAGATGCATAACTTTGGGGCACCTCTTGGAGTTCGGCTTACGAGTCGTATCGGCCCAGTATATGTCTCTGACCCCGATTCCACAAGATGAATCTGATCCTGAGTGCGCAACTGCTCCCATTCCTCGTGCATTCTGTCTGTATTTTCCCGACCCGGGGGAACCTTTACCAAATATTATATTATGCATTAGAGCTATCGATAATCATATCCACGTTCCCTCCTGCCCGGGACGATGCACCGGGACGGGCACGACTGTTTGAGTTTGCGTCGCATTTGCATCTTCGCTCCTGAGCCTGCCTCTGAACCACGATTTCGTCTTTGGTTTGGCTTTGGATCGGAATTTTTCCTTGTCTCTGTCTCTGTCCGTTTCATGCTTGACAGCCTCGTGCTCGGCTTCCCTAGGGGCGGAATCAAGAACCCAAACCGTGCCTCGGCGACGTAATTGCACTTGTTCATCCGCAGCTTGCGTCACGATCGAACTGACGCGGTTTGAATCCTTCACGGGAATGGTATTGGAAAATTTGATGGGAAATGAAGGGGTCAGGGGTGGTGGATGATGCCCGTCGGGGCCGGGTCCGAGTGGCCAATTTTCTTGTCCATGTCCTCGTTCCTGTCCTGGTGCTTGTGCGGGCATGTGTGCAGACGCCGTTCCGAACCCAGGGTCGGGCATTTCATGACTGGGCCCCCCAAATCGATATAGAATCGGAAGCGTCGATTCCTTCCACACGGCCATATGCTTGGTATGGGTGGCGAGGATGGTGAGTAAAAGACCGCCGAGACCTAAGACGACGAGGGCCAAAGGGTACGCGATCCAAGCCCAGCGGACGACGATGACGGCTTCGCTGCGTAGACTCGTGCCGACCGCCACGGTGTCTTCGAGTTGTTGGAACCGACCCGTCAAGGCGCGTCCTACCCCGTCCACCACGTCGCTGAAGTTCCCGCTGCCGTCGATCGCTTGCTGGCCCGCCGAGCTCCAGGGCCCGTCCGTCTGCGAAAACGTTGTCGAGTTGAAGGTGAAGCCCTGTTCAGCTTCCTGCTCGGGGTCCGGGTACCAGTATCCGCCGATGCTGTACGTGGTGTTTCCCTCCAAAGCAATGCGGAGGGCTTGAATGAGCAGATACGCGTGTCCCTGTACGTCGAAGGTGCCGTGGTCGTACATCGAGTACGTCGTCCCGTTGACGAGGGCATTCCAGCCCGACCAGACTTGGCCGTCGGGCTGTGTCTCGTAGATGATCACGTGGCCGTAGTTCGTGGCGGTGATGTTGGCCCTGGTGACCCCCGAGCGGACTTCGGTGTCCATGGTCCGCACGCAGGGCGTGAAGCTGCATTCGGTCGCGTTCTGGAGCGTCAGGGCGGAATAATCTGCTGATATGATGGTGTCGATGTATCCCATGGCAAAGAGGGGCGAGGGGATCCCCGCGTACGTCTCGTTGTCCCAGGTCGATGCCCAGTCACTGTCGGCGGTCCGGTCGATGTTCAGCGGCCACACGGACCGGCGGGGGTAGGAGATGAACCATTGCACGCTGCTGGCGAGGTCGAGATCCAGCGTCACGTCGACGGTCAGGTTGTTGCCGTGGGGAAGGGCGTAGGTGGGCGACCAGGTGGTGGAGGACGAGGAGTCGTTGCTCTGGGCGAATGTCTCGAGGTGAGAGGTCAGATTGATGTTGAAGGGTTCTCCGCTCGTGAGGACCTGGTCGGTCACGTCCTGGCATACCGTGCAGAGGGCCAGCGTGTTGTACGCCGGCCACGTGCAATTCCCGCTGGGACAGATCGGGTCCGGGATGGCCCCGGCGGCGCCCCCAAAGGCCCCGATCAGAGCGTTCAAGGACAGGCTGGAGCCTCCGAGGTTGCCGATGACAGATTCTTCGTATGAGGTGGGTGTCCGGATAGAGGCCGGGGTGGAGTTGATGGGGACTTCTCGCACTTGGACCAGGACGAGTTGTTGGATGAGGGGTTCGAAACCCAGTGCGAGAATTGTCACGAATGCGGCGAGGAGGGCTCGGAGACTGTCGAGGAGGAATTAGGACATGTCGTCCACAAGAAGATCGTGGTCGACGGGGGAAAGATGTCTCACCTTCCGCGGAAACTGGCGAGGAGCAAGAGGGAACCGTAGGGACCTCGACTGGCTTCTTCAAAAGTGTCGACGGTATTGAGTGGTCGGGGCTGGTCGATGAACCAAAGCCACTTCTCCTGGCGGAGGGCGGCGGCCAATATGACCATCAAGGTGGCATGGGCCAGAGTGGCCAGAAAGGAGATGATGGCGTTGATCTAGATTCCGATAGAGGTCAGGTGGGCTCCGGTAACGACCGAAACGGAAAAAGGGGGACTCACTGTCAAACCATCTGGCAGATCGGGGACTTCGTGATGGTCGTAGGCGAAGAGGATCCCCGCGATGGCCACCAGGATGCCGAGACACAGTACCGCCGCTCCGATTTCCCAGGCCCAATTGTCCAGCATCGCTCGAGACCACCATGATGGTCTCCGGGAGACGATCTGGGTTGCGGGGTGCGGGTATTCTGCCGTCCTACTGAGATCAGAACGACTGCGGGAATTTTCGTCCATTCGTGTCGACGTGGGCTGGTCGAGTGCGAGATCAACCGTGATAGTGTTGAGAGCTGGACGGCACGTCGAGTGATATGTACTGACCCGGACATCGCGGACATCGTATTTGGCAGGCTGCAATGCCTGTTCAGGCGCCCCAAGGCAGAGTTCCCGGCGTGTATCTTATAACATGGGATGATGAAAAGCATCAGCCACACGATGGCGAATGTTTTGTCCCAATCAGGATTGGGGGCGAATGCAGGTCCTATCTTTGGAACCTCTCATAACCAATGGAAAGAGAATGGACGCCAAGGATCCAGAAAAAGATCCAGCAAGGCTGCGCCCGCCGAGACCCTGGTGATGGGATCCGGGGGATGAGTTTCATGTCTCGCACGCTCATGATGAATGGTATAGAGAGAATGGAGCGGTCAAGCGCTGAACTGTGGGACCGTGCGGATGAAAGATCTGGGGAGGCGGCCAACCCTGCCGTTTGGTGGGATGGAAGGCCTGGCCCGTTTCCTGGTCGCTGAGGGAGACGCTCTAATATGCTTACCTCAGTCGAGAGATATCGGGAGAGTAATCGATCCGTTGATCTTCATGTTCTCGACTCGGCTCATCGGGAGTCACGCTTGAGGTGGCATGTCAGGGTAGGGAGGAGTGATCGGTATGATATGGAAATGGGTGTGGCAAAGGTTCATGATATGAATCTCCCGAAACTCGAGGACGAGAGGGACATGGAGGGTGGAAGCCGAACATAACGGATTGTCCATTCCAAGATCTAAACCATGAGATATCGAGTGACATTTTCCCTCTACTAATCAACCTACGGCGTAGTATCAGTTACTGAATGATCTTCGGTGGCCACTATTGCTGCCCAACAGTGGCCTGCCCCATTGGACGATGGGAACCTCCATATGCCCTGCATTTCTCCCTATTTTTCTGGTGCCTTTCCGGTGTTTCATCCTCTTGTCCCATCCCTGTTCCTCTTCTCCTTCCCCGAAACTCAGCGCGACTAGCACTGCGATAGCCACCCAACTAGATATTTCACAGTTTAGTGGCTCTGGTCGAATTGCCTTGTCCGTCTCTTCTTCTCCTCCTCTGCCTGGACGGCACTGGACCACCTCGCTTGAGCCTTGTCCCATTGCTTGATGGATGTTCCTGAGGGTTCCTGACGTTCCTGACGTTCCTGACGGCGGGTTGCCCGTCTGTGGCCCGTCTATGGCTTTGCGGCGGCCTCGCGGCTGATCTTTTCCGTCGTCTGGCTTTCCATCACCGTTTCTACCCAACTTCTCCGTTTACTATCACCCTCAGATAAAGATCCTTGCTCCCTCACCATTAGTGGTCCCACCTCGCCCGAACGGCAAGGATCCCTTCTCCCTGCCACGAACCAGCCTTCCCATTCCCATTCCCCGTCCCAAACCTCAACTCAACTCTAACTCACCAACTGACACACTCTCGCCTTCACCGTCCACACAATTCTCCGATCACTTCATTTATTCGGACACTCGTCCTCCATCACCTTCCTTCCCCTTCCTTTTGGCCTACAATCCTCGCTAAACCAGCTCATCGACGTCGTAAGAGATCCATCCTCGCCTCTGCGTCCTGCACCTTTTGGCGCAACCCATCCCTTCGTCCATTCTATCCATTCTATCCTCCAGCTCTCTCTCCCTTCGAACTGAGAAATACCCTTCCCTCTCGACGTCCCTATACCCAATCACTCTCTATCACCTGATCCTCGGGCGCGCGTATCCCGACTTCACGATCCCCGTGGAACCGGCCATCTACCGGCGCGAATGACCATCACGAGAATTAACACGCCACAATCTGTCCGGTCAAACGGTGTCGCGTCCTCCCTTCGTCAGAACCAACGTGTTTTCCACGGCCCGTGATCCTCGTGTGTGCCCATCGCGTTGCGACTTCCCCACCTCGGCGCCGCAGCCGCTCAATATCTATCGCATTGACTATTGGGGGTGCAAGAGAAGGAAGAATCGAACACTTTCTGGGTTCGAGTCGAGACGGTAATGGCAGACAAGATTTCGATCACGATCTGCGGCGACGGCGGATGTGGTATGTGCTTCTCTAAAAAAGCCCTGCACCGGCACATGCTCCCTTAATTTTCATCCAGATACACTAACGCCGGTCGTTGGCAGGTAAATCGTCTATTACCCTGCGTCTGGTGAGGTCACAGTGGACATCCGAGTTCGTTCCCCCGCCTCTTCCTTATCCAGAGTCATGCTAATTCACCTCAGATATGATCCCACCATTGAAGACTCGTACTCGGTCACCCGAACCGTGGATGGCTTAAACTACTATCTCTCATTGACCGACACGGCGGGTCAAGAAGAATATCGAAGTCTATGGGCCGCCTCCAATCTTCAATCCGACGCCTTCCTCCTGGTCTATGACATCACCAATGCCCACTCTCTGGAAGGCCTCTCGTGGTTCCTTGACATGATCGACATCGAGGCCGAGAACCGCATCGAAGAAAATTCCCGATTACTCAAAGAGAAAGGTTCCAAAGTTCGAGGCCGGAGAGAAGAGGGTTGGAAATTCCCCCCTATTAAAATCATTGCCGGCAACAAATGTGATCTGAAAGATGCTCGCGTCGTGAGCAGTAAAGTGGGTTGGGAATGGGCGAAGAGCAAAGGCTGCGGGTTTATGGAGACAAGTGCCCGAGAAATGGTCAACATTGAGGAAACTTTTGCTTGTATGCCCGGCGTGATACCCCTCCCTTTCTCTTTTTTTTTTTTTTTTTTTTGATTCTCTTCATATGCTAACCGTCTTTCACAGTAATCGTGCGCCGCGTGGTCGAGGCCAGACGGCAACAGAACGCCAGTATGGATTCTCTTCCTCCCAATCTTCCTTTTGCCTCCAAGGGTCATACTCCCCATGTCAGTAGTGCCGGTGTATCAGGATATCAGTGGCCCAGTACGATGCAGCCCCACCGACAACCAACCAATCCCCACCCCCTACCTATCACCGAGAAATCCGGATTCGACGATGATAACGTCTCGGTGCCCTGGTGGAAGAAGATCTTTTGCTGTTCTGGTTGAACATGACTCAAGCAGGGAGTGTGAGCGCTGTGAATGATGGGACAGGATCATTGGATTTGTTGGTGTCCATTCTTGAATACATCAATACTGGCGGAGAGGGGCTTGTCTGACGGTTATATTTTTCCCCGAGAGGGATTTCTTTGAGAATGGGTCCCTGAATTCGCCAGGACCTGTCCTGGGCCGAATGCTTGCGGGCCGTAGTGCTGTCACAAGGATCTTTGACAGCGGCACCAGTCCGGGACGCGACATCGCCCTGCCCCGAGATCAAGAGTGGCCTAAACAATGAACCATCCACGGACGAGGCTCACTTCAGGGAGACCGGCACAGCATCCGTCCAATTCGGATTCGGATATCAGACGACAGATGTCATACGACCGGCTCAGAAAACGACCCCACGCTAAAGAGCCTCCCCCTTGATCTACGGAGGCAAGCGACGAAAACTCTTCTCGATTCAGCTTTGCTGGGTCGATCTTTATTTGTTCTTTCCGAAAGCGATATCTATGTATTTGGTTTGCGATAGAGGATTGCCACGACAGAAATCGGGCCGCGAGGCTAAAAGTGATAGTACAAGTTTTGATATTATTCTCGCCATGTCTATCGGACCACTTATGTTTCATAGGCATGTTAAGAATGAACACTGTATTTGTGGAGATATCTGGTTTGGCCAAAGAAAGGGGGAAACAGGAAACTTGTACTGACACAATGAATACCTCGCGGCGAGGGAACGGGCCCAACGCAGGCGGTGTAATTTATACAGTGGTCACCCCTGGATCAATTAATATATCATTGACAGGTCTTCGGGCGACGACCACCAAAGGTCAAGGCAGAAGCAAGGGATATTATACGATATGGGTGGTATTAGTTTCTTCTCGAATAAAACTTGGTCTTAGCCAACACGATAAGATATTTGGAGTCTCTTGGCCCAGTTGACGTGGACTTCGGATCCTTCGCCTATGTCCATTGGCTTTCTTGCCTCCCTTTTGGATCTTTCTGAAACATCTTCACATCCGAAGAGGTCATCAGGATTGATGATCATGATAACAGCTTCGATACCCGTCTTGCCGCTTCATCCAACCCTCCGTCCACATCTATGATGCCACAGCCTTGGTCTTCCAGTCGCGTCCCTCGTTGCGGCTGGGGTGATGCGACGGGTGTTTTCTTCGCTGAAGACGAAAATGTAGTGGAAGGGCTGCAGGTGTGTGGCGGGGCGTATTTCTGCGTATGAATATAGGTGCGAATGCCGGTCGAGGGAGAGACGGGTGGGGAAAATAGGACTTGTATCCATGAAGAGCAGACGTTCGACCTGTGGGGAGAAGGGGGTGGATCCAGAGTGGGATTGGATTTGGCACGTGTTGAAACTGGGCAGGTGAATGCTCCGACTGCTTCTGTTGATGTTGGATGCGCTCCCGGAGGAGGTTGTTGAGGGTCAAAATGAGGGTCGGAATATAGACGTCCATTTTGTGGTTCGGCCTGCATCTGAATTTGCGACGGCACCTTCGATCCCAACGATGACGGTGAGGTGGAGAAGGCCGGAAAATACGGCGGGAGCAGGAGCAAATCCATATTCGGATCCAGTTCCTGGTTGTCCTGGGACACCTCCTCCGCCGTCTTTTTACGATCCACCTCCGGCGTGACCGTTCTGGACTGCAACATGGGCACTTTCCCGTGTTGGCCCAGAACCCTGATCCTTTCGATCTTGGATAACTCTTCACCGCTCCGGTCCCAATCCTCGTCGTCGATCTCACGTCTGACGCCCCCCTCCGGGTGCTCCTTCCGGCGTATTTTGACGAGG
Source organism: Rhinocladiella mackenziei CBS 650.93 (assembly GCF_000835555.1). Lineage (NCBI taxonomy): Eukaryota > Fungi > Ascomycota > Eurotiomycetes > Chaetothyriales > Herpotrichiellaceae > Rhinocladiella > Rhinocladiella mackenziei. The sequence continues at coordinate 1,464,291 of NW_013550597.1, forward strand.
CTCTCAACTACGTACGATGCGGTACGGGAGTCCCAGAGTCCGTCGCGCGCATGGCGGAGGCGTGGGTGTGAGAAGAGCGACATGGCTGCCTGGAGGGTTTCGGTGTTGGTGGTTTTCAGGCACAGGAAATACAAGACGGCAATCACGTGAGTGGAGAGTGTGTAGGTTCGTGATGATGAGGTTAGAGGAGTCGGTCCGGCGACGGGGGGTTGTGAGGAGAGGGCGAGGAAGTCGGCGATAGATGTCAGGCATGCGGTGAGATCCGAGTCTGAATCGTCGAGAATTAGGTCCCGGTGCGCCGGTGAAGATGTCGATGTCGATGTCGATGTGCCGGAACCCGACGGAGCGGGCGATGGAGACGAGCCGTGCGTTGAGACTAGCCCCGACGTGGGAATGGGAATGTTCTCCTTGACCAGATAGGAGAATGCATGGAAGTCAACTTGGAGCAGCCGCAATTGCTGTCGTCGCTGTCGTCGCTGGGCTTCCGTCGATGGGCCCCCCCCGCTATCCGAATGGAACATTTCGGCGGTAGCGAGCTCGGCCAGAGCGGCTTCATATCTCTCATACTGCGCGCCGAGCACCAGTCTCTCGTACAATAGGTCTGGAGGGAACTCCTCCAACGTCCTTCCCTTATGCATGACATGGGTGATCAGATGATGTAAAGTCCAATTTCGAAGTTTAAGCAAAATGCCTTCCGCGTGCGCCAAGCCGAGGAAGGAATCGGGCACCATGTCGACGAGGCCTTGGGCCTCTTCCTTCGAAGCTAGTTTGAGAATGGGCGCGCGTCGGGTGTCGTAGGCGCTGGCTTGGATGTCTAGCTGGTAGAGAAGCGCCGTCAGACGTGACATTAAGGGGTCGGTTGGATCGTGGTGTTGGCATTCTTGAAAGAGAACCAAGCCCCGGTCCAAATGCCAGATGGCACGCTGAGAGTCACCTAGGAGGGATTCAAAGACATAAAAGATAACGCTGCAGATGAGGGCAACGTCTAGCGATGCATCAGTGCGGGACAGGTAGTTTCGTAATTGTCTATGACAACGACTGATCATGCCCATGGTTTTCGCGGGTGGGCATGAGCTGTCTGAGTCGTGGTCGAGATCAGTGCCTACAAATTCTCCACACAGGTAGTCCTTATGCAAGGAGCTAAGGGCAACCAATGCATTACGAATGACCGGTTGATGGTGGCTCCGTTGCAAGATCAACTGGGTCCAAAGCGTAGGGTCTGAGTAGCTGGACAGATTCCACGCGGCCTGAGAGCAGTAGTAATGCAGGAGTTGTCGGTCGGCTTGACTCCCAGGAACTTTGAAGGGAATGTTGTACGCGGATATTGAATGGTGGGATAATGGTAAATGCTCGACGGTCTCCCGTTGGTCGCTCCTGGGATAGCCTTCGCATTTCCGACATGCGCGGATACAGCGTTGACACTCGGGTTTCGCCTCGTCACATTTCACGCGCCGGGATCTGTAAACCCGCCGTAAGAGTCTGATGGCTTCGCCAGGCAATGATGGAACGAATCGTGAAGAAGTCGGGACTTACTTGCATGTTATGCACCCAGATCTCACCTTGGGTGTGCTCTTGCGAGTCTTTTTCATCACCTGTTTCCCGTGGTTGAAGGTGGCATCCATGATCATTGATGGCACAATCCTTTCGGTGATTCATTGACCTGGGGAAACCAGCCCATCTGGTTGACGAGCGGGTACGGTGGTAGATGGTAGGATTCATACGAGGAAGGAAATGGGATGCCTGAAGGCAGGTTCTGGGCCACTCCGGTGCTCAGCCTTGTGTGATGACAGAGGCAGGTACCATCGGACCAATGGCAGTCCAGGAATCGATGTTTGAATTCGAAAACCCTAAATATACGAGCTGCGCTAATCCCTTTTTGCACATAGCTTGATATTAACTTTCAACAGTAACTCCGCCTCCTATTTCTATAAGAGATATTCTCCCCGCCTCAAGTCGACTCATTTCATCTTCCACCGCCCTGGATTGCGTTGTAGGACCGAGAGAGGATTGATTGAATCTCTCTGAGCCACGAAGGCTGCGGTTCACGTGACCAGGCTAACCCAATGGAGAATATTTTGAATTCACGCGCCATGGACTGCTATGATTCTCGTCATCTCGAAGCCAACACCCAATGCGCACTCTCTACTCTACCTGCTTCGGCATGAGTAAACCAATGAACCATTTCAAGGTCAGCTTTCGAGAATGACGGTAAGCTCGGCAGGCTTTACTCTTGTGCTTTCGCCTCTCCAAATTGACTGGGGATCACCTCGCAATTTCCTTCCGATAGATGGGTGCGTCAACTTTGGTTGGACTACACCCGCCAATTACTCACAATTCGGACTGTACGTCGGCACTTCGATCCTTTCTCCGCAACTGCCGTGACTAGGGGACCGAGGATGGTGTATGTATTTTGAACTTCACGAGCTCAAAAGGGGAAACGCCATTCCCGACAGCAGCATCGTCCCGAATATCCTGGGTATGCTTTTGGATGAATGTGCTTGTGGCTTTGGAAGTCCGAGAATGCAGACAAGACTTCGAGCTCGAAGACGAGGTCCATGGCAGAGATATTTCTCTTGCGGCACTCGGGGGTGGCCCCCGGCGTCAACGAGCCACAACTAGATTTAGGGAAATGCCCTCAGTGCAAATCGACTAAAATGGGAAAAACTGCATGCTAGTGCTGAAGTGAGAGGTGAGGCCATTGATGTCCTGTCCCTTTCTCTTCACCTTCGTCTTCTCTTTCAATCAAGTATAGGGTGTGGTGAGAGTTTCGCTTCCCTCCGGGGCCCCCCGCGTGGGCCAGTATCATGTTGACAGCAGTAGTGTAGTGCAGTGCATCCTTTGTTTCTTATTCCATTCCCTTCCTTCCCAAATACAAATACAAGTGCAAAACGTAAGAAAAGACAGATCCTCCTTTTTACCTCCCCTCCTTGACTCCGACGAATAGAAACAGAATGTCGAGGATGTCATGTGCCGTGATAAATCCGATTAGCCAAAAGTGGACCGCTTTTGACCCATTATCTGTACGTGGGTATGTTGAATGCAATCATGTTTTCGTTCAAACGGCATGAACAAATCAGATACTTAAAAGAGCCATGGTCAACTTCCGCTCCCTCCTCAACCAAACACAAAAGAATAGGAACGATCAAAAAGTGCATTACTCACTAGATTTCAATCGGGCTGATCTGATCGAATGGGAACAGCCAATTACTTCCGGCTTCCACCTTTTCAAGCCTAGAAACGTGGCAAAAGGCGTTAGAGACCCCATCAATATATATGGAAGAAAGAACGTTCTTACCAATCATAAGGCCACACGACCAAATGCCCTTGAATACATCCCAACAACTCTTCCGCCTCTTCGATACTGAGGATATCGTCGCTTGCGCTGAAGTCTCGTCGACTAGACCTAGTGGTAGCTCTTCTGCGTCTGCGTCCACTTCCAGTGCCGACGCCTGCATTCGACGAGGCCGCTGCCAGGGCGGAATTTTGGTGAACCGCGTCCGAACATCCAACCAAGGATCCCGTTGCCATAGGTGGTGTACCAGTAGTGGCTGATTTATGCTTCTCCCCCGCTGTTCCCGTACCAGTGCTGCTGTTGGGCGGATCGGTACTGAGGTCGTCATCTTCACCTTCGGCACTACCCTCGTCATTGATCGCTTGTCCTTCATGAAGTGTCTGTAATCCAGCCTTTTCTTCGGTCAGGGTTTCTTGTCGATGAAGTGAAGGTTTGCCTTGTCGATGGGCCTGTGCTCGGTTGGCTTCGGCGGCCCAGATACGCAGTTTTTCCTTCTCCGCGTCCTCTTGGCCTTCTTTGCTTTCCTCGCCCAAGGCATCTTTCAACTTCTCCTTGAACTCGCCAGAGCGTTTCTCAACGTCATTGGGAACTTGACTGAGAGCTTTGATCGGAGCGCCGGGGGCTCGGGAGCCAGCTCCTGGTGGGCCACTCTTGGACACGGAATCTGTCCGACTCGGGTGGTGTAACTTGTCGTCCCCCGGTATATCGTTACCTTGCATCTGATCGAACCGCTGTCCGTAAGCCACGTACTGATGGTAATCTTCCCAAGTTCGGACCTGATTGTCGGGCATGCAACGGAAAACACTGCGGTAAATCTTGGTGTTGTTCTCGGCCACTGCGTGCCACGTATCATATAAAAAGGCGTCATGGACGGGATCCATCATGCAGTCTCGGTCAATCAGTGGTCTCCTGAGCTCATTCATGAGGGGGTGGCGGCCGGGCGCTGCATCTCTGGGACCCACCTTTGTGATGGGAGGGCCACCAATGTCCGTATCATCCCCTTGCGGCAAGGCAGGCAGTTGCGACAACATCGGCAAACCGAGCTGTTCCGTGTTCATTCGCCCCAGACCCGGCCTAAGCGGAGGCAAAGGAGGATTGGGTGTTTCCCATTGGACCACATATGACGACAGGCGTAGATGTTCGCCATGCTTCACCGGTTCTTTCAATGTCGCTTTGCCCTCCGGACCCAGATCGGACACCAGTACTTCTTTGTTGCCTTTAACAAAAGTGGAATCTCTTCCCGTTCCGTAGCCGGCGGCATCCATGTCGGCCATTTTGTCAAAGCCATAGCCCTCAACATCTTTTCGGTGTTGCGGGTTTCCCGTGACACGGGGATCTTCGGTGAGTCTTCGCGTGCTTTTGAGATTGGGGTTGCCATCTTGCTCCCAATCGACGTCATGGTTGAAGCTCCTCAGATCCTCAGCTCGTTGCAGCAGTTCTTCACGTACTTCCGGGGGGGTCCGGTTGTCGAGAGGGCCTATCATGTCATCTTCCTTCGAGAGGGGGCTGCCGAAGGTATCATCTGGAGAATCCGGTCTTGTCGATTTTCCTGCAAGCTCTGATTGATGGCGCTCTGCTTCCAGAGCCTGGGCATCTTCCATGATCTTGTCGACGTCGAGGCCAAGATGTTCGCGCATCAAACGCAGACGAAGAGTATGAGGAAAGCGGCCGACTTGGTAAGGCTGGCCGTTCATTCTTGACCAGACCATATCTGTATCTCGAACAACAGCTGCGCATTCAGAATCTCGATTTCCGAGCATCGATCGTTCGTTGATGTTGGCAGATCCGATGAGGGCAACCCTGTCGTCCACCACCATGCATTTGGCGTGGATGTAGAGCTGTTCAGTGACCAATGATTTTCGCGGGCCAATCCTGCCCCATTGACGTAGACTGTAGAACTGGATGTAGTCTTCTGGCTCAATTCCATTCGCTTTCAACCGACCAAATATCGAAGACTCTCCACGACAGATGCTTCGGTATTGATATTGCATAATCAATCGCACGCTGGTGCCACCTTCCTGCTCGACAGTGTTCTGAAAGCCCGGAATCAGTGGGATAATAATGACAGCTCTCCATGATTCGTCATTTTTGCAGGCCCGAGTGATACGTTCCACAAGAGCGTCGCCAATCTTGTTGTGGATGACGGCACCTTCCGTCTCACAGCTCGAAATGAAGAACTGATTCTCCATGTAGACAAAGTGTTCAGACTCTTCAATGAGTTTGACATAGGCATTCATGATACTGTGTTCTGTTTTGTCGGGGGTGCCCAAAGACCACGGTCCCGCGGAGCGGCATATTTGCACTTCACATGTACCGTCAAGGCCGAGCGCTTCCAAATCGGCGGGGTTGAAATCCGGAGGTGGTAATAAGAAAGGCGTGGGACGAGTCGGTTTTCGTTGTCGGAGAATATAATTCCATCTCTGGACAAAATGTCGGGTCAAATCGCGAGCGGGTTGTCCGACCACCTGCATTGAAATATCATGCCATGGCATTCGAGCAACTTTTTGACGGTCATACATTTCTTCATAAGGTTTGTTGAGAGCGTAAAAGTCCTGAATCCGTGGATTGGAGTAATCTTTGCCCGGCCACAACTGACAATGATCGGCGTCTTTGGGTTGTTCACTGGGCTCAAAGCCAGTCGGCTTGTCATCTACGAGGGTGTGCTGAGGAGTGTCCCATCTACCAAAGCATAAATCTATTCCCCCCACAAAAGCCAGAGTGTGATCGACAATGCACAACTTTTCGTGATGGGCCCAGAAAAATGTATTCTGCCGGAACTGATTCGGGGATCGTTGAACAAATATATTGGGATGGAGGTCGAGCAGAGAAAACTTGGTGTATTGCGAGTCGATTGGGATAGCCGATTCGATGTTGCGGTAGACAATGACAAAGATCTTGACACCTTCCTCCGCCTTGCGTTTGAGTAGTCGATCCAGACGCCATTTCTGGCTGATAGCAGGAGGCCGTCTCATATACAGCTCCGGGCTGAGCCACCAGTCATGGATGTAAATAACATCCTTGGCTTGATTCAGTGCCCGAGAGACCACCCACATGTGATCCCTTCCATCGACGAGCCATTGGGCAAAGCAGTTCGGTCTGACCGGAGCAAAACTTTCAAACCGGTTTATTTTGACCCAGGGTGAGGTCTCGATCATCAACCGAATCGATTCTTCAAACTGGTGTAATTGTCGCTCATTCCGAGCGAGAAGCTTCAACTTTCTTTCCGAGTTGACCAATTTGAGTCGGTGATGTTGTGGATGCTTCGCCGATTCCCTTGCCGCCTCTGCCAGTTCCTTGGCAGATCTCTGCTCCCCCCGTGGCCTGGATGATTGAATGGTGAAGTCCGAATCAAACAAAAACACGTCGTATATATGCATCTCCTCGGGTGAATCCACGCAGACGACATAGCTGTGCCTGACCAAGAACCATTTTGGTGCATGTCGACGCGCGACATTGGAAGGGGTCAGGGCCTTTCTAAAGTCGAGACCTTTGGCGGACCGTATGACAAGAAAGCCCTCTTTGCCATGATAGCTACCCTCGGCCGCAAGACGCATGCCCAAGGCCGACACCTCCAGAAATTTACAAAGTCGATTGCTTTCGGGACGAAAGAGCATGAATTTGATCATCCTCTGCAAGTAGAGCTCCAGCAATCTGCGCTGCCGATCGGCAAAACGAACATCTCGTCGTGCACCTCCGGGAGTGCCGGTGTCTGGGTGGCCAGTGGCGCTTGATTTACGTCGTCCTGGAGGAAACGATGGGCGGTGTTGAATCTTGGGAGTTGGTCTTTCCGTATCGGTCCCGGCACCAGCGTCATTATCATTACCAGCATCATCTTCATAGTCTTCGTCTTCTTCGTCGAGTCCGCGAAACACTTTCAGATACGGAAATGCACTGCGAGGAAATTTGGGCATTTGTTTGCTGGAATCCCCTCGGCCTCGGAGCTTTTCCGAGCTGTAATGGAGCTTGTATTTGATGTGCAAATTGGCAAAGTCTCGCAAAGATCGTTTGATAACCCACTTCATGCGATTCACGCCATTGCCGTACTCCAACTCGATTCGAAAGATCAGATGGCGACCCTCTTGATGGCCGTCTGATTCTCTGTGTTTGTCCACTTCGCTGTCAGTGATCTGCAGCTTGAGTTGCTCCAAAAGGACTGGTATCCTTCGGTTGTTATGTTCATCTCGTTGGAACATGCTTGCCAGCATGAGAGCAGCAGGAGTGCCAGCCGCAAGTTCGGCTAATAGTTCGGCAGATTTTTCATGATCCGGAGTCCGCTCTTTTTTCTTGCCCTGGCCTAACGAGCGCAGGCTGTTCTTGAGTTGCCTCCATTTAGCCGCACTCAGAGTCGAGCCTCTTTCTGCCATCATTTTGCGACGGGAGGGAGTTTTGGGCGTCTGTGATTCGCCTGGGCCGGCTTCTCGGGAGGAATTGATATTGGCAAAATTCAGTAAGGTCAACTGCCTCCTTTGACCCTCTGGCGTAGTTTCACTTGGTTTCCTTGGCCCGCCATAGCTTAGTCCCCGTAGAGGATGACGCGGTGTCCAACCACCGGCACCAGCCAGTTGTTTGCGTCCTTCGTCCTCGGAGACACCTTGGTGACCATGTGTCATGTCGGTATCCGTAGCTCTCCTCGATAGCACGCGAGGTCGATCGGGATCGGAATTTAGGGGAGCGCTCGAAAAGCCTGGACGCATTGGGCTATGCGGTGATGACGGCGCCGTTTCAATGTCGTCGAAACGATGTATTTTCCGCCGACGTTTATGCGGGGTTGATTGAGGAATAGCATTTTCCGCCGCATTTTCTGCATCACTCTCTTCAGCATCGGCATCAGCTTCAGCACCACTGTCCTCTTCCAGGGTTGCAGCCAGTCCAGCCTCGTTGCGGTTCGACTGCACCGACAAATGTCCATCAAAATCTTTGCTTTCCACAGATCGTGCGCTGAGTGATAGCGCACTGTGACTCCGGCTGTGAGCCAGTCCCGGGGGGATCGCAAGCGACCGCAGCCTTGCGTATAACGACGGAGGTTTGTCGTGCTCGTGCCCTTCGCCTTTGCCCGTCGGTGGCGTACTTTGGCCACTGTGATGATGAACATCGATCTCTTGTGTATCTCGGGAAAACTGCACACTCTTCCTTCCAGCCGTTGGTGTCCCATTCCCATTCAATGCACTATCCGAGTCCGCAAGCTCTGTCCCCCCTGGGGACTGTTCGTTTGTCCTGTTTTGCGCCAGGTGTGTACCAGACCCATAGGGCTTCTTCAAAACACCAGATGTTCTCGATGTCGTAGAGAAGGCCGTTAACCCGTCGGGAGAACTTTCTCGGGGAGTTGAGTGAGGAGGCGTCGGTCCAATGGGTCGGAGGACATCGTTCGAGTGATCGTTCGATTCGACAGCGGGACCTGGACCGCCATTGACTTTGAGGCCGGGCAAAGTGGCTTGAAAATGTGCACTTTTGGATGGCTTGGATGGCTTTTCAAATTCGAGACCCGGCCGGTTTGGGCTCATCTCCGCCGTCTCGGCCATGTTTGTTTGTCAGGAATGAAAAGAGTGCAAAGCAATAGGAGCCGGTAGACCAGGGTTCTTTCTTCCCGGGCCGGCTACCAGCCGTTTTCAAAGAGAGTGAACCATGGTTTTTGTACGTCCCGTCTCTTGCTCCGGTGGTGTTTCAATCACGAGGTCGAGGGGTCAACAGAGACTTGAAGTGGTCGTGCCAATATCGCAGTCTCGTATTGGATGAGAGAGGTGAGAGAGATCTTGTCAGCGAAGGCCGGCAACGACGGTGCACTACTAAGCAGGTTTTGCACACAACCTCCCAGACCAATTGATTTTGACACGTCCGGGTGATCACCCTCCTTGAACGGACCACAAAGACGATTTCTGGCAAACAACTGAGTTCTTAAGAAGGTGTCCCTGCGCAGACTGGCAAACAAGCCGGCGAGTGGAGACTTGTACAGAGACAGCTAGACCATGCCACCATCGACCTCCTACTACCGCCAACCAACAACCACCGGGGAAGCCGCCAAGGCGCCGAACTCGAGAGCGTCAAACATCCCCCCCAGGGGGTGGCCCCCTCGGGCACTAGCTCGCGACAAGGCTGAGAGGCTGTGGGCTGCATTGGCATTAAATACGGTTAACATAGCCTCATACAATGCTACAGAACACGAGCATCCTCTCTCCACTGGATTATCACACACCCACTCAATTCCACGAGTCCCCTGCATAATGCTGCCACCAAACTCCCATACATGCTGCTACTACCAAGTCGCACATCTTCAAGCCTTCATCATCGATTATCAGTTTCCCCAGCTTCGCACTGTGACCTTTGAATCCTCCTCCGGCTTTCTCACGACCAAGATCAAGACTCATACGACGCTCTTCGGCTGATTTGAGCCTGGGCAATGGCGCGTCACCACCGCGGTCGCTATGGGAGAGTGGTATGCGAGCTTTGTTGGTCAGAGCTTGAAAACTTCGTCTCCATGGCGGATGTGCCGCGGAAATCTGGGGAGAAACCTCTGAAACTTCGCATGGTTGCTTGTTTGGATCTCTAGAACGAAGAATGCCCCAAGGGAGATTGAATCGTATTTCCGCAACATCTGCAGCGACTCCCGGAATCGAGGAGTTTGCAGATGATAGAACATGTCGACACCGTAGGCTTTTACCGTCCAAACCATTGCTGAAAGAGCACATCCCCTGCCACGGCGAGATGAATGCATAGGCCTGACGGGGTTTCTTGCTCGTTGGAGTGCCAGCGCCGGAAGGCAACTCATTGGAGCTACTTCTTCGCCCCGTCATCGACGATCCTTCACCGCTGGGGGCGATCATGTAAGCAACTCGTCGGTGGAAAGAGTGACCTCCACCCCCCTCCAGTCGGGCGAACTTGCTGTATCCGGGAGAGGTCAGCTCAATCTCAACCGCACGGAGAGGGGTGTCCCTGGAAGATGTGCCTGGATGAGATATGCTTCCCACATTCCACTGGCTCCCCGACGCGGGATCCCTACGAATCAGAGTGATGCACAATGTGCCAGGCGGTGGAGTGTCTGGTGAATTAAAAGCTGCATCCTTCCCAGAGTAGTCCAGGTTTGCTCGCGTCGGGGATCTGTGACGACTGTCCGTGTTGTTCGGCCGCTGGGCATCTGCTGGAGACGTCGATCGGACTGCTTTTCTGGCCAGTCTGAACTGTCCTTGCGCGTGTTCGATAGGACTCGGCGAATCTCCGCTGTCCCAATCTTTGATGGCAGAGGATGTCTCGAAATGGGATCGTGCTGGCATTGACCGGGCACCCACGGGTTTGCGAACCATACCAGTAGCATTCGTCGTGTCTGGAGGGGTCAATTTCAGATGGGTGCCACGGGCAGCAAATCGTCCGGCTTGTGTCGCATTTTCCACACCCTTCAGCGCCGGCTGATAATGAGGATAGCTCTTGGGAGGAGCGGCAGGTCGCTGGGAGGCAGGATAATTCGCATGGGGGGTGGGAGGAAGTGGTTTCCTCTGAATCGAGGAGACATCATCGTCGCGAACTTCGGTGATCTTGGTAGCCTCCAATGATTTTCTCAGCTCCTCGTCCTCGGGTCTTTCAACATGAAGAAAATATAGGCTGGATTGAACTGCCTCGATGCTTACGGAGGCTTTCGTAGGTGGTTTGAGAGGTGTGAGGAAGACATCTACCAGACTTAACACTCGTCCATCTCTTTTGGCACGAACGTCTCACCTTGACTGCCTGGGACCCGGACGATGTAGAGCACCAGAGATTTGTGTACTTCATGAGTAGGATTTCGAGGATATTGCGGCGGATTCGCAAAAAGATTGTTCAGTGAGGATATCGACTGTGCTTGAACAGGCGCACTCATGTGTAAAGTTCGTGTTCAGTTGGTAGCGCGGCGAGATTGCGAATGCGCCAATGGTGGGAGGGGGAAAAAGCGGTCAGAATATGGAGGTCAAAGCAAAGAAATGCGACTTCAGCGTGAAATGATGTTGCCTACATCTACGGCACAACATCGTTGAATCGTTCCTGGAGTACACAGGATGAGCCTGGAAGCCTGGTTTGGTTTGATACCAAAATAAAACTCAGACGTCCTCCGACGAAGGCGTTATTCTTGGTACCGATGAACCCTAACCTGAAGCTACCATCCAGGTGCCTCCGGGCTCCGAGCATCCCCATCATAACTGTAGGCCAAACCCAGTAACTTGTCACGTTGGGTTGTGATTCAGGGAGGTGTACCCACCGACAAAAGTCCAAGAACTGGTTCTCCTCTTATCAGGCCACATACATGCCCATTCCTCAATCCCCATTGTTTGTGGTAATCAATGCTACCCTGATATCTATACATATCTTGGATGCTTATGTCTTGACCACATCTGTCACCCCATCAAACTCTGAACCGGTAGGCTTGGTAATGCCACATCGTCCATTCAAGCCAAACACTGTCGATCCTCCTCTATCGATCTCCCGAAACCACCAAACACATGTCGCTGTTGGCAGCCACGTTCCTGGGCGAGCGTCATTTGGAACGAGGATCCAGATATTCCATCCACGTTCTTTACCTCGGGCAGACAGCTACCCTCGCTACCTTGCCAGAGCTTTCCCAATGGCGCCAGCATCATATAAGTATGTCACGTCGTCAGCTGTCGAAAAACCAGAGATAAGAATGCAAGTTCCCCCATTTCCCCCACTTTTCCCTCGTGGGACAACCTGATAGATATATCCTCTGCGTGATTCATCTCCTGGCAAAAATTGGCTAGTTGAGTGACATCCGGCCTTCAGAGACGGGGGCAGGTAGCCGTCGCTGCTCGATGTTTTGCAGTTTTCCGAATATACGACGCCTCGATCGTGTATCTGTCTGCCTCCTTTCCGGTGCATCCCATGGCCATCAGCAGTCCCACTGGGCGAGATGACATCTCGGCTCAGGAAAAGATCATCGAGGACCGAGTGGATAATCCAGCATCCTTCCACCCCGTCACAGCTTCTGCGAAGGATGTCGAAAATTTGCCAGAGATTGATTATGCAGCAGAAGACCGACTCATTCGCAAGCTCGATTGGTATATCATACCTCCGACCATGCTGCTCTATTTGTTCTCCTTTCTGGACCGAGTCAACATCGGTAATGCGAGACTTTATGGCATGGAAGAGGACCTGGGTCTGGAGGGATCGCAGTACCAGACTGCTGTGTCCATCCTTTTCTTGACGTATGTTCTCTCCGAAACACCCAGCAATCTGGTGCTCAAAAAACTGCGGCCTTCTCGTTGGATTGCATTCATAACGGCCGCTTGGGGAATCGTGGCAACCCTCACCGGCCTCGTCCAGAATTATGGAGGATTGATCGCGTGTCGATTAATCTTGGGAGCGCTCGAAGGGGGGCTATTCCCAGGGATGACATTATACCTCACAATGTTCTATGGAAAACGCGAAATTGCGTTACGAGTGGGGTATCTCTTTGTGTCGGCGGCACTGGCGGGAAGTGTCGGCGGCCTGCTCGCTTATGGCATCGGTTTCATGGATGGCGTGTCAGGACAGAAAGGTTGGCGGTGGATCATGATCATTGAAGGCCTCCCGAGTATCGTCCTGGGAGTGGCTGCTTATTGGTGGCTCGCCGATGACCCAGAAACGGCATACTATCTCTCCCAACCCGAGAGAGACCTTATGGTGATTCGAAAAAGACGTCAGATAGGCCACACCACCTCGGCCGACTTCATGCACAAGGAAGACGTGATCAAAGCGTTCAAGGACTGGAGGGTCTGGATGTTCTGTTTTGGCCAGTTCGGTGTCGACACGATGCTTTATGGGTATTCGACATTCCTGCCCACCATTATCAAAGGCTTGGGCACATGGTCCACAGCACAAACACAAGCACTCACGGTCCCATGTTATGCGCTGGGTGCAATCACCTACCTCATTGTTGCCCATATCTCGGACCGTTTTCAAAAACGCGGGCTCGCGGCGGTGACGTTTTGCATGATCAGTATCGTGGGATATATAATTCTCATCACCGACGTGAGCTCTGGAGCCCATTATTTCGGTTGCTTCATGGTGGCGATGGGGCTTTATGTCGCCGTCGGTATCCCTTTGGCATGGTTACCGTCAAGTGAGTCAACCTCTAGTCCCGTCTTGTTTTTGGGCCTTCGGGAGACTGCTGACACGCAATTAGATCAACCTCGATACGGCAGCCGGGCCACCGCCACGGGTCTGCAACTGACGATAGGGAACTGCTCAGGCATCATGGCACCTTTTGTAAGTATAACACCTCAGGAAGTCCACCGCCCTCCTAACGGGCCCATAGCTCTATAAGACTAATGAGGCACCTCGATACATTCGTGGCCACGCCGTGTCTTTGTCCATGGTCGGGCTAGCTGGAGTCATCTATGCCATCATGTCAGCGTATTTCATGGCCCTAAACCAAAACCGCCGAGCCGGAAAAGAGGATGCGATTATCATTGGGAAAACAGAGGAAGAAATCGCCGAAATGGGGGACAGAAACCCAAGATACGTGTTTACGTACTAATGAGTGAGCCCGAGTTCTCCTTCCCCAACCTTCCTCCCTGTTTGGTTGAGAGACGAAGTAAAGGTCAGAATGTTGACTGTAGTAGACAATCTATCTGACCACTCCTTGAAACCCTGAATCAACCGTGGGATCAATAGGGGGTGCCCGATTCTCCTGCCCTCATCATGTCCGAGAGGCCCCCACCGACAGAGGCATTTGGCGACAATATCCTAGCAAGAGAATCCTGCACCTCGTCGGATCCAAGCATGGGTCCAATGGGGGTTAGTGTTGTTTGTATTCCTTTTGGTAGTCGATCAATGGTCAAGTCATAGAGGTATATCATGCACAATTTCTCTTTTGTTCCATGTTGTTCGACTTCTTGCTCATTCCCAAAGGCCCATGGCCACTTCCTGGTTGATAGTCGGCGATGACCAAGTGACGTGTCACGAAAACCCACCGAGTCTATGATAGTTGCCTTGTCTTCATTGGTCACTCTGTGGGATGAGCGACACCATTACCTGGGCACGAGAGTTGCACATTCTCTGAATGGTTTGTTGGTTACAGGCGCCCGAGCTTTCCTGTGCTTTGGTATTAGCTCTGCTTACCTTCAGATCTGCCTGGTATCACGGCAGCAAGGCAGAGACACACAGAGAGGGTCGCTTTTTAGATCCCCAGCAAATGACAGTGAAGAGAATCAATGGGGCTGGTTTTCTTGGATCCTTCGGGAGTGCTTCGCTTGCCTCCCTTTGGCTATTGAGCCCAGTCGGTCTCTGCCCTACCCGTTCCTCCTCCTTCCGCCCTACCGAGCATTTCACAGCACTGGATAAATATTGGTATTGCTGTCCAGGAATACCATTGGCAGAGGATGGGTGGGCATGATTAGTCTGATTCTCACGGTTGGGGAGACTCGAGGGATTCGTTGGCGATCACGATCTCGATCCGGAGAGGTGAAAAATGTCGGGTCTCTTTCGAGACGAAAGGGGAGGTCCGAGTTCAGAGCACCAGCAGCCAGCAGATCCCAAGGTGGCGAAGAAACTATGTGTTTTCCCACCCCCGTGATTCGTGATCGCCGCGATGGATCCTCTAAAGGGAGTTGGGCCACTGGGCTGGTATTGGATGCGAGGCACTTTCGGGCGGCAGGACTCTCTGGGGGCTCGGCCATTCGATTGTCAAGTCTGGCCCCCCCTGAATGGACCAAAGAAGAGACAGTGGAAAAGCCGATAGGATTGTGGACTGCGGGCCGCAGGGCAACGCAAAGAGCCACAGACCTAAGGCCCGAATGGCGCGCTGCTTGGAGATCTCTGTACATGCCGGAGACATATCGTGACTAGATTCTCGAGTACATACTCTGCTCACCTTTTTCTCTTGAAGCATTATCTACTTCTATACTGCGAACATTTTCTCAAATACCTCGATTGGCTTAAGTTTGGTTGGTTCTTCATATCTGTTACTACCCGTCACCTGGCGATCAGGATATTGTCACCCGATTCAAATCTTCATCTGTCATCGCCTCCAGCGCCCCTCGTTGACCATTATATTTTCGTCACTCCCGGGCATCACTCAAGGAAGCATCCAATATCATATTCAGACTTGTCTCGTGTACAGAGAGGTACATCCCCGCCCGTCATCTGTCGTACTCGTCAGAAATCCCAGAATCCCACGCTCTTTTCTTTTTCCCAACGCTTCCTTTCCAACTCAACCTGCAAAAAAGCGAGCACTGATCAGATCCAAAGAGAAACGATCCTTGAGCTTGTTGGGCCTGAGCCTGGAGCTTGAGCCGGAAGCCTGAAGGGGGGTGCAGGCGTGCAGGTGTGGATTGGGTCTTGGCTGGGTCCTGGAAGCGTCCGAAGCCGTTGATTCGCCTCACAGGGACCGGGCGCGGGTGCTTGGGCCTGGGGCCTGCAGCAGCCAGCACCACGGCGACCGGCATCGCAACCACTGATCACTGAGCATACTCCCTGTCCGTCTCCATCAGCCAAACTCGCCAGTTCCAGAACTCAAATTGGCTTCCTCCGCCTGAAATCTTCCTGAATCCTCGCCATTCAAGTGTTGACCAAACGGAGCCTAAGGCGTCACCCAAGTCCCCCTCGAACTCTACTCAGTCCTTACCTCCTTCCTCCCAACCCCCGGCTCGCATCGTCAATCCGAGACCGTCACCGTCGCCCGCTAAGCAGCACCCAACTAACAAATTATCTCATCCAAAGACGCGTTCCCAAACATTTGCACACCCCATCACCTGCATTCCTCTATAACAATAGTGTTCCGTCAATTCATCGGCTTTGCTCTCAACTCTCTTCCCAGCGCGACGATGCCTCCCATTATCTATCCTTATACCGTCACCAACAGTTACAAAGGGTATGTTTGCTTTCCCTCCCCTTCTTCCCCGAGCTTTCTCCAAGCTGTCCGCACCCCTGTAGTTGACATGGCTAACGTGCGCTCTCTGTCAGGGGTCTTTTCATGCGTACCTATAGTCGCAATGTTCGACGCGCCTGGGATGGCGAGGACTATCGTCCACCAAAACGCCAACGTCTCGATCAACCTTGGAACGCGCCACTCTCCTCTCTAGCAAACTACAATGAAAATGCTACAAATTCTCTCGATCTCGAGGACAGTCTCGAACGCGCCATCCGCGAGACCAGTGTCGCGGCCATGTCTTCATCACCCTCTCGGAAAAACAGTACAATCTTCTCTGCAGAGTCACAGGAGGACGATATGGGATCTAGCACCATCACCCCACCTTCGTCACCTCCGCCGGCGCTACAACTCACGCCACCCAATGTCAAGGTTCGGAAACCGACATTCTCCTGTCTGGACAAGTCCAAGAGAGGAACGAAAGGTCCCAAAGCTGCGAAACGAAAGCATGGTGAACAGTCGACAGGCCCGAGCGACGCTACAACTACGCGTCACGACTCGGAGCCACTCTCGGAGATCCTCAATTCCAGCACACGCGCACAAAGTGCACAGCCATTGACCAAAGACGCGTCCATGAGTCAAGACCAAGGCCTCACACCAGTCTCGCGATCGACCACACACGGCCCAAAGCTCACGGTCCCAAAACAAAACCTCATCCAAACCGTCCTCGACTTCGGTCAACCCCTCATCCCCACAACCTGCCCACAGTGTCAAATGTCGTATATTTCTTCCCTGCCTGAAGATGCGCAGCTACACAACATGTACCATAATCGAGACAGCACCGGAATCGAACTGGGAAAACCATTCCTGAAGTCGGCCATGCGTTGGTGCTACCAAGTGTCTCACATTCCGGGAAGTGTGGTGGTGGTGGATCGCAAGATTGCTGTCCCTGGGCGACGAGCGGTGCAAAAGGTGTTGGAAATTATCAATAAAGAACTGGGGAGTGTGGACATCAAGGAGGACGAACTGTGGAGTCAGCGCGTACCTGAAGGGGAGAAGGAGGAGGAATCAAGCGGGCGCAAATGTGACCGGTACAAGGCATTCTTGCATATTATCGATGAAAAATGCGTGGGAATCTGTCTTGCCGAGCGGATCACCAAGGCTCACCGAGTTCTTCCCGCGGAGACGGCAGCGAGTGAAACAATAACTTTGAATGGTCATTTTCGACCTACCGGTCCTGCGACCCCTGCGGCTACTGAAACCCACGATGAGGAGTCGACTCAGCTCCCGGCCAAGGCTCAAATTCCCACTCCGGTACCCAGTCCGACATCTTCGTCACCTTCATCAAGCATCAGTCTCTCAGAAGAAACCTATCCAGCCGTGGTGGGGGTGAGTCGGATTTGGACGAGCCGAGCGTTCCGGCACAAAGGAATTGCCACCAACCTGTTGGAATGCGTTATGAATCAATTCATCTATGGAATGGAAATTGAACCTGACAAAGTGGCATTCAGTCAGCCAACAGAAAGCGGAGCCGCACTAGCACGAGCATGGTTTGGTGAGGACGACGGCTGGGCGGTCTACAGAGAAGAGTGAGTCCATTCGAGAATTCCTAGTGATGGAGCAAGGATGGTTCAGAAATATTGTTGTACAAAAGTGGGTATCTTGTGACTGGGTGGCGGTGAGAGGGCCTTGGATGTGGAATTCTCTTTGCATTGCAATGAGGTTTGTTGGAATATTGGAGGATAGGGTCATGATGGGCCAACAAAAGGTTGTACACGAGGTTGAAAAATCTTCTGTTAACAGAACGACGCTCTTTCGGAAGCGGGTCAAGTTTCACAGACTTCCACTGGCGAATCCCAAGTGAAATGACAACGAATCCAGTCGTGAATGAAATTATGTCTGTAAGACGGCTTGCTTTGACGACTATTCCCTTGATCACAGCCTGTTTGCCCAGGTTTGATTTTCGGAGTGCTGTGAGTTGGAATTTTGTCCGAGATACACGTTCCGGGTACGTGCTTGTGCTTGGACGACTCCTAAGAAGTCCCCCATCAGACCTTACCTGCCTTGCTTATACCAGGAAAAACACTGCTGCCCAACTTGAAGCTGAAATGTCTATTCATTGGCTTGAGAGCTGGCGCTTCATTAGCAAATCGCTATCCCCATCACAGGCAGTCAAATGTCCCGTACATTTTATATTCTTTTCCATCGCCTCATAATTCAGCCTCAGGATGCTGTTGCCCGCCTGCACGAGCTGCGTCAGCCTAACTCAACGCGGCTTGCCCTTCTCGGAAACACAAGGATTGTTGACAATCATGGACTGTCCTGGTCATACTGCGCGCCCGATACTCAGTCTCACCGGTTAGGGGGGCTTTGGAGCTCACAGTGGAGCGAAGCGCTCTCACGGTTGACCTTTTCGTGCACTCTGCTTCTATTTACGTGCTACCAGAGCCGGGCGCGATTGCCCTCGTCCACTCATCCCATCGAATTCACCCCAGGGTCCTCGTGCTGATCTTTCCACCCCGTTCGTCTCATCATAAGCTGCCACTTCGGCTCGACGTATACTTCCTTGCCTGACTGCGAGACAAAAGATTTTACCATTTTCAGCACCACGATTTAGTGCAAATTGGATCATTGGCATGTGTCCGTTGTGCGTCTCTTGCCACCGCCATGATCGCAAAGGCTCCGGCTTTGAAGTCCGAAGTTGTTCCACATTGTCGAAAGATGTTTCGACAGTGTCGATGCCGCCGTGGAGGGCATTGACAGTGAGCTAATGATATAGAAGAGCTTCCGAGTCGACCATGTTTGCAGGTGGTGCGTGCTCTATTGAGGGTTGATGTCGACTTGCCGTCGAGGGCCTCGTAGTCATCATTCAAGCCGTTTGAGCGATAGAATTCCCGACTGTTCGCGCGACAAAGTAAAAATACCGGGCTTCAAGTCCCTAGGGGATGCCTGGTGCCGCGCACATACATTACTAGACGCCATGGTCATTCCTCTCCTGAGATTCTAGGAGTCGAAACTGGACCCCGCTTGTGGCCTGCCCACGGCAAAGGCCGGGCAAAAGCAAAAGTGTTGTTCCTTTCAGACTGGCGGGAGAGGCAAGGATCCGGCCAATGAAAGAGAGAACCTTGCTCTCACGAGACAATACCGGCACTTGTCATTAAGACATTGGAAAAACTGCAAAGGTCGCATGTACCAACCTGGGATGTTCTTCACCCACTTTGATGGCCAATCCGGACACGGTGTTGATTGTGAAAATCAAGTCAGCCCTTCCAGGCAAAGGCGGCACTCAGGAGACGTCTCAGCGGAGTCTCTGGATTGTCGCCATATAATAGGACAAAGGCAGCTCTTCTTAACGCTGCTGACCGTCAAGTGAGACCTGTTCACAGACCAGACGCTCTCCTCTACCAGGTGGGCCAATCCGATGCTGCGACAGTTTCTCCCTCCCAACCCACCTTCAATATTAACCCGTGGGCCATGTGAGTGCGCCCATCGTGTATGTGGTATGGGACTTCGACTGGGTTTCCATACGGCGACAGCTACACCGGCCGACTGGGAAAAAGAGTAACTTTATTCACCAGTATAAGTCACCACAGAACACAACTTCCATGGCAGGACGAGAGTATCGTTTGAAATTATAGAAAAAAACATCCACTATCGAGCTCGCATCCGCTGGGCCCAATGATGGGAAACATACCGCAAGCATAGGCAACGGGACATCTCAAAAGTAGGACGTGCGTTGGGGGAGAAAACTATATCTATACCACTTTTCGCTTTGAAGGGCCATACCCACCAGTGCCGACTAACGCCTGCGTATGCTACTGGATAGTAGTTGCTCGAGCAGACTGAAGGATTCTACTGGTGGCGGGTTTAAACAGGAAAGGAAATTCAAGGTTGGGACTAGCACGTACAGCACAATGCACACACGTGCTTCCACGTGGGCCTGCCCCTATCTCTGGAGCAGACAGGATTGTACCATAGAGTATGGAGTACTATCTCTTTTAGCCTCGTGGGTAGGAGGCCTTATGTTGGACCTTCCTCTTGGTGTGTTTTGTGGGGCACACCCAGTACCGTCTTTGGATGTACTTCTGCTTGCTTTGTTCTGACGGTGGGCGACAGATCAAAGCAGACGGGATCATCGTTCTTAGCACGCATTCATGTGGAACTTTACTTGCGCGTGGATAAGCGTATAATAGTGCTAATGTGTTGTAGCGACAAGTAAGATCCGAGTAAGTACAGTCCCGTTCCAGCTGCTCTCCCGAAAATGAATGCCAACTGTGTGGGCCTCAAGCAACAATGTAAGAGTAGTGCCCGTCACATGAGCTCGACTACAAAGATATAGACTTCAGGCCCCCATCCCAGGAATCTTCAGTCAGGGTCTTTGGTCATATTCAGGGGTCCAAAAACACCAACTCGCCATCACTATTGCCTACCCGCTCATCGAGCCGAACATAATCCCTATTCCACCTTCCATCACCGGTGCCTAACTCCGCTTCCAACACCTTCCCATTTTCCAACAACCGTACGTTCCGTGCGCTGGCGCCAAAATTCCCGCCGCGCATCCAGGCAAAGTGTCCGTGCTGATTGGACAGGCAGCTGTTCAGCGACAAAGAAGACAACTTATGTTGGCCGCGCACGTTGGCACAGGAGGCGATCAGATCGTAGTCCCGGTCTAGCGTGATGTTGTTCGAAGAGGACGAAAAGTTGCCGCGCATCGCATGCAGAGGTGGACCACGACCGCCACCGTGATGCTGTTGATACTGGTGCATGCCGTAAGCGCCTACGCCAGCCCCTGCTGCAGCAGGGACAGCCCAATCGTGTTTCTTCTTCTTTTTCTTCTCGCCGTCCGAGGAATCGCTGGACGACGAAGAAGAGGAAGAGGAAGAGGAAGAAGAATCTCGACGCAGACCAGCTGGGCGTGGGGGCTTACTGAGCTTGTTCTTTTTCTCCTTTTGGTGCTTTTTGTAGGCGTCTTCGGTCACGGAGCCGGCGATGGCCCCCGCTACAGTCCCCAGGAAGCCGTGGTGGACTTTGTGTCCGCCGTAGGCGCCGAGGGCGCCACCGGCCAGAGCGCCCATGAGGCCTCGGTCTTGCGCATTGGGGTCATTAGGCTCCATGGGCCCGGCACCTGGGACCGATCCTGGGGGAGGAGGGCATCCTGGGCCGGGGGGTGGAGTGAATTTTTCATATTGGGACATATGGGGATCTGGTGAGTGAGTACGTTGGATGTGGGGTGGGGCTTGGTCATTGTAACCACCATAGCTTGGGGGTTGGGATGGATAGTCGGCCTGATGATAGGAGTGGTCCGACGGAGGTGGAGGGGAGGAGTATGGATTTGGATTTGGGCTGTGACGATATTGATATTGATCATGAGAGCCTTGATGGTCTGGTGGATAGCCGTAGGGTTGCTGGTAGCCCAGGCCCGGGGGTGGTGGTGGTGGTGGTGCAGGGGAGCCATACCCGTATGGCCTGTCCTGATCATAGCCTTGATGGTAGGACTGATCGCCATGGCCGTGAGTTGGGCCAGAAGGAGGTGGCCATTGTTGCTGATGATAGCCTCGTTGACGATTGTCCCCGTAGCCGTACTGGTCACTAGGACCTTGATTGTCCCAGTACTCCTGGTTGGACATCGGGTAGTGCTAGGATGGAATTCCCTGACCGGGAAATGTGACAGTTATACCACCCTCTGAATATTCAAGGTCGTCGGGTCCTTTAGATAGCGCAGCAACGGATCAGGAACTCGAGGGTTTTCAGTGTCTTCTTATAGAATTCAGGCATGAAGGACGGAAAATGATGAAAATTAGGCATCGTGTTTTTGACCCGATGCGCGGGGCATTCAAAGGGATTGTGGCTGAGCACAGCCACATGATGGAGAATTGGATGCCCTGATTGGTTTGGAGGTTCCTCAGCCACGGCATCAGGCCTCCTGTCCACCTTTAGTCTTCCAGTGGTGTGAGTGATAATTAGCCAGGAAAACCCTCAGCTCAGTTCAGTTCATCAATGAACGAAGCTTCCTTTGAGAATGAGTTGAAGTCAAGAGGGAAATCATCTGGATAGGCTAGTGGCCTTGACCCGTGTCCAAAGTTCCCCAAGGCTTTTTGGACCACACATCTGGTCCCAGCCGTAAACATCCAGAAAAACTATCGGTGCTAGACTCTGTCTCGACCTGCTGTTCTGTCCGTCCCTCGTCGACTAAGTCACGTATTCGCATTCAACCTGGATGCGGTTGTGTCTGCATTTGCTTAGGGTATAGTGACTCCATTTCAGCCCGACCGGCATGGATTGGTAGCGAAGCGATTTGAGTTGCTGGACTGCCATCGGCCATTCCTGACTTGTTCTCCATGCCTTCCCATTCACATGGACGTCAGTACGCCCCAAAGTACGATCCATTCAGGTCATATGTCGGTGCCTGAAACATCCCCGTCAGCCAGGATCCACCGACTCTCATCCTGAAGTCTGGTACACAACGGAGATCAGTTATCCTGAAACTGCCCGATCTCCTTGAATGACCTGAAATTTATCGAACATTGAAGAATTGAGGATCCCCTTTGCGGTGGCGTGATTTTATCCTTGTTTCGCTGCATGAACGAACATTCTGTGTTCGCTCCGACGGAGTATATCCGGAACAGATCACACCTCCTATCATCGAGAGGTTCCGAGATTTCATCAAACAAGGGACGAACAATTCTCAGGCAGCCGACTAGAATTGCATGAGGCACATGTGCTCGTCGGAAAAACGCCTTTTGGAAGGTAAGGCTCATCAAACACATATCCAAGGTGCTAGAGTATAGACTGGAACCGGGCTTGGGATTAAGTGCGACAATTCGCTTTAAGGCCAAAATCTGTTCAATGAGGTCGCACCAGTGATGGAGAACATCAGATGCGAGCCGCAGTCCCGCGCAAATGAGACCACCGAAATATTCGTAAGGGATCCTTCATTTGTATGTCAACATCGAATATGAGTGCCCCGTGCCAGACCGTGACATCTTCGAAAATTAAAAGTTCTCCAATCTGGCTGAATGTAGCATCTAGTGGTGGAGATACAACTGTAGGTCTGGAGTGACCACCGGGGCCTTCGGGGTCGACGAAGAGGAGCGCGAAGAGCTTGGGTAACACAATGTAGATATCGGTGATCCCAAATCAAAGTCAAAGTCGTACCACGGACTGGGACCGCATTCATCTAAATGAAATATTGACCTTGCATGCTCGATCGGATAAAGATGCATCTTTGAGTTGGAGGGTCCTGTCTTACCTCGAAACCAAATCAGGCAATGTCATATCCTCCTCTTGCCGTTTACGTCTGCTGAAATGGCTAGCACCATGAACAAAAGGGTTAGACTAGACGGGATCTCACCAGGGTGGGCAGAGGAAAGAACGTCTTCAGAGCTGATAGAGCCGACTGGCAATGGATTGATTTGCACAACAAACATTGTGCCGGATGCTATCGCCTGTCCTGAAATGCTTCTAGGAAACAGAATGTGCGGCTGGGATTCTGGGGCTTTGTACAATCAATGCTGTGCAGGTGACCTCATGTGGATACCGGGCCCACCATGTGCCTAAGCTAACAACATCTTGCGCGGGTCTTCTATGTATTCCTGTAATGGCTGTCAATACGGTTTGAACGCTCGGAATAACATATTACACGAGCTCACCTTGATCTTCACCAAGAACGTGACAGCTTCCCTGCCATCCAACAAACGATGATCGTAAGTCAGTGCAAGATACATCATCTGGACCCAAGTCAGCATCGCGGGTCACCAAAATGGACGTTCACTTGCCGGTCTAATTTCTATTTTGCCATTGACGACCACGGCCCTGTCTTTGATAGCATGGAGACCAAGCACAGCTGTTTGAGGCAAGTTGATAATGGGTGTGCCCATCATCGAACCAAATACACCGCCATTGCTAATCGTGTAGGTACCACCCGCCATGTCTTCAATGGTGAGCTGTCCATCTCGCGCCTGGTGGTGTTGTCAGCAAGTGAGACGGGTGAGCCACCAGCACCAGAATTACCTTCTTGCCCAAATCGGCTATTGCCTTTTCGATCCCGATCAAGTCCATACTCTCCGCATTCCGAACTACCGGGGTGACGAGGCCTTTGGGTGTCGCAACGGCAACACTGATATCGACGAAGTCCCGGTACACGATGGTGTCGCCACCACCAGGACCTTCAATGGATGCGTTGACAGTAGGAATGTCTTTCATGGCCAAGACGCTGGCCTTGGCAAAGGCGCTCATGAAGCCCAGCTTCACACCGGTATTCTTCAAGACCTCATCTTTGTACTTCTTGCGGAACTCCATGACATTGGACATGTCGACTTCATTGAAGGTCGTCAAGGATGCTGCGGTATTTTGAGATTGCTTCAGACGCTCGGCAATTCTCAGACGCATCCGGTTCATTTTGACCTATGACAACATCAGCATGGGTTCCAACAGCCAAAACGCTCATGAACACCGTACTCGATTTTCATTTCGGCTCCCTGGGCCAAACGGCGAGTCAACCCCAACTTTAGGCCCCTCCGCTGAGGGTTTCTTCGATCCCTGGGGTGGCGCGGGTGCGGGCTTCTCTTCCTTCTTTGGTGGAGGTGGCAGAGGCTCTTCTCTCTTTGGTTCCTCCTTCTTCGGCTCTAGATCTGAACTTGTGGGTTGGTCGTGTGGAGCACGCTCCTTCGGTGCTTCCTTTGCCTCCCCTGCACCACTGCCACCGCCCTCGCCGGGCTCCAGTTTGGCAATATCTTGTCCCACAACGACAGTGTCTCCCTCGCTGACCAAAAGCTCTTTTATTGTGCCTGCTTCAGGAGCATTGACAGAAACATCGATCTTGTCTGTCTCGATCGAAGCAATCTCTTCGTCCCGCTCGACGTAGTCCCCAGCTTGTTTCAAAAATGAACTCAGAGTTCCTTCGGAAATGGACTCGGCCATTTGAGGGACTTTGATAATGGTCTCATGGTGGACAGGAGAAGTGCTGAATTGTTGATAGCGAGAGACGGAAAGGTAGGAAGGTATAGCTGCGACTCGGGGGCTCAATAGACATGGTTGACGAAGAGCAGATCTTGATCTGAGAACACTAAATGTGCGAGCATAGAGGGATAGACCGCGTCTGGGAAGTGTAGGGGCAGAACTCAAAGCCGGAATCCCTCGAACCCGCAGTGTAGCCATGTTGCGCGAGCTTTTTTTAGTTTTTTTTTTTTTTTTTTTGTTGGGGTCGTCGACACTACAACTAGGAAACCGGACAAAGCTGATGCTCCACGGAGCGACAAAGCTTATTGAAGCGACATACGAGGCGGACGCACACCGCCAAGTTTAACGAGAATGAAAGAGAGCGTGGAAAGGAGTAGACACTGTGACTTTAAGTTTGAAGTGGAGGGATTGACCAGATGTCGAGAATGGGAGAGCTTTGGAAAGCTCTGACTGGGCTGGGCATACGACAAAGGCCCCGTTGATTCAAGTTTGAAAGTCGCGCAGTCGGAAGTGTTCCCGGGTGAGTTTCCGTGGGAGCCAAGGGCCTATGAGGCGAGGGCAGCCGTAAGCCGTAAGAGGTGAGTAGTTGACGCCGCCCTGTGCCTCCCCCGAGACTTACCCGATCTATCTGGGAAATCCGAATTAATAAGACGAAGTGTGATTGGCCTTCAGTTTATCCAGCGGCCTTTCTGAAAGAGCAGCGTGGGCTATTGTACACTTCTGGGGTAGCTTTGTCTATTCGTGCTTGTGGAGCCGCCACTTGCAGCCCCGAATCATTGTCCTGTCACTTGGTTTGCGCGCCTCATGCCTTTTGAACCGTTTTATCGAGCAACGAGCAGTACTCCTTTACTGGGAAAAGGGTCATCACCCCCAAGTTTGACACGTTTCAAGCGCCAATAATAGGAAGTAACAGATAAGAGGGAGTGGCTCCTCCCGTAAAGATGGTCGTTCTCCCTCCAAAGACACTCTCTGGTCGATCAGCCGCAAGAGTATGCAACCAAGGACCTGAGCCCCGAGCAGTCCAGGCCTCCTTCATTTGTTCCTCTTCAGGGACAGGGCGTTCAAAGTCTTTTCCACCAATGTGTAGTGCCAATCGGTATCCCGCTGGGAGGAGGATATTGGTCGGCCAGATCTCCACGTCCAACTCGTATACTTCCCCCGGTCGGAGAGGCTGTATCTCGTCGTGGCTGTGGTACGGCCTATAAGGCAGAGTCTTGGACAAATCTAGCTTTCGATGCGACGCCCGGAGCCAGCCTTGAGCAAGTGGAGTATGAGGGTCCACCGTGCCTTGAAATTCAACTTCGCGACCGTCGGGTGAAAATGCCTGGAAAGTCACAAAGAGGTCCAAATCCGTCGTTGAGGAAGACGCAAAGATCTTAGCGGCCAGAGGGCCTGTGATCTCGTTGTCATGCTCAAGTGGCCTAGAGAAAAACGTGAGGGACTCTTTGAGAGCCATGAAGGTGGCGCTCGAGGACTTTGGAGATACGTCCCAAGACATATCGAGCGAGGACGGCTGATCGGCGTTCATGTATATTTTGGTCCATTTGGTCTTGGGCAATGGCCACGCCGGTTCTTTTTGGAGCTCAAAGTTGTCGCTAAAGGGCCGTCGTACATGTAAGAGAACTGGGGCCTCTTTATCCCATCCATTGTCGACTTCCTGGAGAAAGTGGTCAAGAAATCGCTTTTGCAACGCCATCCCTTGGGGAAGATAGAACCATTCTTCATGCCTTCCCGGATGGCATTCGAGCCACTTCTGCTTACTGGCCGCTTGAGTAAAGGCTTCGAAATTGCCGCGTGGATGTAAGCCGAATCCCGCCCAATTGGCCGGACTGAGAAACGGTACAATGACCTTACTCCAGTCTGCCGAACGTGATCGATACCATTCATCGTCTAAATGCCGAACAAGAATGTCTCGAATTGGATCGCAACGGTTGTTCCTCAACTCATCCTCGGAAAGAACCTCTGGGCCACTTGCTCGCTGATTTAGCCAAGGGTCGACTATGCTGTTCGGATTTCCATGCTGTACGGATATCACTTGTCTCGGATACCATGCCTCAAGGAATCCGTTAGACTCGATCCCGCCATGACGTGCGAAGTCACGATAAAAGTCTGCTGCACCTTCCCATGGAATCATTGCCGTGAGGTGAGGAGGCTGAAGAGACGCAACGAGCCACTGGGCAATGGCATAGTATGAGATTCCATTTAATCCGACCTTGCCGGTACTCCACGGCTGAACCGCCGCCCACTCAATGGCGTCGTAGAAGTCTTTGATCTCCCGTGGCGAGAATATGTCGATCTTTCCTGGCGAGCGCCCTGCCCCTCTTGAGTCGACTCGAATGCATACATAGCCCCATGCAACCCAGATTTCGGGATCGACCGTTTCCCAATTCATAAACTCTCGGGAAGATCCTGGTCGAAGGATATCAGGATACGTTGAGATCAGCCAGTCCCATTGTATCTTGAATCCATCTCGATAGGGAACACCTTTTCCATAGGGTCCAAGTGTCATGATGACGGGATGTCGACCTTCTGTTGGGCGAAATACATCTGCACGGAGGATGAGGCCGTCATCCATCGGGATCGGCACGTCACGTTCGATAATCATTTTGTCCATAATCTCATCTGGAGATCGATCAGGACGATATCTACTACGAAGGAGAAAGTCACAGATTGTACTCAGGCGCTTTTATAAGTTCCATGGAGATGACGGTTGACCGTCGCCGCGGAACCGATACCCCTTGTCGAGAAACGTGAGAATCCATGTTCGCTTCCGAACCAGGTTTTCATGGTGCCTGCCTGAACAAAATCTGAGGGATAACTAGATGAGGAAGAATGAGTCCAACACGGCACAACCCCGCTTGTATAGAGCTCGGGTCAATCAAGTACGAAGGACACCAAGGCATAGATTGCTCCAAGCTAGCTGAGAGTCTTTTTTGACTCCATATTAGCCTTCGCCATAATTGGAAGAGAATACGAGGCTTGAACTCGAAACATCGAAAGGTTCGTCCTCCACTGGTGGAGCACAATCCAAAGGAGGGAGGAGGAGAAAATGATCCGCTTTCTCCGTCTAATATCCGATCAGGATGTCTGCCGAAATAGGAAGGGACCAATTCCACTGGCCCACTTTAAATTCGTACAAGCCAAGGGGGATTACAAATTCCAACGTACATCAGGATCCAACGGAGTGGGCAATACGTATATCATCAATGTTTCAATTTATTTCAAAGAACCTCGGTTCACGTGTACGAGAGTGTAAGCACGCACTTCCACGGCCGGTTATTTTGGCCGAAATTCAATCCAGCATCACATTTGCAAGCCATCGACACATCCAGTAGTACAATGGCAGTCGCAACTCAACCCACCCGCTACACTAATCCGGAACAAACGGTCTACCTGCCAATATAGTGGCTCATCTATAGTGGCTAACTTTAGACAGTCGCATTATTCAGTCAACCTGCTTGGAGAGACCCCACGTTTTCTCCAATACGAGGTGGCCTGGCCCTGTGTTTCGTATGCTGGAGTCCAGATTCGGATTTAGTAGGTTAGCGTCCTTCGGGAACGCGGTTCTACACTTGGAGAAAGGACGGAATAATCACGACCATTCCATCCTTCATTTAAAGGAGAGACAGTGGAGGATGCAAGGCCGCCCAGCCAGCCAGAGTGTCAAACAGTCCATGGGTGTACATTGATTGTTGTTGAGTGCTCTGTCCGTTTGGCAACTGGTCCTGCCAGATTGCCAGTATCTATCCACGTTTGGCAGCCGCGTGATGGGGACATAGAAGAAGCAGCGCAGACCCGACAAGATGGTGGCAGATATGGCTTTGTTCAGACAGTCGGGCGAATATATTAAATGCGTATGGCCGATGACTGTAGTAGTGCCGGCATCAATGGCTTCTTGACAATCCCTCCCCACAATCGACCCCAGTACATATCTTCCGGATTGAAATTGAAAGACTAAAGGTTTCTAGTATACATATACTCATAGATCGTTTGCTCAACATGGTGAGCCTTGAGCTGCGTCAACCATAGATGGTTGGGTGGGGGTTCGATCATTCCTGGAGAAACGGGTTTTCCATCACACTCAATAACCTGTTCATCTTGAGGACCTTCTAGTTCTGAGCCGATTGTAGTGATCTTGTTTCTTTTAATTAAGACATTAATATCCTTCAAGACCTCATCTTTGTCGTCCGGTTGGCGTTGTAGGACAATCCCTTTCCTCAAGATATGGAGCTTGAAGCCATCGTGCTTTGATGCAAATGTCTGCGTCTATGGCCTTGTTGTGCCAAGAGAACCAAGGATATAAATCATGAAAACACCATTCTATTGATGATTTCAACCGCGTCCTGTTGTACTGGACACAAAGTGTCTTTCCCTCTCGGTTCCGTGAGCCTGAATAGGTCTTGTTCGTCGCCTCCTGGGCCCCTCCCCCACCAATTTTCTCCCCGCGGGTTCATGTTTGGGGTTTCTCGACTTTGAAGCGTGTTGTATCTGGTGTCCGATAGTTCGGAATCTGTCCATGAACGACAGCTAATGTCAGGAGTCTTCGACGGTGTTTAGTCGATGAGGCTTCAGGTTTCGGCACGGCGTCAAATTGGGGTAAATTGGCATGGCATGATCGAGAAGAGAGTAATCTTAAATTTATCTTAAGTCCGATGCTTGGAGTACGGCACAGATTTGAGGCGGGTCTTGCGGGCGGCGGGTACTTCATACGCTCCCGACATAAAACAATGTTCAGAGACACCTCCCGCTCAAAATTAGGGTTTTCCTTCGTTGCCAGGGCTCCCAATGTTCACGCCGGCCGGGCCTCGATTGACTTTTCTGGGGCTTCCAGAGTCACACCCCCATCAGGTTGGGAGTCGATTCCATTCCCCATCAACGGGTCCAAGCTCCAGATTTCCAGCCTTGGGGGTCGCCTGGGACTTATACTTTCATCGAGCAATTGCCAGTCGTGGCACAAAGCCGCTATAGATGCAGTGCAGTGTGCCAATATGCATAGCTTGGGAGGGTTTGTTACACCCAGCCAACCCACCGGACTCTGAGGACAGCTTGGGAGCATCACCATTCCATTTTGACTACTCGAGACCACAGGCATGGACAACAACCGAATGGTGACAACAGGCGCAGTCATAGTGACCGGCTCGGTTCGAGGGATGTAAGTTAACCCCATCGTCGGGGTTGTATTTGTTGAAAATAAATAAAGGATCGTCTTTGTCATATACTCAACGGGGTCTCGAGAGCAGATGCGAGGCCATCGTCCATCGTCTGGCCGCAAGGTTGCCAATGCCAGCGTCCGCCAGATTAAGGAGGACCTTCATTTGACGCCAGAAGATATCAGATTTGTCTTCGACATCAATTTCCTGGGAATCGTTTTATTGTTACACTCTTGCGGCAAAGCAGATGATATCCCAGTCGTAGTCCATGTCAAATAGTGGGACTGACTCTCTTTTGAACTCCTCGGGATGGAGATACCAAATCATTGGTGCCTCTTCAATCGTCGCGCTCAGACCCTTTCCGCTTTCCAGCCATTAGAGCACAGCCAGAATGGGCGGTACGTGAATTCACT
This sequence comes from Rhinocladiella mackenziei CBS 650.93, assembly GCF_000835555.1. Classification (NCBI taxonomy): domain Eukaryota; kingdom Fungi; phylum Ascomycota; class Eurotiomycetes; order Chaetothyriales; family Herpotrichiellaceae; genus Rhinocladiella; species Rhinocladiella mackenziei. The sequence continues at coordinate 1,494,927 of NW_013550597.1, forward strand.
CGGGCATTTGCCATGGAGATGGCAAAGCATCACATCGTTGTCGATGCATATGCCCCGGTGTAGTCGGGACGGATATGTGAGATAAAATTCATCAAGATATGGGCGAAGTTGAGGCGAACGCGCTCTGATGGGCAGAGTGGCCGCGCCGGAAGACGAGGCAAACGGGGTCGCAGGATGCTGGGGTCAGACGTTTGTGGTGGATGGTGGCATGTATTTTGACATAGTTTGATGTGTCAAGCTTCGAGAGGCTTATAGTCATTAGCAAAGGATTACGAAGAGTTGTTTAGCTATCATGTACATGACATTTGGCGTCTCCAGCTTCGTGAGATGTCGTTCAAATAGAGGGAAATTGAGTCGACGAGCGACTTGGGCTTAAAAGCGGCGCGTTTTAGATGAGCATCCACGTGACTCGAAGCTCTAAGCTCGTTACGTCGCTGAAGCCGCCAAGCCGGAGCAAGTTGCGCTTCCCAATCGACTTGCTTGCATTACAGATTGGACAAAGGACCGCTTTTCCATGCTTCATTCGACCCTGAACCAAGACAGAGGGAAGACAGAGCGGCTGGAGAGTGAACGACCATTGCAGTGAGGAGCTTTCGGCTGGATTTTCCCGCGCTTGGAAGCGCTTGAACTAGCGAGAATGGCCACCATCAGTCCCCATGTCAAGGCCGTCCGGTGAGGCATCGACCTGGATCAAGAACCGTGACGGTGTATACTGATTTCCTGTGGCAGGTCTCTCTATCGAAGATCACTGAAGCTCGCCTTGGACTGGGCAGTCCAGCGAAACCTGTGGCGCGGACAAGCAGTCTACATACGATCACTCTTTGATGCCAACAAGAACATATCTGATCCCCGGCAACAAAGAGTACGCAGCACTATCGTTGCTCACGCTCGAGAAATATCTGACCAAATATGGTGACAGATTCTGTTCAACGAGACGGAAAAGTTACTAGACAAATGGAAACACCCTGATCCCTACAGACCACCCACCGCACCCGGAGGTATTCCACTTGTCCTCTGATTCTTAACTATCGACAATGCTAATTCCTCGTCCCAGGTTCGAAATACGAACGGAATCTACCGGCTCCAGACCTACCACCACCATCAAGAGAATTTGTCAACAGGTTATGAGGATTGGAACAAATACCACTTGTGCTTGTACATACTATGACAACTGAGAGAGTCCTCACAAAACGGGACTTTCGGGCGGAAAATAGCAAAAGCTTGATCCACTCAATGGTCTTCGTCTACATGCTTTGTGCCGGGTTATTCAGATGTGCTGCGCTGGGGGCAAATCTCGAGGATACATTCTGTTCCTGCTTTCAGTCATGCCGTGAAAACTTTTCATATCCTTTCTTGCGCCGGAATGCCGCTGGATCCGCTCAAATTATTCTGATCCTGTTTCTTTGATATGGGGTCGTCGACAGTCCAAGATCCAATTTTCATATTTTCGATCACAGGACTTTGCGACGCGTAACCGATCCAGGGAATCTCCTTCATTTTCTTATGATATCTGGCAAGATGGAATGGGGTTGAAATCAAGACTTTGATAAATTGATTGCCATTGATTTGGATCATTGAATTCGCTGTCTAACGACCCATTTCCATTGCGAAGCCATATGCTTGGCCATTCGCATTTCTCATGCCCCCCTGTTGCATTCCTATCCATGATCATGATAATAGGCATGCATGGACATAATGTACAACCCTACCCTGGAAAGCAAACTCTGGAAAAAAGGCCTATTGACCTGGCCAACCCAACCCCGGAACCCCGTGATCACATTTGTCATGAAAATCCCTTGAAAACCACGCCAAAAACAAAGCTTATAGCTCTTGGCTGGGGTTCTTGCCCTTCGCAGTCTTCTTTGGCAACAAATCTAACGTAATATTAGTATGTCGTATGTGGAATCGGAAACATTGTACGCACTCTGGTGAATGTTGGGCAGTACACCACCTTGGGCGATTGTGACGTGACCGAGCAGCTTGTTCAATTCCTCATCGTTGCGGATGGCAAGTTGGAGGTGACGTGGGATGATACGCGTCTTCTTGTTGTCACGGGCGGCGTTGCCAGCAAGTTCAAGGATTTCGGCAGCGAGGTACTCGAGGACGGCAGCGAGGTAGACTGGAGCACCAGCACCGACACGTTGAGCATAGTTGCCCTTTCTCAAGAGACGGTGGACACGGCCGACGGGGAACGCGAGACCCGCCTTGGAGGACCGGCTGCGATTGGAAGTTAGCATTTGGATTAAATCATGATGTTGCAAAGGTCAGGTGAAACAAACGCCGGCTCCAATGAGCAAACGCGTTCAAGTGCGACAATTCAGGATGCATTGCGAAGACTTACGATTGAGCGCTCTTGGAGCCAGAGGCTTTGCCACCAGATTTTCCGCCAGTCATTGTGGGTGATGAATTGGGATTGGATTTGGTTTGGTGAGATGAGATGAGACAGAGCCAAAGTGGACGTAGAAGATATGCGGTGAAAGCCGGGTTGAAGATGGATGAAGAAGAAAGGAGAGAGAAAGTTGTTGGTGGAAGTGGGAGGGATGAGAAGTTATAAGGACGTGGGTAGGCGGCGATACGGGCAGCGGGCGAGCAAAAGGCGCGCCTCCAGATCAACCTGCAGATTTGGGAGAAGTGATTGGATCAGAGCAGCGTGCGTAGCCAATCACAAGCCACGCGGCCGAGTGATCAAAAGCGACTTTTCTGTTGTGATTTACAATACGGCCTGCCATTACACAACATGACCATATCTGACCGCCAAGAGTCGTGATCCTGCACGCTGACTGGTCCAAAAGTGGGCAAAAACGACACAATAACAATACCCCGATAATTCGCGCAAAATTGTTACCTGGATCAACCCGCCCAGACAAGTGGTCGCTGCTCGCTCCTCGCATCAACCCTCCTGCACTTGCGCCTGGTATAAGAGTCTCCATCACCCGCGCTTCGCGACTTGCCCTTTCTTCCTCTCTTCATCCATCCACGCCAACTATTTTGCATCACACTCGCATCCCTTTTTCAATCTATTTCATCTCTCATACTACTTCGTCCACTAATTCTCGCTTTTTGCGCAATCTCAAATATCAAAGATGCCTCCCAAAGCTGCTGAGAAGAAGCCCACCACTGGTGGCAAGGCCCCAGCCGGCAAAGCTCCCGCTGCTGAGAAAAAGGAAGCCGGAAAGAAAACTGCTGCTGCCCCATCTGGTGACAAGAAGAAGCGTGGCAAGACCCGAAAGGAAACCTACTCCTCATACATCTACAAAGGTGAGTTTTTCTCAACGGTTGCCTTCGATGCGCCATATTTCCCTGTCGCATCACAAACTAATGCGTCATACAGTCCTCAAGCAAGTTCATCCCGACACCGGTATCTCCAACCGTGCCATGTCCATCTTGAACTCTTTCGTTAATGGTAAGTTGCCCGCGGCCCTTACTACCCTGGTTGGCCAAATTTCTCACATTTGACATAAGATATCTTCGAGCGTGTTGCCACTGAGGCTTCCAAGCTTGCTGCCTACAACAAGAAGTCCACCATCTCTTCGCGAGAGATTCAAACCTCCGTCAGACTGATCCTGCCTGGTGAACTCGCCAAACACGCTGTCTCTGAAGGCACCAAGGCCGTTACCAAGTACTCTTCCCAGAGCAAGTAAATGAGTTCATGGGTTTATGGGGATGCTTGGTTGAATTTTATTTCTTTACAATGGGTGGTGTGGAACAAGGGATACCGGTGTTGAATAGGGTCTCACATTATGATGCGTCATGGGAATCGGGGAATGTGATGAGTGCGAGTCAGTCATCGTATTGCTTGCTCATCAAAGAACAAATCAGCCATGCTTTACGGGTTTTCGAGAGCTTTTTTCCTTGCCATTGGCACGGCGGAAATCCATGTACAATTATTCGCCAGGCCCAAAGCATGAGATATCGAACTTCCAGCTACGAATGGATTCGAACTGGAATATGAGATAAAGAAACCAAATTCAAAGCATGAGAGTCCATCATCGCCTTTCGTCTTTGTAGTCAGTAAATACTTGCCCTTACAGGTTCACATTGGAGTATACTTGTTCCCGATGTTTTGGTACGCGTCGCAATGCGTTGCGCGCTATTTAAGCCACTGTCTTGATATCGACACGTGAGCTGAGACCAGATCCATAAACTTGGGAACATGGACCAGCGCGATCTGCTACGATGAAGTAGAGGAGCCTGTTACTTGAAGCATCAGGATCTATCTCAATCCAGCGGGACATCCTGGCCGCTGGACGCTGTTAAGTGGATGTAAATAGCCTGTGCGGCATTGCGAAATGAGGATATGAGAACCGATTCTATCACACACGCAGGCAGAGGCTTGAGCCTAGCGAGTTGACCCCATCGCTTTTCATTTCCATTCCGTTCCCATCTCATAATCCAATCCCCAGTACGGCCTGTAAAAACCCAAATTATATTCCACTCAAGACTCCCGAAGTCCGAGTGTCTTCCCACAATAACGGTTATTGATCAAATCACTTCTACTCCGAGGTCTTTCTTGACCGGCACTTCCGCTGGCCTCGCCTCTTGGGGTCCCTCTGCCTCTGTCTCTGTCTCTGTCTCCTGATCTGCTTCACCTTCCTGGCCTGTCACCGTGACGGCCTCGTCGTCATCTTCATCATCAAACGTCTCGACCTCATCCACGGCCTCCTTGCGTCCATTCGTTTCCCCCTGCGCCGACGATTCCTTGTCAAACACGCTCACGACCGCCTTGCCCTTGACCTCCTTGATCCGTCTCTTCCAGTCTTCCCAGTCTCCCTCGTCTTTGATCAGGAACCCAATGAGCATGCTTGGGTCCATCTCATTGATACGAAGCCCGCGCAGGCGTCTCGTGTGACACATCGCAATTTCTTCCTCGGTGTATTTTGAGGCATTGGTGTGGTGAGCCAGTGCAGGTCGCGTCTCGTGCGGGTCCAGATAGAAGAACAGATCACCCCGGCAGCCGATGAAGTAGTGTGAGGAAGAGGGTCTCCCGCCTGCTATCCCGATAGATTGAGGATATGTGAGCGAATTCTTCAACGCTTCATGATACACAGGCGTGATTCTGTCGAGGCCCAGTCTTATCCCCAGTAGGATCAGTGTAGGAGTGATGGTCGGGTCGGACGGGCTTGCTGCTGCGATGGAGCGGAAACGGTCCTCATAGACTTCCGACGCGGAAGGGGTAACGTAGACTCGTAGGCCTGCTGCCGCACACTCGGCGGAGAGTTCTTTGATACAGGACGCCGTGGCAGAGGGACCGAACCATTGACCTGGATGCTTTCCACATGCTGACGCACCATGTTGAACGAAACGATGAATCGAGAATGGCGCGTCCGGAGAGTCGGCAAAAAGCGAAAGGATCTCGGCTTCACTTCGGGTAGACTGATCCGTGGAGGTAGATGTGGTTACGTGGTGAGACCGTCTCCAATCACGGCCGAGATGGAGCATTATCAGGGCATTTGCGAGAAGGGATTGTCCGGATCGAATCATACAACCCCAGCCGGCGTCGCTACTAAAGCCATCGCGCTCGGTGAGGTTACGAAGTCGAACAGAAAGAGACAAGGCGGCATTGGAGGAGGGATCTTGTGAGCGAGGTATCGGTGGGAAGTTTGAGCGGTATGTCATCCATATTCGCGACTCGAAGTCGTCCAGAAATGCGCATGGCCATCCTCCGTCAGAGGGGTCATTAGATAACGAAGGAAGATTCTCTCCCGTAACATGTTGTGCATCATCAAAGCTGCCGGTGTTCTGATCCTGCTGAGGCTGTGTCTCTGCAGTGGTAGAAGCACTTGCATCTGAAGGTTCGTGGGAATCAGAGGACGACTCCACCTCGACAACGTCGTCATGATCCATGGTTGTCACGGGCTTCGGCGGTGTGGGTATATATTCTTTCCCCAATAGCCATATCGAGGTGCCAGACATATCATCGTATTTCGGAGGAGGGTCGTAGAAAAAGCGCAGGAAGCGCTTGTAATCAACCCCACTCATGACGCCCTGGACGGGAAGGTTCTGAAAGGTGAAGGACAACGCATACAGCAATCCAAACGGTGTAAAAGGCCGTGGTTGGACTCTGGAGAGTGATCGTAACGGAATAGGTGGATTTGTCGGATTCGAAGGGTGTGAGTGTGGGAGGAGAGGACCTGGGCGTTCTAGGTTATAACGAGAGGTACACAGAGCTCGAAGGGTTTCCAGAGTGTTGATGTAGTACGACCGCCACACCACAGGACAATTCGTCGGCGGTGATGCTTGCTCCGTATGATCGGGATGGTTTTGAACACTATATTGAGCTGCTATTACGATGTACTATTCGTATATGGAGTGAGAGGTGAAGGTGATCGAGGCGCAGGCATCGAGTTGGCAAGACGTCAGCCTTGCAAGTAAGTCAGTCGTTGGGATGCCTCAGGATCGGATCAAAGATCCTCCTGGCCTGGGCGGAGACTCTGGTCTTGCGCTAGATCGTCGTTAATTGCCCCCAATCCCCTGCTTGATACAGCCACTCTTCATCGTGGGACGATTTGCATGATTCACAGACAAATTCCGGTTTAGGTCATTGCTTTCACTTGTTTGTTTCCAACATACCTTACTCCCTCACTGAAACTGAAATCTAAGCAACTGCGGAGGAAGTTCCACGTCAAATTGATCACCCCGCAATGGGGGCGCGACAACGCGCCCAGGTGCGCATGAGAAAATCAAAAGCTGGGCAGAATATGAATACTTCTCAATGGTCCCAAAATCAACCAGGTTCCTCTACGAAGAGTACATCCCCCTACAAAGTGCTAACTATCGTTGCGAGCGGAAGTCTGACAAACATAACACTAGTCCACACTTTTGATGCCCATGACCGACAACGAGCACTCCTCCAGGACTGGCAAGATTTTGCCGATTCGCATTGGTCAAATTCTCAAACTGGCCTTTACAGCATGGGCCAGGAGGCTCGCAATACCGAGCGCCACGGCATGGTCTGGGGCTCCACCAGATTGAGAGACCGAGGCATTGCCTTTGTCAGTGCAGGAAATCTGGTGAGAGAAGAGATGGTCGTGAATGAGAAAGAAAAGGACAATAAGCAGGAAGGTCCAAATGAGACATCAGTAACCTTGCTTTCGCCGAACGCTGAGCAGCGAGAACCTACCAAGACCGTTGAACCAGCAGTGGCTGTTGACAATGAGGAATTACGATTTACTCCACCGACCGACATTCCCACGGTCACCGTTGCCCGGCACAATCCTTCGCCTCGGAGAGATTCGGTATCATCGCAGTCGTCAGAGGAAATTATCTTTTGTGGTCGACAAAATCCCACACCAAATGCCACTTCCAATGTCAACCTCGCGTCTACACATTCTCTTACGCCTGGGCCTCTGAGTCCCATTGCTACATCCCAGACCAGTGAAAGCGTTCCCCGTGCCACTAGTCAACGCTCTACGTCCTCCGAAGCGCCTAAACATACCAGAGCTCCACCTCGGCAGCGAGCTCGTGGACGACGGGGAAAGCCACGAACCAGAGACCAGGACCGAGACGAGGAAGAGGAAATCATGAACGACTACATTGCTCATTTGGCAGTGGAGGATGACACGTGTGACGATGGAGACAATGAAAATTCGCAAGAGATTGGCAGGAACAGTGAACATTACAGATTCTTTGATGGTTCTGCAGAGGCAAACGTTAAGGTCCAGACGAAGCCGCCGGATGACTACATTCCAAAGGTCGAGCATTATGACCAAGCCATTGATTGGGACTCGGCCGATTTGGACGATTTGGACGATTTGAGCACCACCGACGAAGAAGTTGTCGAGGTCAGCCAGGTTCTACGACATCGGACTCGTCCCAGCGGGTCACAGTATCTTGTCGTTGCGGCTGGACAAGGTGCAAGCGATGCACGTTGGGTCCTTGAGAAAAAACTCCAGTCCATCTCGGCTGTTGAGGAGATTCGCATCTTTCAGGCTCTTCGAACCATGAGAATTCAAGAGACTCTAGAGGAATCGGATTCAGAGTCTGAGCCCGACGAAGCTTTTGATGACTTGATTGTTGACATTGGGTCAGAAGACGATGAGAATGCCCGGATCTTGAAGTACACTTCACGTATGACTGACGAGCAGATTGCTCGGGCATTGGCAAAGCAAGAGGAGTTAGGCTTGGGAGGAGACGAATTGGTCCTGTTCGACGGTCGAGTTGATGATGACGACGACGACGACGAATTTGAAGCCGAGGACGATTACATTCCTTTCTCCACGAAGAAGCACCTTTCTAGTCGGGGTAAGTCGAACCGTAACAGACGGGGCGGGGAATCCTTTCCACCTGCTGAGGCATTTGCCGATGCCCTGGAGCAGGACCCCTATGGTGCATTCGATATTATGGATTTTGATCGACCTAGTCTCCGTCCGAAGAAGAAGGGCCGCAGGTCGGATTTCCCATTTGACCTTGAATTGGAGGATGAGGAATTGGCAGAACACTTACGCAGCGTCTGGATGAAGGATAGGGAAAAGAAAGCTGCCAGGAAGCGTGAAAGGCTGGAGAAACGAGAGGCTGCTCTGCTTGAGGCGGCCGATCGTAGTAATCCAGTCGTGATCAAGGCTGAGATCAGACAGTTCCTGACAGATGAAACCGATGAACTGAAGCTGGCACCTATGGACTCCGCGACTCGAGCTTCGGTCCATCGGCTGGCGAAGTCATTGAAGTTGCACTCGCACTCTGAAGGCAGGGAAGGTCATGGTATTGGCCGATATCCCGTGCTGAAGAAAACTCCACGCACTCCTCGCTACACCGTCGACACTGTCTGGGAAATCGATTCTCTGATGAGTACGAAGAAGTTCTTCCCCAAGCAAGGTGGCGGCTCATACAGAGGTGCAAATGCTACTCGAAAAGCTGGTGCTACGAAAACACGTCGAGGCGATGGCGGTGGAGGAGCAATCTCAGGTGCGGCATACGTGAATGGCGAAATCGTGGGTGCATCTGCTCCTGAAATCGGTGCCGACAATAAAGGTCGAGCTATGTTGGAAAAGATGGGCTGGACCAGTGGTATGGGCATTGGGGCTGTCGGTAACAAAGGTGGTCTCGAGGCTATCAAACATGTGGTGAAGACCACTAGGGCTGGTCTAGGCTGAGAGTGTGTTCCCGATTACCGTGGCCGGCGGCATTGGGGCTATCATGGGACATTCGGTGTACTCGGCACCTTCAGGAGTTCTACATTGTGTCTAGTGTCATAGAAAATAGATTGCCCTGTTTGGCCAGTTCAATTCTAATGTGCCTGAGTCCATAGACTATGTGGTATTGCGACAAGTGTCTGCAATTGTTCGTGTTTTGGCGGGTGGTTGGCGCCAAGTCCAGAATAAAATTCGAAAATATTCAAACTGAACAAGCCAGCTTTAACCGTCCTAACCAATAAAACTGCTGCAAATACGACAACCTGCCTTGTTTGGACCAAGTGCACGAACGGGACGTCTGTTGCCAACACGACAATGTCTCTCCAGGCACCATTTCGGCGGCGGCGGACCCGATATCAACAGGTATATAAACAACCAAAAAGAAGGAACTTCAGACGCAGCAGTATCACATTCGTTCAACTACTACCTCAGCACGCCCTGGCATCACCTCGGCCCAGTCCCCCTCCCGACGTCAACTCAACATGAAAATCGTGATCGTAGGCGCAGGCATTGCCGGCCTGGCTTCCGCGCTGGCCCTTACGAAATGGCCGTCAGGGAAGCCGGATATCACCATCATTGAGATTCGACCGCAGCCTTCAACCATTGGAGGAGCCGTCGGGCTGACACCCAACGCACTCCGCTGCTTGCACCACCTAGGTGTACTGCCACGCATCCGAGAAAACGCTCTTGGGACGGATATAGACAAAATTGAACTCTTTAACATCTACAGCGGAGTCAATCTAGGCCAAATCGACATCACTGGGAGCCAGGGAAACGGAGTCGGTGAGCCACCATTCAGAGGGCTGAGGATTATGCGAGCGGATTTACTGCAGTCACTCATTGCAGGTGTGAAATCCCTCGACAACATCAAGCTCGAGTATGGCCGGAAAGCGGTTCAAATCGTCGAGAACAGCAGGGAAGCGGTACTTCACCTTGAAGACGGTGAGATGCTGAAGGCAGATTTGCTCATCGGCTGTGATGGAATACATTCCTTTGTCAGGACTAGCCTGATAGACCCAGAGAGAAAGCCAATCTATACTGGAATCGCAGCAGTGTTCGGATTTGCCGTCCTCGAAGAGGGTGCTCAATCACCTTGGCAGGATACAGGTCTATGCCAATCACGACGAGGGAGTCTCCTGGCCACCTATTACGAACACTCCCGAAGGAAACAATTTGTTGCAGCCGTTATGGAAACAGAAGATGTCGTTTCCCGTGAAGGCTGGTTAGCACGAGGTTCAGAGCAGGACTGGATCAAGCAGGATGTCAAGAGCCGATATGGTAATAGTGCAATTGGATTTCTCGACCCCCTCATCGACTCAACCGACCACTGGACCTTGTATCCTGTCTATAAACTCGCCCCGAAAGGCAAGTGGAGTTCCAGCCGCACGATTCTGCTCGGGGATGCTGCGCATGCCATGCCACCCCAAGGTGAAAGCACAGGCTATGCTCTCGAGGACGCTATTTTGTTCGCACGCGTGGTGCAGAACAACCGCGAAAAGGAGCTGCCAGAGATCTTTACTGCGTACCAGCGAGTCAGAAGAGAACGTATTGACAAGGCTTATGAAGAGTCCGCTTTTGGCTGGGACACACAGAAAGACAGTGGATGGTTCACGTTCTTGCTACGGACCTGGATCACCTCGGCTTTCCTCTGGTGGACTTCCACAGCAAGACAAAGAAGATATATGGAGGATGTGGCCACCATGAGTCTGACATAACCCTTATGGGTGGGGGGGATAACAGCTGGATTGTCATCACCCTACATATACCGATACTTTGCCCATTCACCTTGACAACCTGCTCTAAAATGCCTCAGTTTTTACCGGAGAAAGGTTTGTCTGCCCCCAGAACAAATCGTGAACTTCTATGCCACACCCAATATTCACGATTGCCGGCCCAAGACACGAGTTTTATACCTTGCTCACATTTCTAAGATGGGGCTCGCCAGGACCCCATAAATTGTCATTGAGCCGGGACCCGGTCTCGCACTCTGGAAACTCCTCTCCATAGTCAACAACTCGCGTTATTTGGTAATAGCGGTGTTGGTCTTGCGGGCAACACCGTCAACTGCGCTGAGAACAAGTGGACCTTTCCCGACCAATTGTGCCAAAATTTCAAAAATCTATGAGTTTTTTAAATTTTCCATAAACTGTGGTACGCAGCGCGGAGGGGAAGGTTGGCTACCGGGCCTTCAGATAACACTCCAAGTGTCGGATTTCCCATGCATCCCCCTGCTATGAACAAAAGTCGGGTGAACACTCAGCTGGGTGATCCTAAATCCCCCCACGTGAAACCCTCTTGGCTAAGCCTAGACAGGAAAATTTTGTTCCACATTTGGTTTTTCTCGCATGTAGAGTGGCCCCGAGTCCTACGCGTTCGAACGGGTGCGGAAGCGTAAACGACGAGATAAAAGGTACCCGGTCTCCTCCAGATTATCCCAGGAATTCTGACGGCGAGACCGTCTTCTGTCCCTCAAGGTTGAAATCAAAGAGGCCTAGACGCGCGAGCTAGACATAGGGTTGGACGAGGAAGTGGGCGGCTGTAGGAAAGGGCGTTCTCAACTATGTGGACCCTAGTGCAGGGCCCTTGAAGAACGTGCGCTGTTCGACCTACAACAACACGACTGGCGTACCAATAGCCCTTTTGTCTTGCTTCCTCAGCCAAAAAAAGATATCCTTCTCTACTATGATATCACAACGACCCAATCAAAACCGTGGGATATACCCGATCCCGAGGGAACCTGATGTAATTTTTCATCCATAGACTCGAGTACGCGCATTCCAAATCCAAAATCCGCACAATGGCAACATCACCAAGGATGACTCTACAGTCGAACGGGGATCTCAGTTCCATCACAAATGAAATCGATGAAAATGTCCAGAAATGTGAGTTATACCCAAGAAACTCGCCTCTACTGCACTGACACACCTCAAGTCTTCCCATTCATCCCGAACTCAATCCAACTCCACACCCACGGCACGAGTAAATCAGCAGGCACATTCAAATTGACCATCCACCAATCCTCCTCCGGGAAAACCGCAGACTTCTTCCTCAAAACTGTCCCCGATAACATCGGTCAGGCCATGATTCGCGGCGAATTCAGCGGTCTCAACGCCCTCTACGACATTAAACCTGGTATCGTGCCTAGACCGATCGGATGGGGAACGTACTCGTCCAACCCGGAAATCCATTTCTTGCTGAACGAATTCGTCGAAATGGACGACATCAACACCATCGAGGGGCGATCCGAATTCTGCGCCCTGCTTGCAGAACTCCACAAGATCAGCGCCGGGCGCTCTCCAACGGGCAAGTACGGGTTCGACGTCACGACGTACGCGGGCATCATGCACCGCGACAACTCGTGGTGTGACACGTGGGAGGAATTCTTCTTCCGCGCGATGCGCAATGCCGCAGACCAGGAAAAGGAAGTCCATGGACAGAGTCCCGAGTTGGACGAGTTGGTGCACCAACTGCACGAAAAGGTCATTCCGAGATTGCTGAGACCGCTGGCCAATGGGAAGAATCCGATCCAGCCGTGCCTGGTGCATGGAGATATCTGGCGCGGGAATGTGGCGATCAATGGTAGAACCAAGAAGCCGATTATGCTGGATCCGGCGGCATTTTGGGCACATCATGAGTGTAAGGCAGACGAAAATTGTTCGTCCTGAGCTGATTTGCGAACAGACGAGCTGGGCAATTCGAACGTATCTCAGTACATTTTGGGATATGAGTGGATCCAGGAGTATCATAAGCACATGCCAGTCTCCGAACCGGTGGAAGACTACGAGGGCCGCAGGTTCCTCTACGCTCTGTACGTGACTTGCCACGATCGAAGCATTAGGACTGATGGTTGTAGTCATGGACATTTCTGCGCATCTATCCTCAATCCTGAAACCCAGCGGCATCGAAATCGGTAAGAATTTTGAAACAACTCTTACGTCTGTCCACTGACCAAACATTAGGATCATCTCTGACACACGTTTTCTGGTGAACAAATACCCGGAAGGGTACCAGGATGCAACATGAGTCTGAAGAATCCCCTTAGGTACGAAATGCATAGGTCAGGGATAGTTATTTCAATGGAATAGCTGCCACCTCAGTTCCACTGAGTCATGAATAATGTTTTGACCGAAACTACCACCACTGTCCTGGACGTCCCTAGCCTCTTTCACTCACAGTTTCACGGATCTGGTAAAGGAGAGGGCTCATGAAAGCTCCCTGCCACTCTCATGTTTCGTGTCGTGTTGCTGCCGAATATGTTTATCCTGCCTATTCCCTCAGTGATCCCTACCTGAAACCAAAAAGCAAATCCATCAAGCGGAGCTGTTACAGGTCACTCTCCCAGTTCCACCGGCCATCACTCTTTCTCCCTAGCGGGATAGGAATCTCCACCGCCCAATTTCATCCCACCTTTTCTCTTTCCAGTCATTCGCCGTCTTCGGAAAGTATTCAAAGATATCTGTCAAAAGCTTTTATCATGCGAAAAGATTTGCCATGGACAAAAGGGATGATTCAGAGTTAAAAGGAGGAAGAGACGGATCGGGCACTAATTCGGGAAGCGGGAGCAACGCGAAACTGGCCGGGATGATGGGAGCAATCGCCTCGAAGATGCTGTGGTGCGCGCAAGACCGCAGATATGGCCAATTGCATGCTTTGAAGCACAGTTAGTTCTCAAATCTTCGGTCCTATGCGCTTAGTTCTGTCGCCAGACAAGCAGGACAGGAAGCTTATAACGTACGCCAGGGTATCAAGGAGGTAAAAACTGCCATCCCCAAAAAAATCGAAAGCTGGAAACTCGCCAATCTTTAAGCGGTTGCCATCTTTTTCAAAATTAATTTCCCGTAAGGAGCGTCCTTTCTAGTCAGTCTCCAGTATTGATGAATTTCGGCTTTGTAGGATAGCCGGGCACGAAATGCCTCTGTAAAGGCTGGTCCGACAACCAGTTGTGTACTTGACGGGAATGTCGAAGAGTCGCCAATAAGGTCAAAATGGTGATGGCTGTAGGTCCAGCTAGGATAGCATACTTCAAAAACAGAGGAAGAATGCCCACCTCCAGATATGTCTTCTCCCCTGACCCCCTGCTCTTCTAAAATTCCCCTATCCCCTTACCCACTCTGATTGCTTCCTCTCCGTATATCGCAATAACACCTTTTATCATAGGTGGGTAACCATTAAGCCAGTCCTTCCGAGCGGCAAGATCAAACAGGTGCTTCTGGCTCTTACCGTCGCTGCCATGATGCTCGATCAGAAAACAGAAGTCCGGAAAGTCGAGCACTTCAAACCGGGATAGGGATCTGTATTGATGAACGGGTCGCAGGCAATCAGATGTACAGATTTGGATCGATTATGTAGACCTTGACAGTGGCTGAGAATGTAGTAGGGACGATTACAGGCGCCATGAATTTCTTCACCGTTTTTCTTTGTGGTTTTTCTGTCTTGGGACGGCTCCTCCGCCGGATGAATCCATTTCTCCGTGGTTTCTCTGGGTACTTGAAACATGGGTGACCTTGTCGAAAGGATGGGGTGATCGCTCACCCGGCTCGTTGTAAGTTGGGGTGAGCACAGGGCGGCATCACCTTCGTCCTTAAATGGGATGAGTCGCGAACAACAACTTTGGCAGGCTTGTCTTGTTCGGGACTATTTCCCTTGAGCTATACGGTCTGGATTCTCTAGGCCTGTACCCTTCCTCTCCCCGACAAATGTGAGCATATTGAGCCATTTGTGATGATAGTTAGATGATGCTCTTTTTGTATAAAAGACTGGGTGAGGAATGGGTAGAGTTTCAGAACCAACGAAGAAGAAATGAATGTGCTATTTTCAGGAGTTTGAGCGAATGAGTGAACCGGGGCGGCAGAACCGAATTTGCATCCTTTGCAAGCATCGAACTGTTGATCCGGTTTTGGGGCAAACATCGTCGGATAAAGAGATTTGCACGCAACGCCTTTGGAGTCCTCAAAGCCCGTCTTCATTATTCTGATGACTCCGACATTACCAGGAAACTGATATGGCTTTCCTTAAGGATGCTCAGGAGCAAGAGAATGGATTCATTTTCATGCCGCATCTTCACAAAGAATTCGAGAATGAAATAGGGGGGAACGGAGTAACAAGAGCGACTCGAGCTCTCGAGCGATTCAGAGCTCCTCCTTGTCAATATCATAAACCATGTGCTTCCGCTCCGAACCCCATTTATCCATCCCGAAAGCCCAAGGACCATGCATGTACATCCAGATGCCAATTTCCTTTAACCATAAGCCCCAAGGGCTGGTCTTCTTTCTCATGTCCGCGTTCTGCGCAGCTCGAGTAGCAATCTCGTCCACCCGAATTCTCCTGATCTTGTCAAAGGTTTTATAGACGTCGCCGAGGGAACGAGTTCGGTCCTTGAGGAGACGCGAAATCAAGAACGCATCCTCTAGCGCCATGGAGACACCCTGGCCTGCATGCGGTGGCATAGCGTGGGCGGCGTCGCCGAGGAGGAGGCAACGGTTTTTGGACCAGGCCCCTCCAAGAGGCAGTTTGTAGATGGGGTAGAACTTGACGACAGACGTGTGATCGACCATCTGCCTCATCATGCTGCCCCATTCGCCACCGGCGCTCTCCAGCAATCCGAGCAGAGCCGACTTGAATCCCTCCACTTCCTCCTTGCGACGCACTTCCCATCCGTCCCTGGTATCACCCGACTCTGGTTGCGAAACTTCCTTCGAGAAGCCCCAGTAGATCTCCTCATCCGACGCCGTGCATGTCATGGCCATAAACAGACCATCCTGCGTCATGGTGACATGCATACCACGGAGCTGCGACGCCGCGGACTCGGTCAGCAGCGAAGCTGGGATGATGGAGCCAATACCCGCCATCCCTGAATACTCCGGGGCCCTGGCGGGGTCGACGTAAAGGCGCCGCACGGAAGAATGGATGCCATCACAGCCGAGCAAGAGGTCCGCAGTATCGGTCGTCCCATCGGAGAACGTCGCCTCCACAACTTCTTCATTGCTCGTGATAGAAGTGAGCGCCTTGTTGTAATGGACAGGAATCTTAGCGTGGCGGACCGCTTCAAGCAACACATCAAGCAGATCCGTCCGCTTGATCCGCATGTACCCGAACCCAGTTTGCTCCCTCGCCGCGCCTGTAATGTCCTGCTCACCTAGGACGCTGCCCTGCATTGAATGCATGACCACATTCGAATGGCTACTGCCGCGGGACATGAGCTTGTCGTGTACGCCCAGACGATGTAATAGTCGAAGGCCGTTGGGTAGGATTCCAATGGCGCCACCTAGAGTCGTGGGTTCCGGACGGAGCTCGTAAACGCTACAGATGATGTTCGTTCGCTGGTGTAGACACAAGGCGGCTGCGAGGCCTGCTGGTCCGCCTCCAATGATAATGGCCTGGGATGGATGAGAAGGAATACCCGCGCTTGTAAAGATATAAAACTGACCTTTGTTTGCTCAAACATTGCGTCTATGATTTTGAAGGATGATTTTGAATTCACAGCTGAGTATGGGCACCTACGGAAGCTGTCCATGAAGATATATAGGGATGAGACTGGGGGAAAGGATGCGGGGAATCCCGCGAAGTCTCTTGCCCAACTTGATAAGTAGCTCCACGATGTGAAAAGCCCAGAGTCAGGGATACCGCTGTCCTGATATTTATTTGAGGGCTCTCTTTCGCAGTATTAATTTTCTTTTCTTTTCCATTTTTTCCCCGGCTGTAATGTGCCGAATGAACACTGACGGATTGGTGGTGTAGGATTCAATAAGTTGTTATCTGCCTATGCCTTTGTCGAGTAAGTCTTGTGCTTCCACCAGGAAACGTCTGGCTCGAAAACTGAGGTCCGTATCGTCCAGTACTGAAGTCCATTGGAAGGAATCCAAATCTGACGCAGCGGCTAAAAACTCTGACTGCAGTTGATCCAGGTTTTCTTGATCTCCTATGGCCCCATCCAGATATCTGCTTCTCTGTGTCCCGGCGCCGGCTGGGATGGGATTGTTGAGTCCTGTTTTGTCGCTCTCAACTAAGGGCAGGCTATCGGGTTCCCGAGAGGCTTGATAATTCGATACCATGTCTTCAGGCGCCACTTGTGTTCCATTCCTTGTTCCCCTAAGTTCTTCAAGCTGTGGACTCGGCATCTGTGTCCGCCGTTTCTGGAGCGTTGCGATGAGTATCTGCATATTCTTCTGAATCCCCTCCATGAGGGCGCTTGATTCTTCCCGGGACCTCTCTAGCATCTGATAGGCGACCATCACCTTGGCCTTTTGAGCCTCGGCTTCTGGTGCGTCTGGGTTGAACGACACGTCCGTGGCCAGAGTAAGCGCCGCCATGAAGACATGGTGCATGATGACCCAGAAGCGCGCTGGCCGGACCCCCGCCAGTGGGGCCATGTCGTCCATCGAGCGCCGCAGCTCCAGGATCGTGTGAGCTGACCGAACGCAAGTGGCACGAGAGTAGGCGTATTTGGGGTCTGTTGAGCCTCTGAGATGATATGGTCGGTGGAGTCGGCACAGGCGCGCATGGAGGCTGACATGAACGCCGAGTCTTTGCCAGGCGATGTGTGGCCGCTCTTTACATATACTCCGGCTTTCCTGGATACTGATAGGGTCGAGTTGGAAGAAGACGGGAAGCTGTTTCAGGTAGGTTTGCAACTTGTCGTCCAGCGCCAGGACAACGCCGTACGCCGGCTCCTGTGATTCCAAGAACATGGACGGCATGGTATCGACGATTTCGCGGCAGAGATCGGCCAGTTTCACTCGCTGAATGAAGGCGGACATGGACGTGGGAGCGGACAAGGGAAGCTCATGCTCTACCCCGGTCGACGTGATGGACTCGTCGTCGGCGTTGCTTGGATAATTCACATTCATGTGCCTGGGTTGGAATATGTATGCACCTTCCTGGGGACCTCCTGAGAATGCATCTAGCCTAGAACTTATCAGCAGTTGCCGAAGAAAGCATGCGGGAAAATCTACCAATCCGAGGCCACCATATGCCACCAAATCCGTCTCTGGACTTCGATTTCGATCATGTCGCATCCCTTGAGTCTTCGTTCCTCACGACTCGTGACCATGTCAAGGCGATCAATTTGCATCATGCGTGCCATCGAAAGGCACCGACTCCGAAGCCAATGGACTTTGACGGGAAAGCCGTCCGCGTTAGCGACCACATGGGCTAGAGTAGTAATGGCTGCCAGAGCGATAGTCGATGGAGCTATTGGTCGATGAACGTTATCCAGGATAGATATAGCCAGACGGGTGTATGCCGTGAAGGCCGCCTTCGCTTCTTCTGGTGTGGAACGCAGTCTTTCCAAGATCTGGGATGTCCAGGTCAGTGCAGCACCAGCGAATATGGTGAAAAGCATGAGCAGCTTGGCGATGCAAGGCTCGTCATCGCCTTGGACGATGCTATGATATGTCTCCTCCATCAAAACCCGGGTGGACGGTAGATGGAGAACCACGAAAGTGGGATGTAAAGCAAGAGAGAAATGGTCGAACAACTCCCTGGCTTGTCCTAGCGGAGGCAGCTGTGCGACTAGATGCGCCACACGGGCCCTATCTTGGGAGGAATCATCCGATGAGGTCGAAAGCCTGTGGGATCCAAACGGTGTACCATCTGGGAGAAGACTAGGTCAGCACCTTGCATATGCCCCCAAACAGCTCACAGGGACCTCGCACGGGTGATTGTACCGCTGTTCCCGTTTCTCGTGCTATGCTCTGGGCGTATCCCCGCTGCCACTGATGTCAACGGGACGGTAGTGTTTGGCTTGTTGAAGACCTCTTCTTCTAATTTACGAATTCGATCAATCATCTCCTTGGCATCACTATTCAGACGTATCAGCAGACTAGGATAGAAGTAACAAGTCAAAGGGTTGCGTGAAGAAGAGATGTGTATATTTACCAGGGAGCAGGTTCCGGCGATGGGGTGGACCGGGTCGTTGACAGGGCAGCAGCTGTCTGGCTTGATCCAATAGTAGTGGAAGTTGCTTGTATTATTCCACGCTCTCCCGGGTGCTCCTCGGATTGGCCTTGTCGGCCATATTCACATTGGATGTCCCTAAGCGAGCAGTTCGAGCAAGGTTGGTTGCGGTCGCACCGACGCTTCTTCTCGCGACAAGGCCGACATGATAGGGGTGGCCGACTCCATCGTTGTATCATCATTACTGGGACGCCCCTGCTATCTCGTTTCATGGCTCGTGATTCGAGAGAAGCTCCAGGATGAACGGCCAGGGGACAGTGAAGAGGCTTGAGATGGGAGAAAGGGGAACCTCTCGGGAGAGAGACTCTTGGCAGAGAGTTGCGTGCCACAGAGAGTTGTCTAAGCACTAATTGAGTCAAGGTGTGCGAGCGCTGTCCGCACGATGGAAAGGTACTTGGAAAACCCTAGTAAAGCCACACAATCGAGGTACCAAATGATAGACTGTGGAGTCTAGAGAAGGAATGTGTTGTTGTTCTATCTAAGAGAGAGCAAGACGAAAAGAAGGGCGCAAGTTGCCAAGCCAAACAGCATCACGTGACTGGCCAACACCAAAACATCAAAATTAAGGCGCTCACATAGCTTGGTCATTTGTGGGCTCTTTACCTCGTTGTCGCTCGATTCACACTTTGCATAGACTTTCCTGGCTTGAACCCTCTTGTTGCTGCCGCCCTCATGGCCACTTCCTTCATCTGGCGAGCCCAGATTACTCCTCTCTCACAGCGCCTACCAATTAACACTCCTGAAAGACCCCGACCGCGTCGATCGCCCTCTCCTGAGACCTCGCCAATCGAGATTCCGGCGTCTACAGCGCCTCCAGCACTGGCAGGAGGTAGAGGCAAGAGAACACGCACTCACACTGCGAGATACAATCAGGCAAAAGAGCAGGGATTCGTTCAGGACTCACAGGAAGCTCACAGGGCGTCAGGAAGACCGTAAAGGGGGTCGGCAACGAGGCCATGAGGCGACAGGAGGACTACAGACGCGACAGACAGGCTACACAGGCGACAGAGGGGTCTGCCCCACCACAACACTAAAATTGAGTGCAAAAGGCGTGCAAAGGCGAGTGCGAAAGACTCTGTCAAAAGGGTTCAAACGACGTCGTTGAAAGAGCACCAACTATGCGAAGGAGGCAAAGTGGATGGAAAGGTACCTCAAATCCCCAGCAAAATGGAGGGGTTTCAGGTACCTTTCCATCATGTGGACAACCCTCGCACAACTAGGCTCAATTGGTGTTTAGGCAACTCTCTGTCAAGAGTCTCTCTCCCGAGAGGTTCCCGGAGAAAGAGAACATTGTGGCGGAGGCCGCAATGGCGTCTCTTTGTTTACGGTTAGTGCCTCCGGAGATGACGGACGACGAAAGTGGGGGCCATGGGTGATTGGTCGAGGGTGAGCACAGGGCGGCATCACGGTCATCTCGATTTGGAGTGGGTCGGCCTTGGCATGAAGGGCTCAGCCTCGTGGAGCTGCGGCCGTCCGCGCTGTGCCAAGTTGAATGTGTATTTGTATCATCTCGGTGATATTTATTCGTCACGCCCGTTTCAGTGCCTCCGAGAGAAAAAGACTGCCTAGGACCTTGAAGCGGCAAGCTTCGCAATAATCTGCCAATAGCTCGACCAAAATCAAATCTGGGATGAAACGCCGCACCGTCAGTCTTCGTGACGTATGCTCAGGAGCCGAGGGGATTTTTTAAATATCGGCGTCGACAACTTCATTAATCATTAAAGTAGATGGAAGCTTGAAGGACAAACATGCCAAGCCAGCAAAGCTGGCACCTTTCGATTCGCCTTGCCTCCTCAAAGCGGGATTAGTCGATGTCATATTGACTGTCTCGCTGCTATTTAGATCATTGCCCGGCTCTCACGCCTTCGAAGAGAAGGCAGAAAAGTCGTTGAAGAGCTACCAGGGCCAGTCAGATGGGCTACCTTCCCAGGGGTCGCCTGTGGTGAAGTCCGCCCAGCATTGAGTGCCAAACGCGATGGATTGCTCGCCCTGAGTTTCCGGCAGCAATGCGTTGAAATTCACATTTTGAATGGCAGAGAGAGCGCCTACGAACTGACCGCTCTATAAAAGCTCATTAGACCCAGGCAGGGTAACAGCGCCTGTCTGATATTAGGGAAACGGTATGATCTTGCTCAGTGGCAGCTCCAGACTAGCGCAAAGTTATCTAATCAAGGACTCATCGTCTGGGGTCATGGGTAGTAGTGCGAATCTATTTTGCAAGGCCAGCTCGGTCAATCGCTCGACCAGACCAAATAATACGTCAACTGCAGTTCTCAGGGGGATCCTGTGGCCAGGCTGTCAGGATGAATAGGGTTTTAACGCCTACTTCCGCTTATCGTCCCTCGTGGAATGTTGGCAGACCTTCCTCTTCTTCGTGCAGCTATGCACGCCGGGCGAACTCCGTCGCACTGCGCCTTGATCAGCAAAAGCCGTGTCCATCACCGCTTCGGTGGCATACTTTGGTCTTACAGTCGCGATAGACTTGGCAGGTAGTAATGGTGTGTTTTCGCTCCATTATCGATGGAGAAAAAAATTGGAAATTCTGGAGGGACGGTTGCGCCGGCAAGTCGCCTTCTCGGTAAAAGGAAGAAGTTAAAAGGCCAAGAGGACATCATCATCTCCAGGTGGAGAAGTGTCACTCCGTGGGTCGCTGCAACTCACCTTCTCCTCAACTAAGGCCTAGCCCCAGGTGCCACAGTACGTGGTCGCACCAAGCCTCTGGCATCTGCTGAATGGGGTGACAGATTACCGAGACTCAACACCGCTTGACCGAGATCAAACTGTTGTGCTCGTACTTGCAGAAGGCTGCAGGCAGACCTTGGGAACTCGATTTCTCTCGTGGACAAGGTTTGGAGGTTCGGGAAATGGATTCCGCCCTCACTGGTTCGGCGGGAGGAACGGGTCGCATTGGAGTCCGCGGATCAGATAAGAGACAGCTATTTGCTCGTGTGATTTTACGGAGGGCTTGTCCTATTTCGAAGGGGTCCAGGAGACCGTCAGACTATATACTTTCGATCCGTGCACGGTGAAGGGTGCGAGTAGCAGGATAACAGCTTGCTCTCCTAGCGGCTTGGCAGCCATGACAAAATTATCTCTCGAAACTTGGAGGTACTAACCCCCGTATGCAAGGCTGGCAACAAATATGAATGGCCCCGCCGATGATTATTCATTGACTGGTTCCTTCTTATGTTGACCAGTCACGTGACGCGTTGCCTTGGCGACATCACGTGATGATTTTTGGCTTGGCAACTTGCGCCCTTCTTTTCTCTTAGATAGAACAACACATTCCTTCTCTAGACTCCATAGTCTATCATCTTATACCTCAACTAGAGAATTGGACAAGTATCAGGAGCTTATAGAGAGTTCACCATCTCTAGAAATATTGAAGCATGCTCGGATATTGGAAACTGGAGCACGTGTTCTGGGAATTCGCCCATTTGGTTTGCGGCTGGTGAACGTTCACGGGGGACAAGTCTCCGGGCATGAGGAGAATTTTCTGGAAGGGGCGACGTCAACATGCAGCAGGTTCTACTGCGGCGGTCTTGCGG
Source organism: Rhinocladiella mackenziei CBS 650.93 (assembly GCF_000835555.1). Lineage (NCBI taxonomy): Eukaryota > Fungi > Ascomycota > Eurotiomycetes > Chaetothyriales > Herpotrichiellaceae > Rhinocladiella > Rhinocladiella mackenziei. Next base: position 1,517,557 of record NW_013550597.1, read on the forward strand.
GAAAATTCTGTCCACCTGTACCCTCTGAGTCTACTCTGTTGTATGAGTCGTTTTCGTCAAGATAGTGGCTAACATCGTATCTCTCATGAGCTTCGCATGATTGCCGGCCACCTTCTGACTCAAAGATTCACCTGTTAGCTGCGGATATGCAGACCAATTTAGGGACGGGGTATCTGTTGATGTCAATCTCGTCGAAGTCGAGAAGGACCGGAAAGTACACGATATTTAGTGCGCAGGTTAAGAACCTAAGCGGGATTTTCTACCACCAAACTCCACTCGACACTTCGTTGGCCTTTGGTATATTAAGGAGCCCAACGCGGTCCTGCAGTCCACCTTCCATTCTATGACATGGGTCATATAAAGGTCAGTTCGTAATATGTGTCAAGTGCCTATGCTTGTTTTCTGTTTTGAATTCTAGTATGACACAGGAGGCCGGCTTCGGACGCCCGGTAGTAGCACATATATCCCGAAAGCGAGTTATCAAGCTCAATTCCTCGTGCCAGATAGACTCATCTCCTCACTCTTTGCGCTCTGCGCACCTTGACTTATCCAAATTTGCCGCACTCTCTCAGGAACCATAAGAGCTGACAATATCGGCATGAGAAAGGAGATCTGCCACGGTCCTCCGCAACGGGGTACAGGTCTCTGATACTTTTATTACAAATCGTGCTTTGGAACGGAGATGCTGGCGGATCTGAGAGCAACCTGCAGTGCCGCATGCACGGCCTCCCTGCCCTCCTCTCCATCGGCATCTCCGAAGAGTTCATCCATCTCTTCCAAGGTCTTCCCCTTTGTTTCAGGCACCAGGAGAACAGCCCAAATACCGGAGAGACCGCACCAGAACGCGAAGAAAATATAGGTTCCATAGTGAATGTTTGCGATCATGGGTGGTGTAGCGATGCCCACGGTAAAGTTGGACAGCCAGGTGACGCTGATAGCCAGTGCCACGCCCTTTGCTCGTAGTGAGTTGGGAAAGACCTCAGACGGCAGAGTCCAACCCAAAGGCGAGTAAGAGACTCCATAGACAAGAATGAAGCAGAATGCCATGGCCACGCACGCCCAACCAGCAGTCGAGTTTTGTGACCAGTCTCTCTCATAGACTCCGGAGAGCCCCGCAATGACGATGTAGCAAATGCAGGATCCGAACCCTCCGATAATAGCCAGAGGTCTTCGTCCGAGTTTGTCGATGATGGCGAAGCAGATGGCAACGGCGACGAGTTGGAGAACATTGAAGACGCCTGATAAGATCAGTGACATTTCGTCCGAATTGCCAAGAGAGCTGAAAAGGGTAGGTGCGTAATAGATGAAAGCATTGATGCCGGAAAACTGCTGGAAGAATGCCACGCCACATCCGACAATACTTCTATGCCACATCTTGCGCTTCAAAAGATCGCCCCACAGGACCACCTCGAGCCTGAGGCCCTTGAGCCCGGGATGTTTCTGCTCCGTAATTGTCTTCTGGAACTCAACTTCAGCCAGAATGCCCCTATATTCAGCCTGGACTCGGTTATCGTTGGCGGGCAGACCTCGCAACTTGCATAGACTTTTTAGACACTCCTCATGGCGACTAACTAAGCCGAGCCATCGTGGTGAATAGGGGAAGGCATGAATGCCCAAGCCAAGGATTGTGGCGCACACCATCTGCAATCCAAAAGGAAGCCTGAAGGAAGCTTCGCTAGACAAGTGTCTTGTGGCAAAGGTGATCCAGAAAGCAATGACGACGCCAGACACGATGGAGATGGATTCAAGGACAAGAAGGGTTCCTCGAAGATTTGGTGGGGAAATCTCTGAGATGTAAAGCGGCGCGCCCTATCCGAAGTTAGACATTGTACGGCGTCGTTGCGCATGGTGAAAAAGGCCATACCATAGCAAGAGTGCCGACACCAACGCCTCCGATAGCTCTACCAAGGACGAGGGAGGCGTAGTTTGGAGCTGCAGTCTGAATAATGGCACCGATGTCGAAGATAATCACCACCACAGTCAAGGCCCACTTGCGAGAGATCTTGTCGCACATATAAGACATAAACAGACATCCTATAAAAGCCCCGAGCAACAACATGGCTGTCATAAAACTGGTTCCAAAGGGAGTCGTAGTCCTTGGGTACGCATTATGGAACTGAGGCATCACGTTGATGATGGAGATGACGCCTTGGTCGTATCCGAAGGAAAACCCGCCCAGAGAAGCGAGGAAAGCTGCCCCGAACACGTATCCAGAGGTCAGAAGGCCGCGAAGGCCGTCTGGTCCATAGCTAACATGTTCTCCCAAGAGCTCGGCCTGAGGGACGACGTCTGGGACGGCGTAATCGTTGTGTTCAACCGACTTCGGGCCGGAGTGGCCCAACTCGATCTTTATGTCTGCAGTCATGGCTGAGTGTCTCACTCGATGCAATGTTAAGTAGGATGGAGGCAGGCCTCCATCTTGGGTTCGGAGAAGGTTGTGAACTTGGCCTGGGTTATCCCACAACTTTATAGTCGTTGGTATAGTGGTCACCAAGGGAGTGGAGACAACCTTGTGGCGACGGGCGACGGGTGACGGGCGATGGGGCCGGGCGGAGCAAGTTCTGTCACGAAGCAGATACTTTGGTCCTGGCCCAATCCAAGCCCATCAGGCCCGTCCAATTGGCGTTTCAGGTTCCAACTTTTAGCACAAACGAGATATGGCTATTCAGCTCTGTGATTGGGGACACCAGCGGGAATCAGAACCCGAGACTGAACTCAGACTCAACTTTGATCTCACCGAGTAGGAATCCATTTCCCGTTCATTGGTCGATTTCGACATGTATTTACTTTCCCGGCTCACTTCAATGTTTCCTGCTATGGGACCCTTGTTGACATCACTGACTTTCCCTGTCATGTCGTTTCCGTATACCCTTAGATGGGGAATCCTAACCACTGGTTGGATGGCACCACGCCGTCCATCCGTGGAGTCACTGATGTCGCTCACCGCATTGTCGCCGCTGCTTCTTCTACGGATACAAACAGGGCCCGCAGCTTCCTCGCCAATATCGGGGCTCCGACCGAGTCTGCCCCTTATGCTGAACTGGTCCGCGACCAGAACGTGAACATAATATATGTCGCGACTCCTCACAGCCACCACTTTCAAAATGTTATGCTGGCGATCCAGGCTGGCAAACCACTTGCCGTCAACGCTCGCCAAGCGCGGCGTGTCTTCGAGGCTGCGCGTACCGGAAAAGTTTTTCTTATGGAGGCCGTCTGGATTCGTTTCTTTCCCCTGAGCATACAGATCCGTGAGCTGGTATCCACCAGCGTCATCGGCCACGTCGTCCGGGTCATCGCCGACCTCTCACACAATCACAGCGCCGAAGACCCGACGAAGTTGAATGTGCCCGACTCCCATCGTCTCACCAGTATCGAACTTGTAGGTGGCTCTTTGCTGGACATAGGCATATATGCTGTTTCTTGGATCTTTCAGCTACTATACCACCTGCAGGCGGGCGATGACAAGGAAATGCCCCAAGTGCTCGCCAGTTCTCATAGATATTCCACAGGCGTTGACAAGTCCACTGCTGCCATCCTCAGCTTCGTCAAGCACGAGAATCTTGGGATCGCGACATCATCGCTACAAGTCGCCACTGATCCCGATGGCCATGCTAACCATGCGGCTGTCCGCATCCAGGGCACCAGGGGCGAGATCGAGGTGGCACCACCCACGTATCGTCCTGAGTCGTACAAAGTGATGAAGAGAGACGGCAGGGTTGAGGTAGTAAAATGCACCATTCCACAAGATCCAGAGAGAAAATGGGGTTACGGAACCTTCTGGGAGGCGGACGAGTGTGCGCGCTGCATCCGTGATGGACGATTGGAGAGCGTTACCATGCCGCATTCAGAAAGTATCTGTGTCGTGGAGGTGCTAGACACCATCAGGCAGCAGTCTGGAATTGAGTATCCTGACTTGATTACTACCGAACAGTTTGACCCGCAAAGCCCGCTTAACGGGGGGAAGGGGTGAGTGAGACACGGTGCAAAAGCGTAGAGCATATACACTTGCTGCAGCAGAGGGCACAAATTTATTGGACCTGATAAAAGCGGCGACCCGCCCTGTCGTGCTACATCGACTTCTCTCCGGCGACTAATAAGTGCCGGCGGTGCATTCTGGGCCATTTCCCTCCGTGGAACCAGCTTCAAGCACCAGACTCCAGTCCAGAGCACTATCGAGCAAACTTTCCCACGGCTGAACCACATGCCCCAGAGGTGAGTGCAAACAGATTGTTCAAGATATGCATACGGCTCCTGCCTCGGAGCGCGGGGTGGGGATTCAGCATTCCGTTTTGGCTCGGAAATCTGATCCCGGTCGGCTTTAATCGATTGGCTTCACCTCCAGCTTCCGACAAGTTGGTTTTAACGTTTGCTGAATCCACACAGGGAAAGGTTGTCAATTTCCTTTTTCTTTTCTCTCTCTCCTTCTACAACGACTTGCTAGAGTTCAACCGCCCCATTGGGATAGCCCAAAGTTTCAATAAAGAGATCCCACTCTCATCGGAATTCCATTTAGAACGTTTGAAAAGACGAGATTGAAGCACAGAAATGGGCGAGTACGTTCACTCAGAGCGGGTCATCAAGCGGGATCCCGATGGATTCTTGAAGCACAATGTCTTCGATCTTTTCTCCTTGAAAGGCCGAACGATTGTGATCACCGGAGGTGCGCGTGGAATCGGGCTTGCCATGGCTTATGCTGTGGCCGAAGCCGGTGGTAACGTCGCCATCTTAGATGCTGCGTCGCAACCTCATGAACATTTTCACAGGCTAAAGAAAGAACACGATGTGAAAGTCGAGTTCTATCGGTGCGTATTCATATCTCCACCTACTGCCAAGGTTTATCGCTTATGGAAACATTTTAGGAGCGACGTAACCAATTTCCAGGTCCTCGAAGAATCCTACAAAGAGGTTGTGCGAGATTTTGGTAGAATCGATGGACTGTGGGTAGTCCATCATCTGATTTACGGAACGACCACCAACGTTTATTCTATCGCACGGATAGTTCCATCCACTAACGCTGAGGCGTAGGATTACTGCTGCAGGCATCTGTCCCGATGAGCCTTTCACTAAGCGGAATCCCGAATCTGTCGCTCGATGCATGAATATCAACGTTCTTGGTACGTATTATGCCGCGCAACTCGCCGTTGCACAGATGGAGCGACAAGATCCCACCGAGTTCAACGTTCGAGGAGGTTCGATCGTCTTTATCGCTTCGGTTGCCGCATATGTTGCGAGCAAGGGTCAAACAACAAGTGATTACTGTGCTTCCAAGGGCGCCGTCGTCTCGCTTGCTAAAGCCTTGGGTGTCGAACTGGCAATGAAAGGGATCCGTGTTAACAGCATCTCCCCTGGGTAAGCTGGCACAACAGCTTTGACAGTCTCGATAGTTTACGCACGCTGACAAAATTGACCACCAGATACATGGTGACTGACATGACTTTGGAGCTGGTGGACAAATACCCTCATCTCGCCGATATCATGGTCAATGAGCCTCCCATGAGACGAATGGGCGACAGGACAGATCTGAAAGGCTTGGTGGTGTACCTATTGTCCAATGCAAGTGCGTATCAGACCTCGGAGGATATATTGGTCACTGGTGGTATCCATGCTGGAAGACTTCTATAAAATCATTCCTCACTTCTTTCGAGACTCGGTCTGGAACAATGTAATTCGCACTTACTCGACTTTTGTCCTTTCTTTACATACGTAGCGACCCGTCCTCTAAGAACCCGCTGCTGTCACCTTCAGCCCGGCTTTCGTCGTTACATATGAAGTGATAAGTTCTCAATCAAGTAGAGTGCTGTCCACCACGCAAAACACCGGACAAAAATTGCAACTCTACTCTATCCCATCCAATCAAGATGGCCACAAGCCTTTGCCCACAGTCACGAATTGTTGACCGCAGCTTAATCGCTAATTGCCCAGAGCGATCTCGTGACTGGCCTGCCAGGGTGAAAGCCTCGGGGCGCCGTTTGTAGCCCTTCAACTTTGGTATGCTACGAGCTTCGTGGCGTCCGGCAACGACGAGATACTTCCTCGGCTCAGAGATATCAGACTGACTTATAGCGTCTGAATAGTAGCTTGCGTAACTCCAAGAGGGCATCAAGCCAACTTTTTCTCGCGCTGGTTTCGGATTGTGGGACAAACATGGTTAGACATGCCCGTGCCCATGCCCACGAGGGTATTTTATATACACACCCCGATCCTTCAATGAACGCTTGCCGGTGTACTGATGGAACTGGGTAACCTCCTGGGTCCCCGATCCTCGCCCACTTCGGCTATGTTCGAAGTTGTCCAACGGGACAGGGGTGCGTGGTCGAAATATTACCGACGGAGCAATTCCCAGCTCGGGTTGTCTCCAAGAACGTTTGTGCGGCTTCCAAATTCCGAGCTGATCAATTATATCTCGTCACAGACTGTCGCATCGGAACTCGGATCGATGCCGAGAAACTTTTGAATCTGTGGCATTTCCGAAGGTCAATGGACTTTCTGCCCGCGCAGGGACCCTTTGATAAAGGCAAATATGCTATTGCAAAGTCATGACTCTGGCACGGCGCATTCCAACTTCGTGTTCGAACAATGCCCTCGAGCACTTGCATGACCCCTGATCATTAAGAATTTGCCGTCCTCGTGGAAAATTATGGATATTTCGCGTTGGTTGCAACCCAGTCAAACACGGGCCTTCCGTATTGGCGGACCAGCGATATCAGGCCGTAGAAAAGAAGAGTCAAGGACTGCTCATGCGGTCGGTCCGATCAAAGATGCCAGGTAGAAAAGAAGCATTGACCTGCTCAATTGGCTGTAGAATGACACGAAATATGGGCTGGCTGGGTTAGAGAAAGTGGCCATCGCTCGTAGGGCGAATCTGTTCATGTGCTAAGTCGGGGTCTGTCCTCAATTGACAATTGTAAGCCGTGGCCCTATATAAGGCGACAAGTCGTGGAATAAGCCGGCGCCGATGGGCATCGCCGCATGAACGTATGCGTCGGACAATTGTTGGCGCGCCAGCGCAACGGACTCTTGGACAAGTGACCACGAGCTCACTGGCTTGAATGCATTCTTCGGCGGTTTTACAAGCTTTGGCGCCCAGAACTACCAACGTTTCTGCCATTTTCGAGGAGCGATTCCAATGGACGGAGGAGCCGGAGGGCTGATTAATAATAGGCCTCGGGGATGGTAAAAGGTCTAGAAACATCCTAGTCGAGAGCGCTATTGGCCGCCCTTTGTCCTTGTCAAGAACCCCACCGTTACATTTCCTCCCAAGTATAAATCAGAAACGACATTATCCTCCATCCCGGAAGTCAGCAAACCGTAAACGGAGCTGTTCTGTGTCCATCTTGTCCCGGACGTGCTGTCAACACGCTCAAAATGAAGGTTGCGGTGGCGGGTAACGGGCAATCTTGCCCACTACCTCTTCGAGGAGCTCCGCAACTACGGCCACGAACTCGTCGTCCTGACGCGGAGCGCGAAGGCCGGGCGGGATTTCGAGCAGAGGGAAACTGACTACAGCGTCGCTTCCCTCGTTTCGGTTATCAAGGATTGCGACGCGTTGGTTTCGACGATCGCCGACTACGCCAATCCTCCCGTGGCAACTAAGATCCAGTTCGCTATGCTGGAAGCATGTCAGCAGTCGCCCCAATGCAAGACCTTCATCCCGTCGGAATGGACATGCGACGTGGAGCAATATCCTGAGCAACCATACTTCCTTGCCGAGTCTAATAAAATGCTACACGAGAAAAGCTCGAAGGCGCAAAGGATATAAGATCGACCATTATCTGCAACTCATGGTTCGCCGATTATGTCGTCCCTCGCTCTCAACGATACCTACGCGATATCGGCGTTTTCTGGCCTATGGATCACGCAAATAAGGTCTTTACCGTCTACGGTCCGGGGACCCAAGTACTCGATTTTACGGCGGTACGCGATGTTACTAAAGCCGTGGCGATTCTCCTGGATGGTAAAGAACCTTGGGAGCCCTATATCCCATTCTCAAGAGGCGGGATCCCGCCTGGACCAGCAAGAACCAGCCGCTGGCGAACTCGGTCAAGCTCGTACTCGATAACAAGTCCCCCGAGAGTGTCATGCAGGGGCATTTTGAACTGCTGACATACTCGGGCGCGTCAAAGTTCCCCAAGGACAAGGTCCAGGCGCATCGGATTAAGTATTTCCCGGGATTACACTTCCGATCGATCGAGGAGATTCTTGACATTGCAGGGGCACGACCAAATGAGATCATCTAGTCCAATCGTTTCTGCCTGCACAAGAGTCTGTCGATTTGGAGCGTTTTGAAACTCTTGTGGAGTTTTCATGTACAACTAGTAGCCGGTCTCCTGCAATCCCCGGTTTGAAAAATTCTTAAGCAAATGGGCCAACAAATTTTTGGCAGCATCGCCTATTGATGGATTTTTGTACTCGCCTTTGACCGCGAACCAGTTACCCAGCGTAAGGATAGTGAGGACTCCAGATGCCCCAGTTCATGCTGACAGGATAACAGGAGGAAGAGTGTCACTTCGGTCAGGGTCAACCAGGCCGATACTGGAAAGCTGATCATTGGCCCAGCTTTGAAGTGGAAGCGATATTCGACCAAAGAGCAGGCCAAAGACGCTGTTGAGGACGGTGTAGGGTCCGAAGACTAGAAGAGAAAGTAAAAGCTGAGAGTAGAGGGGACACAGTGACCGCAATAACGGGCATATTGATTGGTATGTCCGAGCCAAAAAACTAACGGCAAACGCCCAGAACAATCGGACCCGTTGAGTAGGGTGAGACTGACGGTGGTCAATGACCACCTGCATTCAACCAGCAAGTCGCAAACGGGATTCTTCTTTCTCGATCCGGGGCCTCTTCCTGCCATGTGAGCGTCGGGAACGGACATATGGTGAGCAGGCCTGGAAAGAAGCCAAGGAGGAAGACAAAGCCATCTGATGACCAGCGTCTCGTTGACGGCGTCCAAGAAAAACTTTGGGAGGCCTTTGCTGAATAAGTGGGAAGGGTGCAAGTTTGCAAGCTTGTGGATTTCTGCCAAGGATTCTGGCTTACGCTAAACTACATTCGTTTTACGGGAACATATAAGTAAAGCGGCCACCCCCAGCAGATAGTTTTAGTTAGTTCATATATTCTCTTCCCGCCGCTACAACCACAAGCTAACACACTCACGTGATGCATCTGAGATCTGCCCTCCGAGCGTACGGCACCGGATCGTGTCGCAGCTGTCATTTCCCGAAGCCATCACGCTATGCTTTATCTTTAGGGTCCATCGTGTCTCTGGATACGGGTATTCTGGATTTCCTGACCTAAATTCGCAGAGGAATCGCAAAACGACCGACAACAGGGCATTCCAGCTAGGGGTGCTTTATTCTGAGGAAACTGGAATTTGTCAGAGTTTTTCCCTTCAATCACATGGCCGCAATACTATTCAGAGATGCTTTTTTTTTTTTGATAGACCCGGCTGATCCACTGCTTTACAACACATTTCGGCGATCCAGCTTTAAGACGCGGAAATCTGTGGAAAGGGAGATATCAGTTACGATGCAGTCTTTGCTGATACAGGACCTTCGTACCAGAACCACATTCGACACCTTCCCTGCCTTTTTTTTGACAGCCGACACTGCCACATGGTTTACCGATTTCTTTCGCATCTGTTTACAGATAAACTCCCCACGAAGGACTACATTATTGCGGTCGGGGAATCACGTTGTTTATGTGCCGCCAGGCCTTGCGAATGACCTGGATGAAATGATGTACAGGGTGGTGTTGAGTGAGTCGAGGAGAGCTAAAAGCAAAGCCGGGGGGTGTGAAAGGGGCGAGCGACTTTTGATGTAAAGGGGAAAAAAGATTTAACGCGGTACAAAATTGCTGAAGCGGGCTAGCATCTGTCCTGATTCAGTCAGATTGGCCTCCTGCTTTATTAGCCCGTGCCATCCCTGCACCCTCGGGGTGTACCGGTGACAAGTTTCGGCAGGCACCTGGCCCTGACGCTGAAGCCCGAAAACGGGGGCTCTCTATGACTACCTTACAAACGAGACCCTTTTTCTTCGAATTGGCGATTTTGGGGGGGGGGGGTAACGGATTCCAGCGCCGAGACCATCTGGAATGTCGGGCTCCTATTCCCTCCGCAGATCCCACTTACCCCAGCTTTTTGCACTGTGGGGACGTCGCTTCCGCGTATCACCCTTTCAACAAACGCAGGTTGCTGACCTTTCACCGACCAGCCACAGGTCGTTCTAGAGACAAGGCCCAAAGGCCTTCAAATCTGCCCCGAGAACAGAAGGTGTTGGTGATGTTGACAGCCCAAACCGGAGCATTTGCCTATGAAATTCGTTCCGGCGGGTACAAAACCGGTGGTGCCTTCAGGGGTCCTTGGCCAATTTCACGGTAAGTTTGTCTCGCTAAAGGTTGTCGGAGGGAAGGGGAGGGTTTTCCCTTTAAACAACCTGCTCATGTTGGAAACTTTGATAAACTGTTGGAAGTTTTCAGCTGTAAACTTTTAGGTAAGATTTTTCTGTTTCAACCCTGCCATGGGACTCAGCAGCCTCCGTACCTTTTTTGCTTGGATATTCTCCTCTCCGCCATTGTGACGGCGATATCGAAAGCGTTTTGCGTGCTTACGGCGCTTGCCATGTTCTTTCCAGCAATGTCGAATGCAGTCCCATGTGCTGGCGTCGTAATCGGAATAGGGAGACCGCCCTGCACCGTCACACCTCCCTCAAAGGACAGCAGCTTCAGGGCGATCTGCCCTTGATCGTGATACATGGTTACAATTCCATCATATTTCTCGCGCTTAAGGAATATAGTATCGCAGGGAAAGGGACCGTCGACATCGATGCCCTTTTCTCGAGCAGCTAGAACCGCAGGGCGAATGTGGTCAATTTCTTGTCGTCCAAAGCTACCATTTTCGCCATTATGAGGATTCAACGCGCAGACTGCGAGGCGCGGGTGCTCAATACCAGACTCCCATCTGCAACAAAAATGTCAGTCAGTACCGATCAATTGGGATTGACAGTACGTACCTCAGCCGTTGAAGAAGTTCAATAGCCTTGAGTGTCATTACTTTTGTGATTCGCACCGCCACTTCCTCGAGCCCAATATGACTCGTTACCCGTGCAGTCCACAGTGGTCCAGCAACGTTGATCTCACTTGTGGTACCATTGAAGTCGAGTTGGTTGGCAAACCATCGGAGCTCGTCCTCCTCGGTCATACCGGCCTTTTTGAGAGAGCTCTTGTTGAGCGGAGCGAACACGATAGCATCAATTTCGCCTGCCAGTGCCATGTATAGAGCTCGTTTTAGCTGATGGATACATCGTGCTCCGCCCGCCTTCGAGACCTCAGCACGGGTGGTGGGAAACTGTGATGCGCTGTCGTCGTCCAATATTCTGATGCCTTGTGGTCCGGCAATATCTGACACAGGGACATGAATGTTGCCGGCATCAGCAATAGCGGATTGCAATTCTGATCGATCTGCAAGGAGGTAGATGTCGGCTTTCTTGAGATTTTGTGTATTACTCAGTAGTTTAGCAATAAGTTCTGGACCGACACCTGCTGGGTCACCCAGTGTCACAGCGATCCGTGGACGTCGATGTTGATGTTGATAGGCGGTAGTGACGACAGTCATCTTGAACGATGGTCTAAGGCTGAATGATGCACCTCTCCAAAGATTGAAGTGTGAAAGACAAAGCTCAGATTATCAGAATTTCAGTCCCCGGCTGATTCTCGTCAAAAACTTTGGGACATAGCATCTCGGCGAAAGTGCCGTTCTGATACGACCGACCATGCATGCCCATGAATCGTTTGCCGATGTGACATTTGTAGACTGATCTTGACTGCCATTAGACACCCGCGACTCGGCTCTCCGCCGAGTAGGCGAAAGCGCCGACTCTCTCGCCAAAAATCATATCAACTCCTAGACAAAGCACAATTGACTTAAGGCATACTCCGAAGTGAGGCTCGGTGCAATTGCCGACTCAGGGGGAGCAACTCATCTTTTGAAGAGCCCCGGGTTCAAAAGTGTACGATATCATGCCATGGATGCCCTTCCCCAGTAAATGCATCTCTTATAAACTTCTTCCATAACCTTCCTTCCGCGATGGTGCTCAACGACAACAAAGCTACTGATTTACAGGTGGAGAAGGTAACAACGACCGTCTCAGCGGGCTCTAATGATGATTTCGATGAATCGAAGAGGGACGACCTTAGCCAGGCCCGTCAGCTTGCTGCCCAATGGGTCGATGGCACAGATGTGGAGAAAAGACTCATTCGTAAGCTTGACTGGCGTATCGTCCCATGCTGCTGGACACTCTATCTCCTGGGTTACCTTGATCGGGCTAATATTGGGTAAGTTTGGCAACCCTTATCTCTCTCTCTCAGACTTCGCTGATGTTTGTGACCAGAAATGCAAAGACCGGTGGCCTTGAAGAAGACTTCAACCTCAGCTCCAGTCAATACTCGATCATCGTACTAGTCTTCTTCATCTCTTACCTCGTTTGCGAAGTTCCAGCCAACATGATCTTGACACGAGTCCGTCCGTCGGTATTCCTCCCTGGCCTCGGTCTAGTCTGGGGAACATTCGCGGCCCTCATGGGTGCGACACAGAACTGGAGCCAGTTGGTTGGTATGCGACTTCTTCTAGGAGTCGCGGAAGCTGGCTTCGCCCCAGGATGTGCTTTCTATCTCAGTTGCTGGTATCGCAGGTATGAATTGGCAACCCGATTCGCTCTCCTCTATACCTCTGTGCCACTGGCGGGTGCCGTCTCCGGTCTCCTCGCCGGACTCATCACAGACTACGTACGTTCTCCCCCAAACCCCCAACCAGCTTTAAGAGATAGCTGACTTTATGGGACTTGCAGATGGATGGGTCTGCTGGCCTTCCCGGTTGGAGATGGCTGTTTGTGAGTAATCCCGTCGCACTTTCTTTGTCACACGACTCACCGCTCCTTTCTAGATCCTTGAAGGCCTGGCATCTATTTCTGCTGCGACAATCGTGTTCTTTTTGATGCCTGACTATCCGTCCACCAGCAAGAGATTCTTAAATGAGGAAGAAACGCTCCTCGCATGTAGTAGACTTGCTGTGGATGGTATTGCCATGGCTCAGGGCGCCAGCACGCAGAAGATTCCGCACTGGACTGCATTCAAGATGACTGTCCGCGATTGGAGAGTGTGGGCTCAATGCCTGCTTTTTGTGCTGGTCACCGGATCCCAAACCATGCAATACTTCATCCCCACATTGGTGGGAAGCTTCGGGTGGACCGGACACATTGGTCAATGTGAGTTTGCCCAGGCCCTGGACAGAATCACCGGCGTACGGTTGGCTAATCGGCTTTTAGACCACACCATTCCCGCCTACATGGCCGCTCTGGTCTACGTCGTCGCATGCTGCTGGCTCGCCGATAGATTCAAGACGAAGTGGCCCTTCATCTGCGGCTTGTCTGGCGTTGGATGCGTTCTTTTCATCGCAGTCACCACCTCCACCAACAAAATGGTTCAGTACGTCCTTACCATTTTCGCTTTCGGCACCATCTACGGCTGCTCTCCCCTAGTGAAGACTTGGGTCTCCGATGTCATTCCCCAGCCAGCGGCGAAGAGGGCCATTGCGATTGCCTTGATCAACTCCATCGGCAATGCGTCGTCCATTTATTCGACTTGGCTCTGGCCCAAGAAGGATGCGCCGCGATATATCCCAGGATTTGCCACCACAACCACCTGGCTTGGTGTACTATGCTGTTTAACCGTGGTCTTTGCATGGCTGTTCAAGAAACATCCGATTGCCAAAGAAGACCATACAAAAGTCATGGCTGCCGAATTGAGGGCACATAGAAAAGCCGGAGAGCAGACTGCATAGGTTCAGCAGTGTTTCTTCGTGAAATGCTCAGTGCAGGTGCCCTTTACAACCTGATTGTCACGGAGGTCATCGTACTAGAAATACGTGTCGTCGGAATCAACTGCACCGGGTGTGCCTTCAGAGGCGCTGATGCCTCCAACCAAAAAACGAAGTCCGGCACAGCCAAATTAACATTAAGGGCTAAGCAGCATTCGCTTCCCCAATCCGTGGATCTACAACATCTCGACGGACTTTCAAGAGTTTCGCTAATAGCAACGTCGTTCGTGAAAGCATTATCTGGAATAAATACCCCTAGCCTATTCCCGGCAATATTGAAGTCCTCCCGGGACAGAAAATAATAGAACCAATGAAAATGCTATGTAGTGTGCTGGGGGTGTACGTGGAGATCGAAGGCTAAGTCAAGCTAGTCCCTCCCTGTACTTGCCAATACAGTGCCTCTTTTCTTTGCTCATCAACAGTTATTCTTCTGAGCACCTATCTTTGGGGACCCTTTTCACGTGTGGAGAAACCCAATGGTCCATTGCCCCATGGGGCTTTTAGAGTTCAATCAGGAATATCTCGGTGGAGAGACTCTTGGCAAAGAGTCTCAAACAGGAGAGTTGTCTAAGCACCAATTGGACCTAGTTGTGCTGGTGTTGCCCGCTCAGGAGGGTGGCAGAAGCGACAGAGGCGACAGCAAGGTCAAAAGGTAGCAGGGTTGTCTACAAGGGCGATAGGAAGGGCCTCAGAGACGACAAAGATAACTTTGACGCGCGACCATGCCAAAACCGAGCGCAACAAGATCTGGAAAGGCGAGCACAGAAGGCTCTGCCAAAGGGCATCTATGCAAGGGAGGCAAAAGTGGATGGAAAGGTACCTGAAAACCCCCCCATTTACTAGGGATTTGAGGTACTAGGCTCAATTGGTGCTTAGACCACTCTCTGTTGTTCGAAGTTCTCCACCGAGACGCTCCCGTTCAATCGGCACTTTGACCGATACTAATGAGAGCAAAACACCCACTGCCGTCGTTGTCAATTATCCGACCTGACTGCCCTCGTGAATTGAGGAATTCTCTCGCATTTGAGACCGAATTGGACGTTGAGATACTTCTTTATGACCGGCAATAAACGACCACGCTTAGAGGATCGCCGTGCATCGCTGGAGCACCAGAGTGATCCGGCCGCAAAACCACGGCTGACTCGAGCCTGTATGAAAATGGCTCATACAAACCGTCGCAAAGCTGACTTCTGCTCTTCATAGGCGCCGAATGCAAGAGGCAAAAGATAAAATGTGAAGTTCAACCAGGGCAAACCTCTTGCAACAAATGTCTCAGAAGTGGCATCGAATGTGTCGCTTACAATTTTGCGCAGAAGTTCGTGGACGAAGATGCGAGGTGGCCAATCCCTTTCCGGTGCTTTCATTCCATTCTGACCTTGCACTAGCTGGAAAGCACAAGCGACGTCGACCATCGAGCAGTTGAGATCGGCAGTGCAACGCTTGCTGCAGCACAACAATTTGCCGGAGCTTTCACGATTTGGCCCTGTGCTGTCACCTATTCGGCCGATATCGACGACGTCAAATGGCTCGAACAAAGTCTCGCCAGGTAATTTTCTTTCCGAAGGCCCGTCCGTGGCCATCAGCGAGGACGATTCAGAGTTGATCCCACTGCCGATGAATAATCTCTATACTTTGACGGAACCTCGGAATTCTCGCCTGATTCGCGTCGATCCGGCCGATGCCAATGGTCCAGACTTCATCAGTAGAGGGGTGGTGTCGACGGCGGAAGCCGAATACCTGTTTAGTCACTATCGAGATCATATCAATCCTCTTCTTTGGGACGGTGTGCTATGCCCCCACCGATCTTTGCATGACGCAAGGCGAGCTTCCACTCTGCTGGTCGCTACAGTGCTCACAGTTGCGGCTCTGCAGACCTCTGGAAGGGAGAAAATATTGCATGCCGTTCACGACGCCTTCGTTTCGCTGATGAGGGGTTCGTGTCTTCTGCGCAGTCAAAGCCTGGACGACATTCGGGGCTTGTGCATCGGCGCATTCTACCTGACAAGCCTCAGTTGGGCATTATGTAGTCGAGCTGTACGCGTCGCAACGGAGATGAACCTTCACAAATCATCACTACAACTTCGTGGAGGATCGCCCGAAGCATACGAGCGTGTGCGCTTGTGGTACGTGCTCTACGTCTGCGATCATCAGTTCGCGTTGGCATATGGTCGACCACCCATGATGCACGATGATGCCGCCATCAGGAATGTCGATAAATTCCTATCGAACGACTTATCAACAAACGGCGACCGAAAATTGATCGCGCAAGTCAACCTCTTCCGTATCTTGGCCGATGCGTATTTCATGTACGGATGTGACGCGGATCTGGAGCTCGAAGAAAAGGACTTTCAAAGACTTCGCTCGTTCAACGTCTCCATTGATCAGTGGCGTCTAGCATATCAATTGAGATCCTCGGACACGCCTCTCTATCGCACCTATCCATCCAAGGAAATCGTGCTGTACTATCACTTCGCCCGGTTCCAACTCAATTCAATGTCGCTTCGAGGCATCTCTGCACACAACGCCCCGGAGAAAGTGTCGTACGCTGATTTGAGTTTCGATCGTCGCGAAGCCGCTAATATTGCCATTGAGGCCGCCAGAGGCACCTTGAAGTTGATCGTTGAAGAGCCAGACCTCTGCATGGCTCTGGTTGGAATGCCGATATTCGCCCATGCCATGATCGCTGTATGTGCATCATTCTTGCTCAAGCTGGCAGTGGTTTTCGGCACGCCAGCAACGCGTCTGACACCGCTCGATCACAAGATTGTCGTCTCCCGAGACCTGACCAGGTTGGGGCTTACTTTTCATGCCGAGGACGCTCTCTCGCTGGTTCAGGATCTTACCCGGGTCCTTAGCGCCATGGCAGACAAAGCGAGTCATCGACACGTTGCAAGACACGTCGTCACTGGCTTGAAAGAAGTCCTGCAGAGATTTACGCGAGTGGATGGCGGTCCTAACTTTGTATATTCACGATCGGGCAACAATCAACCTATATCCACGACATACCATCCTTACCCAACGCTGTCGTACAGCAACTCTACTAATCCCGCAACACGACGAAATTCGTCTAGCAATCTTGACTTGGAAACTGGCGCTACCAGCAGCCAAGTTGAGAGGAGCACCAATTTCGACCCTGTTAGTCACAACCTCAACCAGGATCCCTTCGACCTCATGGGTGACCTTGACTGGCGCTTCAACGACAGCGTTCTCTGGGGATTAAATAATGATGAACCATATGCATTTTAACCAGAGATGATTTATGATAGGGTAGCAAGCGTTCCGACAGTGTTCCAGGGGACTACGCCTTCTTCACCAATGGGCACGACATGCACGGCACCCTTCCACATCTTCTTCTCCCTTCTCGACGCCTGCATCATGCGACAACCACTCGATCTCTCTGAGAGGTATTCTGACCACATTACGGTCAATATCAACGTCATCTAGCATGGCTGAAAGTTCCAGAATACAGTCGAGATGTTACAACATCAAATAAACTTTGAACTCAGTCCACGAAACTGGTCAGATAATATTATGGGATACATCACACAATATCCTTGTCTCATGCTCGTGAGATTCTTCTCACGCATTCGCGCCAGAGGCGAGGGAAAAACCCTGTCATGGCTTGTTGGGCCCCTCAACAAGAAGCCGAAGTCAAGAAGGGAAAAGAGGTGACCATAGAAGTTGAGGAATGCGATCGAAATCAAGGGGCTCTGATCACAGCTTTTTGTGATATCTTCAATCGTTGTCGGGGTTAAATGCAGGCAGCAAACCACATTACGTGGCAGGCTGCCATCGAGCAACTACAAAACCGCGGTCAGAGCCACACGCCCTCAAAGGGCCGCGGTCCACTTCCTTGTGCGAAAAAGGGAGTTGAGGATGAGTTAGACCAGCGACGCTCACCCGCTAGAACGGGAAGGGGGAATCACAATTCTAAGAATCTGGGAAGTAATTATTGGGTTATCATTGTCACAGAACGCACAGAGGAGGACACGCCCATACCTCTCTTTATGGAGACGACACATACCCCGGTCGACATCCCGGCTGTACAATATCAGAGCGAAGACGTGAGTTTCCACAGTGGAAGAGCCATGCGAGGCGGACAGTGCGTTATTATTGCCGCGTTTACTCGAGGTCTGTGAGACGCGATGACCATATCCCCAGGTTTCTAGGCTCTCCCCAACTGATCCGCACGAAAATCCTGACCTCTGTAGATGGACATGACGATGCCATCTCAACCCGAGGAGAATTAACAAAGTGCGTACATTTTTAGAGCACCGTCCGAGATCTAGGTCGTAATGACCGGGCTTGAAGTGGTATCCTTGAAAGCACTAGAGAACCTGTACGTATTGGTCCATTCGATCTTCTGGATCACCATCGCCGGAGGGGGGCAGCTATTGGAATCGCCCTGGCTCCCGTGTCTCAGGATCCATACATAGGTTTGGACGTATGCTGGTATAGCTTGCGGTGTGTCCAGGGCGGGAGTTATGTTTCTCATTTGCTTCTGGAACTTGGTCAAAAGTGAAGTCCCAGCGGTGCTTCTGCTGCAAGGTCGGCTAGTGGAAGCTGTGATGCTTTGTATCAAAAGGTGCAGAGACGGGCGGTAACCATGATGTGAGGACCATTACGATCCCTTCCCTCCGTTTCTCTGGAGCACGTCTCTGCAAATGATCTCAGAACTTTCTTCGAACGTTGGTTCAACTTATTCTTCACGAATGCCCACTCTTTCTCGGGTCCAGGTAATGTATCTAATTTCTTGACTCTGTAGAATGGGAATATCTAAACGAGTGAGCTGCAGACGAGACCCCAGATCCGCTCATGCGTTCGAAACGTGAGATGCTACATGTAGAAGCTCAACATGGGCGTATATTGACCATTTTCCATCAAGAGTCCGAAGTTTTCTCCGAGCCACACACTGCACTAGAAGAGAATGTCGACCACAAGGACCAGCGGAGGTCCTTTTTTCCCAAAATCCCAGGGGGAAAAATATCCATCTCCTATCGTTGCTCACGGGTCTTGGGAGGGTTCGGGTCGAAGCTTATCTGCGCCTACCTAACAATATTGTCGTGGCTGCCGTCAGGGATGCAACAAATCAACTAGGGCATCTTCGGCTTTCTCGATTATAGTCAACATTGATAGTTCTTTAGAGACGGACGCTGCTCGAGCGATAGAAGAGCTCTGTTGAACAGGAGCCAGGGCCCCGTTATAGGAAAAGGGGTTACCATTCCTATTCAGGATATGGGGTAGGAATAGGAGTGGCAATCTGGCAGGACCAGCTGCCAAACACTCAACAACAATCAATGTAGACCCACTGATCGTTTGACATAAGCCGACCTGGGTCTCTACCTGTGGGTTGGGCTAGCAGTTGGCAGAAGGTGCGGCACTGGAATCTGTCTCCGCAATCTGTCTCTGCGGTATTGGAAGCTTGTTTGGTTGGGGTTACACTCCTGGGAGATTTCGCGTGGTTTGGAGCGAAAGATCACAGATTTCTGTCGGTTTTTGCACGCTTCAGCCAATTATTTACCGGTGGAAGAAGAAAAGAAGTTTAGCTAGACAGGGCCGAGCGTGCTCTGGGGGAATTGCATATGTTTGGCTCTTTGAGCTATCCGATCCTGGGATCTGCTTTGTTATCCGAGGGTCCTGAACTCCATACTACGATTCCCCTGGTTTCCTCCTTTGCCCCCGTGGGTTCCATCGCGTCCTCTCTTTGGTGGCTATTGCCGATCAGTCGAGGAGTAATAAATTTTTGATGGTTACCAGTTTCGGATGGTGCAGCACTGCGCATCTGTAGGAGGGCTCAAGGGGGCTCCTAGCATGCCCTCGTCCACAGCTTAAGAATCAGATCCATGAAAGCTATGGAAACCTCTGGGCTGAGGCTGCAGTTATTGGCCCGGACCTACAGAGCACGGGGCGGGCGGGGTACCGGTTCAGTGTCAACTAGCATGACATCATAGTCAGAGTGTCGGTTATTGCACAGGCAACAATTCGCCTCAATCAGTGAGGCATGTTTGGCGCCATCTCGAGATATGAAATACGAAAGCCAAAAGAGACGCATGGACGGAAGTGGGTATTTAGAGGAATAAGTGACGGAGATCTCCCATTGATAGTCAGGCTGATGGGCCGTATCGGCGAGGTCGGATCATGTCTTTGACCGAGGCACAGCAGAGCCCCCTATTCATTATCATCTTTCCAATCGTGCTCTCTCTCTCTCTCTCTAGATTCACGACCTTCCGAAACATGAGTTGCTCGTCAATGACAATAACCTTCTCTGTCATGGCTAGGTCACAACGGTGGCGGCAATTACCAATGACGACGAACCTTCTTGCCAGCATAATTTAAGGTCCTCTGGCCAAAACTGGTATGGTTAACGGTGTCCTTTAAAGTTTTCGATTCCTAGTGTTGAGCCCACGCCGTGCCGAGCAAGACGTGACATGCGCAGCAGTATCTCTTTTTGGCTCCGTTGATGTCTACTTCTTGAAGGAGAAGAAGGGATGGCCCAGCTATGCTTTCATCCGGAGTCGATTTCGCCCCAGCGGATTGCCCACACACTTTCAGTTTATATAGCAGCCTAGCGTGAGAATACTCCTCCTGTCACCTAGAGTAGCTATCCCGGACCTGATTCCGGTGGACAGCATATTGATGGTGATTACTATACGAATCTCTCCAAACTCTATTACTGGGGTTGATCTCGGCAAGCAGTTCTGAGAATTCCGACTGGACCACCAGCGAAAGCTGGCGGGCTCACATATTTCCGCTGTGCCTTGGCATAAGCCCCGAAGAGAGCTTCAGTGAGGGCAAATTGTTTCGTTATCGAGTCTTTGGGCATATGCGGGCGGAGTCAGTGTGATCTAGTCTCGTGCCTGTCATCTATGATCAAAGATGACCACGCCTCATCACCCTCTTGCAATCACAGTATTTTCTCCTCCCAAAGTGCCTGAGCGGTTATTGCGGATCCCTCCATGATGGGATACTATCCTAGAAAGTGCTGAGGACTGAATGCAATTCGTTACTTGGACCTGGGAGCCTAAAGAAAAGCTTGTCACCTCCGAGGAAGAAACTTGACCGCATAAGACTTACACACGCCCCTCCAGGACTCGCGCGGACTTTCGACATCAAAAACAGAGCTTCGGGAAACCACCACACAGGTAATGGGGTAGACCAGTACAAGCAACTGGGTGCCATTGAGCAATGGCTCTAGAACGGCAACGGAAAGCAGATACTGGGAGGCAATCACGCCACGGTCCGCATTACTAGTTGTTTCATTCGTCTCGGCGTGGATATTGGCTTAGCACGAATCCTTCCTAGGCATGCTAATCGAGAAGGGTAGTGAACATGCCCCAAGTATGAAATTGCAGACATGACCTGTTCATCGTTGAGCAAAGCCCCTTTTCCACGAAAGAATGCGGCGGTAAACGTGCCAAACATGAGGCAGAAGAACTATCCGCGTTACCGAACAACTAGAAAGAAGGCCGCATGTACGTGGTGTAACATACACGCCATCAGCGTGCGTTTGGCCCCACACTCGTTCCTAGCTCGTGGCTCCTGTGCTGGCTGTCTTACCTTGAGCACATTGCATCCTAGAGACCTCGTTATCTGGAGGTCATTAGGTTTGCGCAATTTTCCCAACCGATCAGAACACATGGTCTGTACGGCATCACAACGTAATGCCAACGTCTCTGGAGTGAGCAAAATGACGATCCTTGTCCAGGAGGAAAGGCCTTTCCCGTTAAGTTCAATACATATCTAGTACCTGTTACTAGTACTTCTATCTTTACTCGAACACCCATGACTCGGCTGGATGCTTGTCATTGCTTTAGATGGCGCAGGTGTAGAGTAAGAGTTCGGTCCAATACAGCATGATTCCCGTAGTAGTGCTATTCATACAGGCATGTTCATCCACTCCAAAAATCAACACGGCTGTGATTCTGGCCAAGACGACAAGAAGTGTGCCTGTAAAACGGCCCCATGAAAGTTTGGTATCGTACTCGTGTTCCTCACCAGCCCCGACATCGGAAGAGCTCTAAGGCTTTGGTATATTATTATCTTATCTGATCCCCAAGGGCTCGAATACTGAAACGAAGATTGATTCTCGTACAGCGCAACACTATGACTTCATCTAGTATTGACGTCGCCGTCATTGGCTTAGGTACGTGTGCTGTTCTCCCCGTTGCCTCGAAATTGTCCAGTTCTTACCTCGTGACAGGAGCTTTGGGGCTTGTCGCGCTTAAGAATTTGAGGGAGGAGGGATTCAATGCGACCGGATTTGAAAGGAATACATATGTGGGCGGTCTGTGGCAGTTTACAGAGGCCAAGCAAACATCTGTCCTGGAGTGTCAGCAACCCCCTTTCCTTCTTGGGACCGTCGATGTCATGCGCTCACACTCGTTGAAGCTACCATTGTGAACATCTCGAAAGAGAGGGTAAGTTCTTAAGGCGCATGGCGCCGATAGGATCCTACTGAACGACAACCAGGGCTGCTTCACAGACTTTCCTTTTCCAAAAGGCAAGCATTGTTGCGGTCGATCACTTGTTCAATCCTCCCTGTTGGACTAACCTCCTCCTAGAAACAAACTCCTATGCCTCTGCGGCCGACGTCCAGAAGTACCTCGCCGATTACATGGCTCATTTTCAACTTCAGCCTCACGTGCAACTAGGTGTGAACGTGTTGAGTGTGACCAGAGACGAACAAAATCACAAATGGGTCCTGAACGTTACACGCAACCACAACGACAGCAATCTTCTCACGTTCGACAAAGTTATTGTCGCCACTGGCACCAATCATACGCCGGTAGTACCAACTCTGAAAGGCCAAGAGTTGTTCCATGGGCAAATTTTACATTCTCGCGACTTCAAAAGGTTAGGTTTTTTTTGGGACGTACAGTTATGGGGCAATGAATTGATTCAGATTCACTAGGCCGTCAGATTACAAGGACAAGAGAGTGATGGTCGTGAGCATAGGCAATTCGGCGGCGGACACGTCCACATCACTGGTAGGGATTGCCAAAAAAATTTTCCTGTCTCACCGGCATGGCGCGTACATCGTATGTCCTGAAAACGGAGCCCGAAATTGATCATCAGAACTCATCATATCTGTCTTAGTTACCCAGGTCGCAGCTCAACGGGCAGCCGTTCGATCACGGTATCACGTACCGGAAAACGATGATGTCACTCGCGATGCAGAGATACGCCCCGCGACTATTCGAAATCATGAGCAACAAGATGCTCCAGAACCTCCAGAACGCGTCGTTCAAACTAAAGCCCGAATGGGCCATCAATCCTGCACCATCTCTCGTTCATAACGTGCCGACCGTGACAGATACTCTGATACCAGCTTTGGAGAAGGATGAGATCGAGTCTGTTGAGATGGCGAAAGAAATTACTGGCAATGGCACGGTGGAATTAGCAGATGGGAAGGTCGTCGAGGTCGACACCATCATATGGTGCACTGGTTATCACGTTGACTACAGCGTCGTTGGTGAGTTTGATCCAATACTCGATACAAGGCACACAGATGTGTCAGATGGAGCTTTCGAGAGAGTGCCTCCACCAACGACTCCGGCGGCCCAACCAAAGAAGTTCGACCCACCGGTCCCGAGACTCTACCAAAATCTACTCTCCCTCACCCACCCTGATTCGCTGGCGTTCCTGGGCACAGCGGCGATTCCGTCGGCGGCATTCCAAATATACGACCTCGCAACCATGGCTATTGCGCAATTGTGGAAGCCAGACCCTTCTTCGCCGTCGCTTCCATCGCGTCCCGAAATGATCACGTGGGTTCGCGACCACCTCGCCTGGGCGAACGCCATCTTGGCTCGAGGGTCCTTCAACACTCGCATGGTCCGGGCGCCGGACTGGAACGATTGGCTCAATGAGACATCAGGTTCCAGAGTGAATGAGTATTTGGGTTACGGGCTTCAGGGGTGGGCGTTCTGGCTACAGGACAGAAAGTTTTGCAACTTGCTTATGGATGGGATTTACAGTCCACATGTCTACCGATTGTTTGACAGCTACGGCAGACGGAAAGCATGGGCTGGTGCTAGGGAGGCAATCATCAGCGTCAACGAAGAAGCCGAACGAACCCTGAAAGAGCTCCTGCAACGCAAAAAGAACGAGCTTCGATGAAGAAAACGGTGGGTGTGGAAAATGGACCAGTGCCAGCGTTGCCGAGAGTGAGATAAACAGATATTATCGCCTGCCAGTGTTCTGGGAATGCCTGGAATGCCATATTATGTAGGATGAAAGTGTTTTCGCCGTATACGTCGCAGTTGGGAGCTTTTGGAGTCGGAGGAGCTGTTACCAGTCCTGCATGGACCATGCTAAGTTGATGTCTTTTAAGGTTTTGACTGGCCGTGCAGTTTATTGATCGCCCACGAGTTATCTTGCCCAGCATTGAATGCACCGCACCTCACCAACAGAGAAAGGAATCCAGGACGGCATGCATGATAACGATCGTCCTCGAATCTAGATGAAGCGGTGATGGCATTCGTACGATACGACCACTTTGCTCTGTGACAGTGGCAAAGCTCGCTATTGTGCATTTCCACAAGGCCCTTTGAGGATACGGAGGAGACAATCCGCTCCCATCACATCCAGTCTAAGCCTCTCACTATGCATAATCTAGAAGCAAGAGTGTAAATTCTGATTGGTCAATCAGTAACAGATACCCTCGAACTTTTAATATCGCCATCCTCCAGGACTCGACAACGATAAAGTCTTGCAGCACTGCTTTTGCAATAAGCCTCGGATTGAACCGACAGGGTCCTGTCAGACGGTCCCAGCCATCAGTCACCCATTGTTGTCGATACTCTTAACACATTTGATACACGAAACGAGGACCACGTGAAGTTTCAGTATAACTTCTTCATTCACAAGGACAATCGGCCACGATATTGTCTTACCATGCCCGCGGTCGCAGTGCCCAACGGCCATTCTGCTGCTACTGGTAGGGCAATTGATCCTCCTCTGTTTGATATTTCCCAAGAATCCCCGGAGCTAGGGCGAGGGATCGTTGACGCTGCCGCGAAATGGGGATTTTTATGGATAGAAGCGTCTCCAGCGTCCACCGAGGCTATGTCGGCACGGGCAAATGGCTCCAGCCTATTCCGGCGACGTTCCAGAAGGAGGATGGTGCCCTGCGTGATTTTCTCGTTAGATGCCGAAGCATGTCAATGCCCCTGTTTCGGCTTCTCGCGCTCGGTCTCTCCATCCGCGACGTCGACTAGATAGCCCGAACCCTCGCAAAGCGCCGAACACATTGCGGTTTTTGTACTATCCCACACTCCTACCGGACACGGACTACGTTCCCGAAGTGGACATTCGAGCAGGCGCACATTCCGACTACGGAAGCATTGCCCTGCTTTTCACAAGACCGGACCAGCCCGGCCTGGAAATCTTGGGACCCGACCGATCTTGGGCGAGCGTGCCGGTATTTCCGCCGGACTACCACTCCAAGACGTTCCCGCCGGTGGTCGTGAATATTGGTGACTTGTTGAGCTACTGGACCAATGGGCTGCTGAAATCGACCATTCATCGTGTGGTCTCGACCTCCACTGGCACGAATGATCATCCCGCTTCTGAAAGCGGCGTGGCTCTGGCCAGCAGTGCTCCACACCTTGGCAATGCGAAAGATGCCAATGGTCTAGGTGCGGATCGATTCTCGATCGCAGTCTTCGTTCAACCTCACGAGGATACGGAGTTGGTTCCTATGCCATCGCCACTTGTGGAGAAGAGAGCGGGAAATATGAAAGCAAAGAAGGTAGGCCACGGTGGTGGTATTCTCGATGCCGAGTGTATGAGGACTTTGACAGCGGGTGACTATTTGAGCAGGAGATTACAGGCCACATATGGCAATGTTTACGAAAGGGAGAAAAGGGCCGCAAAGAAGGTGCTGAGAGGGGTATGGGCATGCAGGACTGCAAAGGGAAAACAGAGATCTAGGATGAAATGATTACTCCCCTTAGGAAAGACGAAAATTAATGACCGTGTCCCGGAATGCTGGGTTGAAGTAAAATCTTGATTGTGGGCCAAAATACGAGTACTATCAGCGACCCATATGTCTAGTCTGATGGCCCGATGAAAAAATCCATTTGCAAATCCTTTTGACTACGTGGCCGAGGGCCAGGAACGAAAATCAATCAAAACAACGAACGCTCAGGAATTTTCCCACGCTATGGCGAATTAATGCTCATCCCCCAGATACAGTCGAGCTAGAGCGAGACAGAAGCCAACGACTTTATGTAGTATACAGATGAGTTAATGATTGAGTATATTTGGCAGGAAAATGCTGGCAAGTGAGGGTTGGGATGTAGGAGTCGATATCTTGATGGGTCTTGAGCAGCCAGGGCAACCACAAAGAAGGTATTGGGTTAGCAAGGAAGGAATCAAATGGAAATGGAAAAACTTGTTGGGTTGTCGAAGACGTTTCCTGGATGGTGGCAGGGATTTCTCCGAGAATCTCGAGGAAACTTTGATGAAGGTGAAAGAGCAGGTGGAACTTGATGTGTCTGGCTTGTTAACGAGCGATGAAGAATAGAGAGAGAGAAAGAATGCCTCTGATGAGGACGACTACTTATAATGTCTTATGATAGGGTCTTCCTTTTTATACTAGCACTCTTCACCTAGCAGCCTCATTGAATCCGAGTCGTACCGCTGGAAAGACAATGCAACGGTCCTCGCACCAAGTGTGAACACACAGCTCAATCGCTCTTGAAGTAATTAACAGCCAACACGGAATCGAGTCCAGCTTTCTTCTCCCATTCATCCAAACTGCACCTCATTCGATTCCAATTCGACAGCTTCTTGCCGCCTGGAGGAGCGTATTTCTTCCCGTCGAACTGAGAGGGCTGCTCGTAAAGAAAGAATATGTATCGATGTGGTGCACTACCCGGTGGTGGACCGGGACTAATGTAATTGGCGACAAAGGGCTCAGCGGACTTGAGAAATAGCGAGTTTTTGTCGACTTTGAAGTCCGGTTGAATCCAGTGGAGGATCGGACCTAGGACGTCCAAGGAAGGAAATGGTGCGTCGATGTCGAGGCCGACAACCATGTAGGTTTTCGAGCTGTCAAGACTTAGATTCAAGCTCTTGAACGAGAGTTCTGGGGGAGGTTGAGCGTCTGCAGATAAAGGTTCATTTAGTTTGTGTCAATTCAACGTCTGGCCTTTTTCTGAAAGTCCCCATGCCTTCCTTAGTGGGTGGCTTGAACTGAGATGTTGACTGACTGACCGACCTCGGGGATGTAGTCTCCTGGTTGTGGATTGTGTTTGCCAATGCCAATCGTTAAGCCTAGGATTTTCGAAGGATCGTTTTTGATCAGTATTAAGTTTTGCTGGATGCTCCGATTAACGGGCATGATCTGAAGTATCCTGGATGCTGATTTCAGAGAAGCGCTGTCATTCCAGGATGGAGGTCCTAGAGAGTTAAGATTTGAGGCAAAGAATGTCAAGCACCGCAGTCTTAAAGCTCGGATTTAAGAAGATTCCCGACATCAGGATACCAGATTTCCGGAAATAGTTCGACTTCTATAGATCACTCAATATGATTTTCAAACCGGTGCGAAAGCTGGAGATATGTTTGGTGACCGAACTAATCTCTGATGAAAGTTCTTTTCATTTTTTCAAGAGACCCACTAGCTGTATCTCAAGTCCATGTTGATATGGAATTGGAACCACAATTTCGAGGTGCAAGAAGCCCTTGATAAAGCATGTCGGCAGAATAACTCACCAACAGGACTCGGAATCATTTGAAAAGCACAAAGACCGACAGTTCAAATACCTAGGGTCGGGCGGATAAATTTCTCCGGTCCGGATTTCGTATATGGCTGGAGTTGAGTTGATCACGCCACGGTGTCTCGCTTCGTATGCAACTAGTCGAAGGCCCCGTCAAGGTCGAAGCAAAGATCGAGTATTTCCCCAAAACCTCAACGATTGGTCATAGCAGTGGTAGGGTGCGGCATCTCGATGAGGAAATGCGATTCTCGTCTGAATTCAACTTTTTCCACTTGAGGAGGATTGCTGGCGGACATGAGGTGGAGCATTGATAAATCCATATTGAGGTCCGCGAGTGTGCACCGGTAGTTCGGGAGACATTTGCTCGGGTCGCTTAACATCTTTGGAAATGTCCTTCAAAGGTGGTCTCGGGGGTATGGTAGGATCATTTTCTAGTGCTTCCCGAAAGTGTTGCTTGAGTTTTTGGTGGGCTTTGCGTTCATTGTCCAGCAATCTTTCCAGTTCTGACATCCTCTCCTGTGCAAGTTCTTGTTCGCGTCTTGTTTCAAAGAACCACCGCTGAAATTTTCGCTCTGATGATGCTCGTAGTCTTTGAAGCTCGACCACTGCATGGAAGAGGTTCGCTCCGGCAGCGGATAGGTCTGTAATCTGTCGAGCCATTTGCTGATAAGAGGGATAATATGGTGTCTTGTCGGTATCAACAGTGTTGGTATTCTCTTGGAGCTTTCTTAACCAGTATGAAGTGAGGCCTTCCCAGTGGGCCGAGAGGGTTTCCCACCGTTCAAAAGCATGAGGGAATGTCGAATTTCCAGAAGCTTTTGCCGGCTGGGGGGAAGGGGGAACTTGATCTGTTGGCTGAGGCGAGATGGATGTTGGGGGGGTCGCTCGGGGTTCTGTGGGCGATGCTGGCTTTGAGAAGTTTTGTGTCTTTCCATTTCGTGCCTCGAAGGCCTCGGCGATTCGAATAGGGGTTGCATTACGAATGTCGGGGCGTTCATTCCGGCCTTGACCTGGTACCGGCGTCACCAGAGGAGATGCAGAGTGCGCACTCGGAGGAGTAGGAGGAGTCGAGGTGCTCTTTTGCTGGGATGACTTGTCCCGGCCGAGCTCTCCGTCACTGTCACTTTCCAACAAGTCTTGATCGGACTCAGAGTCTGTCGGTTCTTCCGTGCAGCATTGTCCGAACAATTCGCTCTTTTGCGCGGCCAATATACCTTCGTACAGCTCTGCCGCTGACGGTCTGTTGACAAGGTCGACTTCCAACATGCGAGGGATCCATTCAAACAGTTCGCCTTCCGGGCGAGGATTGTGCCAGCCTTGAAGCAGCTGACACCAGCCAAGAGCAGCATCGAGATTTGCATGAATGTAATGCGTCATTTTTCCATGACTCTTGAGGTACGTTTCGAACTCCTCCAAGGTCTTGTTGTATAATACGGTCATCAACTCGAGATATACGATTCCCAGCGACCAAATATCCGAGGCACGGTGAAAACTCCCCTCGAGCACTTCCGGACTGGCATATCGAACCGTTCGTGCATCCTGTCGATTCGCCTCTGTCATGCTCTGGTTTGATTCGGAGAAGTCGTATGAAGTCCCAAAGTCGGTGAGGATGAGTTTTTCATCCTTGACCAAGAAATTGTCCAACTTGATGTCTTTGTGCAGTATCTTTTCTTTATCGTGTAACATGAACATGACTTTCGCCATGCATCCGAAATATGAACATATTGTGGCGCGAAATCGGACGGACTTCGTATCACTCAAGAGTAAGAATGCCTTGAGTGAACAATCGGCCACAGGTTCAAGTAAAAGAACGAAGAATTTCCTGTCGGTATAGGTACCACGAATGCAGATGAGGTGCTCGTGGTTTTGCATTTTCGTCAAGGCTCGGAGCTCCTTTTCAAAACGTCGTTGGGCGTCTCGAGGAAATCGCTTGCGTGCGATTCTCTTTCGAGCATAAACTTTACCGGTCATCTTGCTGGTGACCTTATCGACCACGGTGTTCCTGTTGGACAAGATGCCTTGCTTAGCTGGATCGCCCACGGCATGATGCTGGGGCACTCACATGTCGCTGCCTTTCCCGAGCTTCGATTTACCTAGCTCAAACAGTACGTCGCCGTCCGCTAATCTGCAGTGATCTCCGTGCTCTAACCCCAAAATCTTACTCTGGCACACACTTTGCCATTCGATAAACTCTTGAGCCTCGAAGAAAGTCAGAAGCGGTAGGGCAGATCGATTCGAGTATGGGATGCACGTGTCGTTCAGCCCATGACCAATGAACATATCCATCAAGTTGAGTTTGTTTATCTGGAATAATATAAAATAAGTCCTTGGTCGACGGGTCCAGTCCGGGGAAAATCCCATCTTCCTCATCTGGTTGGAGATTTGTTGGAATACCGCGTCATCCAACGGCGAATTGTCGACTCTCCAACCGGGATGTTGGCACAACTCGGCGAGCATGTCATGTCGCTGCTGATCATCAGTCACAACCTCGAGAGAAGACTCCATCTTTGTGATGGCCATGCTTTTCCGGATGATTTCTTGAAGCAGAAGGGAACCATCATCCTCGAGCTGGCGAAAATGAGAGCAGATGAGGCTGGAATTGACGCTTGTCCAGCACAGCCATTGTGTCGCCAAGAGGAGTTAAATTGGCACCCAGTTCACCCTCCTTTGGGGAGAGGATGGTGCTGCCCTTATGCTCACGTTCGGCTCGCCTGAGCCGGGTGAGCGGCACCCGGGACTCACCCGTCACAGGGGCCGAATTCCTCGCGCCGGCGGATAGTGGGATGCCGACGGTCCCCACTGAATCCAGAAGGTTGAACCTTTTTTCATTCTATCACCCACTGGGATGTCTGATACTACATAACGCCGTTGTTACTAGCTCATGCCGCCCATATCACCCGCACTAGTCCATACAACCCGTACCAGCTAACGCCATCCATGCCACCTCCCTGCCTTGTGCCTTTACCAGATTCTGGCCGCCAAAGTTGAAAGCTCTTGCGCAGTAAATATGATGTCATTTTCTGGCGGTACAGGTGGGCGGAGAAATATTTTCGCAAATTCCAGAGTCAATGGCGCTCCAGTGACAGTGTTCGGGTCAATAGCAATCACCTGTATTTGCGTTGGAACCTGCGGTGAAGGTTGAGGGTTGTTGAGGGTAGAGAACGCTCTAGTGTTTAGCCGCGTTCCAGCTACTACTGAAGCGAGCTCCCACTTTTCGATATGTAGTATTGATTGCGCCGGCTTTATCGAGATGACAATGACAGTCTTCACGTCACCCCGGGACCCCGTAAGCCACCATTTTGCATCTAATCTAAGACGACGCAGCGATTCGGATAGTCCAGCCTCGAAAACGATCGTTGGCCAGTCGGCTTCATTTGGTCGGAAGGAGTAAGGTTTAAAAGCTGAGTCGGCCTCTTTAGAGGAGCGACGACCATGAATCCGAGTTGCACCAACAGGCCAAAACTCGTCATCAATTCCCATTAGGGCGAGTTTCCGGTTCACTTTACCAGTTAATGATAAGTGTGCCGCTTCGTGCTTCGCAGTAGGGAATTTAACTATTAACAGATTTTCATCCGTGTAATGAGTCATCCGAGTATGAATACTCATTTTTTCAAGTGTACGGTCTATCTTAGTAAGGTCGTCTGTGCTGACATGCGTAAACACAAGATATTGTTGAGTTGAGTCCCCCTTTTGTAACTCATCGCATTGCGACTGAACGATTTTTCGTAAATTCAGAATTGTTTTGAATGGCAACGGACGAATATCCTCTAGTCCTGCCGTGGGTGAGATGTCTTCCGATCCCTTCACGAGTGAGGTCTCTTCGGGCGATGTGGGGATAGTCGTATTACTGGCAGATGATGATTTCGACATCGGGATGGAAGTATAGCCATGATCGCTTAAACCTCTAAAACTGGTAGCCACTGTTGTCGTCGACTTCCCAGGTATAGAGAGGTACAGCGGTACGAGGAAGCGAGGTGTAGAGACTGGAAGTTGTAGGATAGAAGCCGCAGTGGAATAGGTCAGAACATGGCTGCGTGTGGGGTGGCGCCCACGTGACCTGGCTGACAATTTACCTCATCTTGGCCTCGACACGGACTGAGGGGGGGGTTTGCCTTGCGACAAGCACGTTCGGCGCGCATGGAAGCGAGGGCACAAACCCCAAGTCGAGGAGCTCATGGCTGAGGCCCTGAGTGCGGCGAGCGGTGTCGCTGGACTCATCTCATTGTCGGTACAATTGTTTGATGGATGCGTGAAAGGCTTCGTCTTGTTGTCAGCCGCGCAGGGCCTTGGCAGTCGTGCCGAAGTGTTCAACTGCCAGCTCGAATGGGAACATTACCACCTCCATCGCTGGGCCTCTGTCGTCGGTCTCTTCAAAGAGCCGCCGGAGTTGAACGTCCCAAACCTACCTCTGGCGGAACGGACCCTTCGAACCCTCGAACAGATCCTGACGAATGCCGAGCAGTTACGTACTCACTATGACCTCACGATCGATGTGACAGATGAAGAGCTCAAGAGCATACAAAGTCCCAAACGCTTGTTCGGAGGAATTTTGAACTCGGCTGCCCATACCTTTGTCAGCGATACAGCTAAGGTCTACCAGCGGCGGGTATCATCATGGAAAAAGCTGAAGTGGGCCGCCGTCGACCAGCAAAAGCTGGCCAGCTTGATACAAGACATCCACTTCTTCAATGAACAGCTGCGCAGCACTCTCCATCGGGTCGAAGAGAGCCAGTACCGAGGGGCTAGCAGCGACACATTACGATCAATCATCACCCAGACCAATGACGAAAAGCTGTTGCAAGTGGTGGCGAACAAGTTGAGCTCGTTTGATGCTGCCGTCCAGGCTTCAGCCCGACTCAAACAACGCGGATTATTATTGGAGGTGTGGCAGGAGCAAGACCAGAACGATGATGGTGACACTAGTACCCTGGTCGCCCGAACAGATGGGATTATGCCCCGATCTTCGCCGACGTCCTCCAACCAGACTATGAAGAGAAAGGTCTTGCCAGTGAAACGGGCTCCTCGCTCTAGCTGTTTGCTTGATTTCAAGCTTTTACGGAGGACCGAAGACAAAACCAATATCGGTGTCATCCGTGAGATGGCAATATTTGACCAAGCTCAAGTCATCCTCGAATGGAAGGGCCTGCCTGAGCACCTCGAAAAGCGACTGAAGCACCGCGTTGAAGCTGTCGCCGATTTCCTCTCTGGAGTGAACGATCCCACATTCCACTCGCTGACTTGTCTGGGATATGTGAAGGAACCCAAGACGTCGAATTATGCTTACGTTTTCCAACCTCCCTTAAAGGAGTCGTTCTCCACGAAGACTCTAGCAGATCTGCTTCAGGGCGATATCGTGTTACCCAGCATCAATCAGCGCCTCACACTGGCTGCGACCCTCTTTGAGACAGTTCTTCAATTCCACACGGCTGGCTGGCTCCACAAATCTATCCGTTCAGACAATATTTTGTTCTTCCAGCCAGCTGATCGACCTTGGACGGGAACGCACTCTCTCCCTGATGCGTACCTTGGAGGTTACGACTTCGCCAGGAGCGATAACATCCTCGAGACAACCGAGCCTCCTGTCGGTCATGAACCGGCGCGATTATATCGACATCCCCTCTCATTGACTCGTGAGCGTATGGCTTACTGTAAAGCCTTCGATCTTTACAGCCTAGGATGTGTTCTTCTTGAAGTCGGGTTGTGGCGTCCGATGTTGGTAATGCTGGCCGATTGGACGCAGCAGAAACCATCAGGTAAAAATGATTATTGTCTTCCGCCTCGCTCGGTGATCGTGGACCCTAGCACCGTCTCCAACTGGCACTTGATCTTGGAAGAGAAAGAATCCTTCCTCACAAGCACACAATCTGGCTGTATCGCCGATGAACTCCGATTCTGCATGGGGGATCGTTACAGTCGCATTGTCTCGGATTGTCTGAGTGAGGCCTCTAAGCTAATAACCGAGGGTGATGAAGAGGAAGAAGAGCAGGATGACAGTGGACGCGAGTCGTCGCTCGACATCCAGATTGCCAGCTTGCGGGCTCTAAGGTCGATGCTTGAGCATGTGTGAAGTATGGAATGAACTGACAGCACGGCAATATAGGGTCGTAGGGATGACTTCTCCCAGAATGTAAAGGGCCAGCATGGGTTGACCGCGAATCGACTGGTGGAGGTGGAGAGACCCACAAAAGTCCATTTCATGCCATGATTGAAGTTCGTGGACGACTTCGCTCGCCATTTATCTCTCGGTCGAGGCACGTTATCAGGGTTAGTATCAGTATCGATGACATATTTGCCTCAAGCATGCATGGGCCACGTTACTACAACACTAAGCATTATAATCAAGAAGGTTGTACACAGGATACACTGTGGTATCGGAGAGTTGTCGTTCGAAGGACTACAGGGGGAGTCGAGGGTCTATATACCTACCTATATCCTTATGCCGTACGACGAACTAATCACGGAGCCTTGGTCCCAAATTCACAAGCATACAACCGCCCGCCTACCGGCATTCCAGCCTCCACCTACCCAGTCTCTTCTGGGATCCTCTCATCTCGGAGCTCTCGCTATCCAAGAATCCCCTAAGACACAGGCTAACTGAGGCACACATCCGGTTCTTGCTAGTCTGGCAGTTCCCAGGTCCCAGGTCCACTCTCCATTACCAGTTCTAGGGAAGTGCCGTCGATAGTGTAGAGACTTGATGTCTTCATCAACCAGAGCGCCTGCATAGACACTATATCAAGCGCGAATCCGAATCCCTTAAGATCACAGCCACAGCCACATCTACTCGCTCCCGTATTGTGGTTGAAGACATTCTACGAACGAGCACAGGGTCGACTTCTGGACAACCTTGACCACCTCTTCCACAATGGGATCGCCTTTGGAGACGGGCTCGAGACCTCCAGCTCCACACTTGACGCGGAGGATTACATTCGTCTTCTCAATGTCACCGCTCGACTGCGTTAGCGATGGACAAGCCGGGCTCGCGATAAACCCATTTGCTTTGCAGGATTACTGGGCCGGCCCGTGGGCGACGTGTTAAGTTTGTCCGCCGTGGAAAGGGTGAAGAAACTGCTGCTCACACAAGAAAGCATCCTAGACAGTATTATTTTAGCCGACCTACCCCGGATCCAGGCTGATGGATGTCGATGGATACCAGCAACGTTTCTTGGCCGCGGGTCGTGTGTAAGTATGCAATCCGGTGGTGGTAAAGGAATCCCAAATCCTTCGAGTCTATGCGTCAATCTCCCGGGTCTTTTCATAGACCTTGGAGAGGGGACTATCTCGGAATGCGTCGTTGGCAGCCTGTCCACAACGTTGTTATCGAAGCTGATCATGGTCAAACTCAATCGTTTCATGCCGTCGGCAACACTTCGGAAACCGTGTTCAACTGGAGTTATCATGTCAATGAAAAAGTTAGTATTGTTTTACAAGAGCCGTTGGACAATGAAGGAGTGGTGAGAGGTGTTCTTGTGCGCAGGAAAGAGCTCCAAGCTGATATTTCCTTCTACCAGGTTGAGTATGCTGTCCAAGTTACTGGCACTGATTCCAGCCTGGTGAGAGATCTCATGTTCGAGAATGAGTTCGTTGCGTATAAGGCCGAATATCGGGAACCCTTGCGCTTGGTATGTGGGTTGGACGTGAACCTGAACCGTCGTCGGAAATATAGCGTATCCTGGCGTCCCGGCGCCACGAGGGCACCTCTTGAAACCCAAAGCATTAAATGGTCAGCCGTGCTCAGAACCGTGTACAGAACTGGCAGCTTGAGGGCGATGTTCAATCCTGTTTATCCGACGTAACTGCTGTTAACTTAAGCTGTTCTCGAGAACCTGCAGTAACAGCCCCGATGTCTTGCAAGCAGCGGTCGGCAAATTCCGGCCCTTCATATGTCTCCCTGAGCTTTTTGTGTCGGGGATAATTGAGATATAGTTGACCTCCCTCTCTAATCGGGTTGTTTCCTATTTAATCCTATTACCATTTACCGCCACTCCAGCATGTTACTGGTGAGTAGTCCAATGTCCTTGTATCATTCCAACGTCGGTCTGGATGCAAATTGCAAGTCGTTCATCCAATTATTTGCCCACCTCATACCCCTTTTCCTCTCCCTCAATCTCCCTATCAATAGCGACTCCCATTCCACCTTGCGCGCCACCAGCTCCGATCATGGTCGCCGAGCTCGTGGTATCCACGATGGTACTTTTGCTCGTGTTTGTAACACGCTTGAGGACCAAAGGGAGCAGGACCAAGAGTGATCCCGCCGTGAGACCCCAGTAAGACCCAAACATAGTGGTATATGGTTTCTTGCTTTCGTCGAGGCTGGATACGATGGCTTGGCCCATCGCACCAAATACTTTATAAAAGGCTCCGTACATGCTAAGTACCAAGGGATCATTTGAAAGGGTTCCCATGATCCAGTACGCGTAGCATTGCCTATCACCCGTGTCAGTCCGGCTTTCTCCTCGCCGTGGTCTCGAGGCGTCTTACCATGCACCATCTAACATGCCATAGAAAAAATACAAGGCTATGTAGCCACCTGCGTCACTGTCTGTGACATCGAGAACTTTCCCCACGGGATGATCTCGACTGGATTCGCGAAGGGGGAAAATTCCACCAATCAAGATAGCATTGAACAAAACAAACATGATGACCCAGCCCTGAAAATCACTGGTTAGGTCCCATTTTTTTTCCCTGGATTGTGGGATAGTGTGGCTTACCAGGAGAGCTCTAGTTCGCCTCTTGAAATATTTAATGTCAAGGAAAAGACCTAGGAGTCCCGCCGCCGCCATTTGGGCGAAATTGTACCATATGGAGTTGAAAGATCTTGTCCGAACATTAAAGAAGTATGCGTTGTAATCATTACTCTGATATACGATATACCAGAGTCCAGCGAACGAGTATGGGAAAAATAGGATGATCCACGGCTCGACCTGGACAGACTTGACAACATTTTTCAACTCCTGGAGCAATGATGCGTGCTGGACCACGTAGACCTTTGTTCCGTCATCACGGACAACTTTGCTGGGGTGTACCAGACACATGGCAAGAACGCTGCCGCCGAGCATCAAGATAAAGAGCGCAATATACGTGCCGTCATTGACACTACCGGCCTCGGTATTGGACCAATTCTGGGCGGTTGGTACAATGCTACCAATGACGGCACCCATACTCCAGATTGTCCAGAAGAGACTGATATAACGACCCTTCTGGTCTTCAGTGGGGTACGACATCAACATTGTTCCTTCGGCAGTCCTGAAGCCATCGTTGTCAGCAGCCATCTTCCCCGAAGGGGAGACCGATGGAAAGTTCCATACCAAAGAAATGCTGCAGAAAACCCGCATGCAGCGCCGGCAAAGAGGACGAAGCCACTGTTTTGAGTGTGGTTGTAGCACCAAAAGGATGCGGCGTACAAGGCATAGCCTACGGCTCCAATGGCGAGAGTGATTTTGGGTCCCAGATAATTACAAATAGAGCCAGAGAGAAGAGCAAGTCCAGCGAAGACCGCGTAGAGAACGATATTGGCTTGGTCAGAAAGTGTTGGATCTAGCTGACCAGCGCCACCAAGAGATGCGAGGACGTTGAACATGCCTACAAATGGAGATCAGCATCGAATTTGGTGGAACAGTGAACCGTGATGGAGTCCTTTACCAACAACAAGGAAGCAGACAAAGGCGATAATGATGGTTTGGGCAAGAGGTGATCGGTATGCTGGTAATTTGATGGGACCAATTTTGCAACCTTTGGCAACTTGGCCCATAGCCGCGTTGGACGGAGACCCGACTTCGACGTCTGCCACGGATTTTGTGTCTCGAGGTTGAGAGCCCTCCCTTGACCTGGGAACGGTGTCGTCGTGCATTGTGACTTCAGGACACCTGGTGCCGTTCAATGGGGAGTATTGAGGGGAACCTGTTGCTCAATATTGAACAACGATCGGCTTCATGTCTTATATCCACATGTTTTCGTTTACCGCTCGAAGGGCTCCCCAGACATGGAGATACTTCATCAACCTGGCACACTCCCGCACAGTCAAGCATGATTATGCATCTATGTCTTGGGGATAACAAGGGAGGACCCCACGCAACAGTGAATATCTTGTTAGTTTATCATGGTGGATTCGTCAACGACGTGTCTCAGTGGGCCAGCAAATGATAAGGGAAGCGTACTATTGTTGAACCGAGATCCACATGCCCGTGCCAGGTATCCGCAGTGCTATGCCCGCGCATGCCCGCGAACGCATCTCTGTCCCGCACCAGTTTCACCTGCACATCAGAAATGTGACCGTTCGGAGCGAGTGTGGTGTGTTCTGGCCATCATCATCGGAATACATATCAGATGTGGGATGGCACGTGAATCGTGGATGTCTCAAATGAGGATGCCGGTTCATATGTCAACAAACATAGCAGGAAGGGGAAGTCGTGTGATTCCTGCCCCTTTTTCTTCGTCTTCATCTTTTATGAGCACACCCCCTTCCTCAACGACCATGTCTCTCGTTCGAGTCATCTTGTTGGGAGCCCATCATCCACACTTCTATATCCGAGCCCAGATCCTGCGGGAGAGAAAGGACGTCGAAATCATCGGGTTTTGGGAGGAAGAACGCACGCTCGCACAGAAAATCCAAAACCGCTTGGGAATCCGACGATTTGATTCCGAGCATGCGCTCGTGAGCACCCACTTCGACGTGGCATTTGTCCATCCCCTGGACCATGACAATCCGCGCCTGGCATTGTTCGCCGCATCTTCGGGAGCCAAGGGTCTCTTTCTAGAGAAGCCAGGCGCTACTCATCCAGAACACCTATTCAAACTGGCTGAAGATCTCAAGGAATGGCCAAATCTCGTTGTTGAGTGGGGCTGGGAGATGCACTATGCCGAGACGATGGATATGGTCCGCCATCTCGTCCGCCATGGGGCGCTGGGAGAGATCACTACTTCTCACTGGCATGGTGGGACTCCTTCCGGTGGTGGAATGGAGCTTTGGCAGCGGCAGGATGGGACGCTGGGAGGGTTTTTATACATGGATGGCAGCCACACGCTGGAGGCGATTGTGGATGTCTTCGGACTGCCGAAGAGCGTGTCCGCCAGTGTGAGGAAGCTGCCCAAGGGCCACAAGCACCCAATTGTGAGCTGCTTCTACGACATGCATGTAGAAAGACTGGAGCCACCGACGACAGCGTATTGCGTTGGAGAACTGCCGTACGAGGACATCGGGAGCGTCATCCTCGAATACGAGAGTCATAATGTCGTTGCTGATTTTACGGCCTGGGAACCCACGGATTGGTGCGTAGATTGGGGGATTGATATCTATGGCACCAATGGCACCTTCCATGGAGTGCTGAACCCCCCGAAGGGGCAGGTGAATCTCCGGTCGGGCAGGGGAGGTTTTGACAAGGGCCTTACACAGATGCCGACCGAGAAGGCGACGGGAGTCAGCAATCAGGAGGGCTACTACAGTCGACAGATTGACCTCTTCTTGCAAAGAGTGACTAAAGGAGTCCAGACGGAGTGTGCTGGGCTTGAGATACAGTTGAAGCTGATGAAGGTGTTGCAAGCCGTATATACGTCGGCCAGAGAACGCCGATTTATAGACGTCTCGTAGGCAAATCTAGAGTCCCGGCCTCGTTTTCGATATTTGAGTCCTGGCGATTTCCTCACACCATGTCTCATGCGATAAATGACTCTGGTGGTATCAAAGTCCATGCTTGGAAGATGATAACCACAATGTCCATTGTTCGCCCCGTCTTCAGATTGGTTGGTTCAGCCCCCCAAATTTGAGAGATTCGGCGAGAGCATGGAATGGTCCAACCATTGGCATACGAATGGCAGCTCTTCCCGCAGAACCCCCTTACTTTAGCACCGCGACACATTTAATCTCAACATCCGTGTTAAGAGGCAGGGTCTTTACCGCCACGCATCTGAATTGAAAGGTCAGCCTCCAAGCTCGGCCCGGCTTGAAACGGCTAACTTACGTTCTCGCCGGCTTCACTTCGCCCCAGTATTGGGTATATACCTCGTTCATCTTGGCGAAATCGCCCATATCAGCCAGGAAAACATTGACTTCGACCACGTGGTCCAGACTAGACCCGGAAGCTTGGAGAACGGCTCCCAGGTTTTTGATGCATTGATGCTGATAAAGGTCGGTCAGTCCTTTCCATGATGACCGATCCGATGGAAGCTTTGGAAGAAAACGAACCGTGTGAGCTTGGATATCTCCATCAATCAATTGCATGGTTTCGGCATCCATCGGAACACAGCCGGAACAGAAGACCAATCCATTCGCCACGATGGCCTGGCTGTAGATTCCCGGAAGGGCTTTTGGAGCCTTGTCAGTCACAACCGCCTTTTTCGACATCTTCGGTATGAAAATAATTTTCTTGCGACGATGATTTCGAAGTAGATGGAGAGGTAATTAGTGAAAGATGTCGATGGAAAACCTTGGAGAAATGTGTGTGTTCGGTAGATCATTCTCGCGGTGACCGCTAGCCCACTTTTCGTACGTGGGCACTCATCCGTCAAAGAGACGTGTTCCTCCTCTCCCCCACATAATCAGGACAAGTTTCGCTGACGATCGTCAATCCGGTGAGTTATATGAACTGGACCGTATTCCGAGGAAGCAAACTCTTTTCTTTTCTTTTTTTTTTTTTAATTTTTTAATTCCTCGGTTTGAAGACGAATCGTCACGATGTCACTCATACCTCAGCCTCCGTATCCGTTGCACGAGTCGGTCAAGGATAAACTGCATCCAGAATACGTCAAGTTTTATAATGAACATCTTCTCAATGCGCCGCAAGTCCATTATCAACCGGTTTCAGCGTCTCGGGTGGGAGGCAAGATCATTGCCGGTGGTGGTGATCCATTACCCGTTGGCAAAACTCACGACCTCTCGCTGAAGAGGCAAGAGACCGAAGGCCCCGATGTGAGGATTAGATGCTTCATTCCCGAAGGAGAACCCCCGCCGGATGGCTGGCCTGTGATGATATATTACCACGGAGGCGGCTGGGTGTTAGGGACGATCGACACTGAGAATACCGTCGGGACGAACATGTGCGCTCGAGCCAAATATGTTGTGATCATGACCGATTACCGCCTGGCACCGGAAAATCCATGGCCAGCAGCAGTCCGTGATTCCTGGGAAACGGTGCTCTGGGTCTTTGGCTCAGGGAAATCGTTCCTATCTCTTAATCTCTCCAAGGTTGCCATTGGCGGATCCTCTGCCGGAGGAAACCTGGCAGCCATCATGACGCACAAGGCCCTTTCATATCCCAACATCGCATTTTCACTGCAACTGTTGGCGGTCCCCGTCACAGATAATACGGCGACAGTGGCTTCAAACCCCACGTATAAGAGCAGTGAATTCGTCCCGGCTCTTCCTGCGGAGAAAATGCTTTGGTTTCGACGACATTATCTTCCACTCGAGAAAGACTGGTCCAATCCAGAAGCATCACCCATTTTCTATCCTCCGGAAAATTTTCCCCAGCTTCCTCCGGCGGTTGTTTTGGTCGGAGAGCTTGATGTGTTGAGGCACGAAGGAGAAGAGTATGCGCGGAAGCTTAGACGTGCTGGTGTTCCGGCGGAGGTGCACGTAATGGAGGGAATGCCTCATCCATTTTTGGCCATGGACGGAGTGCTCGAGGCAGGCCGGACCGCCATTACGATTCTGTGCCAGAGTCTGGAAAAAGCTGTGACTGGGGCCCAGTAGCATACCCCGAGGGACTTTTTCTGATTGTGTCAACAATATACAGGGGTATCGGCGGCCTTGTCGGAGTGGGATGTCATATTGGAGTAGCGCTCCCTCATCAGGCAGCGGAAAGGTCAATCAGTTTTCCTAGTGTCGTACATGCCTCTCGCAACAGCTCCCAGCGACATTCGGAGAGTGATTCTTGGACGACACCGAGTAGTCCAAGGGTCCTGTTCGTTCCCTTCAACGGACCATGCTGGTCCATCAAGCTGCTGAGCATATGAACGAGGTATTCCTCAGCACTGATTCTTTCGGATGACTTGCCCTCTGTTAAGATGCCAAAAGCCCACACAATGAGAGTAGCGTGATACAAACACCATGGCCGCAACGCTATATTGTCTTCCGATGCCCGATACCGTCTCCTCGTAAACATGATCTCCTGGATGAGCAATATGCAGTGGGAGAGCGTTCGTTTCGCCGTAGGGTGTTGGCACCAGGTCTGAATTCTCGATTTCGCTTTGGTATATTCATTTCTGGTGGTGCTGCTGCAGGTGAGAGACGGTGCTCCCGCAAACGTGTGGAAGTCGATCAGGTTGACATAAATGGTGACATGAGCCATGCGCTGGAGGGGCCTAGAGGCTTCGAGACACAGCGAAGGTTCCTGAGAGAGAAGTGAGAAAGACCACGTGTCAATAGCGCGGTCGAGGATTTCTTTCCAGCTGTCGTCGCCGATGGTGGAGGTCGGGGCCGACTCGGCACCGTGTTCCGAAGATCTCCCCGTCTCGATATCCGAAGCCATCAGATCGCGGGCCTGCATATGTTTGGTGACATTGAACAACCCATGAAGGAGGACAAAGCGTGCAAAGGGACTGCAGGTGGAAGGGATCGGTCGGCGTGACAGCAGAGCGCGTAAGGTGGGCAAGAATTGAGCAGCCTCCGGCGTTGTCAGAAGAGTTCTCTTCCAGCGAGAAGGGCTCGGGCTGTCCCAAAGCTCGTCCGCACATGGTAAGGGAAGGCGAACATCGCTGACGGAGAGTGCGGCTGTATGCCCGAAAATGGACGAATGCTGGGCATCCATGATAAAGGCAAAGTATGCGACACGCTTGAAGGACTCCTGTTCGATCCATAAATGCCAGGCGCGTTCGGTCGATGACGCGTGACTGGAGTGGTCGGTCCAATCGGACGAATAAGATCCCCCTCGTCGCATGAGAGTGATGACTGCACCATGGAATATATGGGCCATTTCATGACGCCTCCGGGTGGAAAACATCTTCTCGTATGCTTGAACGAGGAGTAAAGCTTGGAGACACCAAAGAGGAGCGGGTGGTTGGAAACTGCCGGAACTGAAAATCAGCCATCGCAGATGTTCGTGTATTCGTTCGGCGACGTGGTAATGGGCGGGGTCCGGTGACAAGGTGGCGCCCAGGGTGAGGACGGCCAAGAGCAGCAGAGGTGAAGGTTCTTGCAACGAGAATGACGCTTGATGCAGGATCGGAAAATGAGCGTTGTAATTGGAAAAGTAAATGTTGAAGAAGGACCGGAGGTTCACCGGGTCGAAAAACTGATCCTCGAGAATTTCTGGGGGAAGGGTATGAAGAGCTGCCCGTAGCCTGGCACGTAGACCCGACCAAGGGCCGACCGTGTGCGTCGGAGTGTCGGTGCTAGGTTGTTGTGATAACGTACTGACGGGAGAGGC
Organism: Rhinocladiella mackenziei CBS 650.93; assembly: GCF_000835555.1. Classification (NCBI taxonomy): domain Eukaryota; kingdom Fungi; phylum Ascomycota; class Eurotiomycetes; order Chaetothyriales; family Herpotrichiellaceae; genus Rhinocladiella; species Rhinocladiella mackenziei. The sequence goes on from NW_013550597.1 coordinate 1,560,507, forward strand.
GGAGGACAAGTCGTTGGGAACGGTGATACTCAAGGAAGGTCCCGTGTTGAAATCGTCTGTCAGAGGAACACTTCCAAAGAGCCAGTCGAGATCCTCAGCAAGACCGTGTCCACCATCGGATGAGTCAAAGATAACGTGATGGCCGAAATCCATCTCGGAGAATGGCAAGAAGTCAGGATAATGCAGGCTCTCCATTGGAACAGGACCAGGAGCAATATCCTGCGGCGGCGTCATCACCTCGTCCGCATTGACTGGGATATCCGATGATTGATCGGGAGCATCTGCTGGCGGAAGACCAGATCGAGAAGCTAGGGGATCAGGTACGTAGCCGCCCGAGTTGCGATAGGACATTCCACGTGCATGGCGTTTTTGATGCCTTTGGAGGAGATCGAGCCTGACGAAGTCTTTATGGCATATCTCACAGTTGTAAATTTTCTTGGGCCGATCTGAATTGACATCAGCATCTTTCGGGCTATTCGTTATGGAGAGAGGGTCCCAGCTCTTACGATTCAGGCGATGTCGACTTAAATGTTCTGGACGCTTGAAGGTCTTTCCACATCCTTGCACCGTGCAGACATGCCTCCCTGACATTAGGACCTGGATTCAAGATAGAGCAAGGGGGCCTGAATTGAGACGGAGGAGGTGAGGTTGGATGGTTCTACAGTAAGTGGTTCCCAATGGAGGTTGTGTATGCCTTGGCCCGCCCATCATCGGCTAGGCCTCCATTCGTCTAGCGGGAAACAGCCCCCCTAAATTGCTACGTGCACACCTATCTCCGAGTCTCTTTTGATATAGTATCATGCCGCCTGCGATACATGTTTCGCGTCCCCGCGCCTATTACATCGCCTACGAGAAGAGACCCTGAATCCCAAGGAGAAACTTTCCTGTGGTTTCAATCCTCACCGGCCATCCGAAATGTCGGAGAGCGGATCGGTTCAACCTGCGGGTGGTCCCTCTTCCCGCACAGGATACAGGTTATCAAGGAGCTGTCGGTTTCGTGATCTCACCCGTTGAACTCATACTTCGGCATTCCCTTCGCTCCCTCAGGCTTGAAACGAAACATGTGGCCACCCTCATCATCCTTCGTGGCATCAATGGCCTTGTCCCTTCCTGACGCGATGTACACAGTGTCAAAGTCTTGTCCACCCCAAGTCGTGCATGTCATGTTGTTTGCCGAGAAGACAATATCCTTCAAATGCTCGCCGCTTGGGCTGAAGACCATGACTCGATAGGAGGCATACATCGCGATCCAAAGGTTTCCATCCGTGCTGCCATGGTGAATATCGTCAATGTGGTGTTCGGAGCGAGGGCGCATCCAAGATCGAGAGTCAACTTACTCGACCACCATGCCATCAGGTTCGCCAAAAGACTTCCGTCGATCTATCAGGAGTCTTTTGTTGGAGATATTCCCGCTCTCCAAATCGAAATCGTACGCGAAGACCATCATCGCTATCGAGTCATTGAAGTACACTGGCACTGTCAGGGTTTATCCAATTTTGCAGCAGGAAAGACTTACTGGTCTGATTATCCGGACTCCACGCAAGACCATTGCCACAAATAATCCCTTTCTCCATCAGATGTAGACTGCCATCAGGGTCATATCGCCAAAGACGACCGAGAGGCTCCCCATAGTGTGCAGGTAACTTGTTCGCTCCGAACGCCATGGCTTTCCTGTCGATCTCGGCCAGCCAAAAACGCCCTTTTGCATCCACCCCTCCATCATTGAACCGTCGAATATCACGATCGCCGGTCGGAATAATTTCCTGGACCACCTCCAACTTACCCGTGGCTTCGTCCAGAAACGCAACACCCTGGAAGTATGCACAGACGTAGCTTCTGGGCTTATTCTGCCGGAAGAAAACCACCGTGACGCTGTCTTCGAGCTTGAGGATTCTTGCCTCTCCTTTCGCGTCGCCGGTATCTGGGTCCACGTGCAGAATGTACAGCTCTGGAGGCTCGCACAGGCAATCTACCCAGTGCAACGTGGAGTCACTTGCCCTATAGATGGGTGCTTCTCCCAAATTCATTCCGCTCCCGCAGCGATACCATGCTTTTCCACCTTGCAGCACTTCCAGCGTACTCGAGGCCATGCTGAAGTTGACTCTCAGAAACGCAATGACTTAAAAAAAAATAAAATTAAATTAAATAATTTTTTTTTTTTAAAAAAAAAATGAATGACAACGAGAGAGCGCAATAAGGTAGATCCCCTCTTCTAAGAAGACGACGGATTTTTAGACCGCCGGAGCTCGTCTAGGTACGATGTCCTGCACTTGTTGAATATAAAAAGGAACAGAAATCCGGCGTCGTACGTAAGTCGGTGGAAGACAATCATGACGGCAGCTCAAAGCTCATCTTTTCACGGAACCCTGGCCCAGCGATCTTTTTGCGCGGGAGGAGCAGCCTCAGGAAAAGCTACGCTGGGAAGAGATTGAGGAGCGTGAGTATGGCATGGAGTGGGAGAAGTGCCCGCGTAGGACGAAACCTCTTCATCCGCCTTTCCCGCGTAGAACCAAACCAAGGATGCAACGGACAACATCGGCAAAGGGCTGTTCGGGCTTGACCATCCAAGAGGGTTTATCGCTGAAACTCCGCCAGGCCCTTGACCTGATCTTGATCGACGTTTCCAATCGTCCCCGTAAACCCGCTATCCCTGATCAGACCACCGCCAGCCCCATTCGGCGGCACTGGTCGTTTTCCAACAACAATTGAAAGGATCTGTTCGACATCAACATTCTCAACTTTATCATCCGACGATCGCCACGCGACATGGTCATCCGGCCTGACGAGCACAGCGTCGCGCTCCCAGACTTTCCTCGCATGCATCTCGTCAGGGAGAAAGATGGACTTCAATGGAATCGCCATGTTTTTTGCGGCTGGTTCAAAAGCGGCGCTGAATCTTCCGTCCGGTGTGAAATCGACAAGCGAGAATTCCCTCCCCACCCCGAATAGATCGAAGATGCTGGTCTTTCCATCATTCAGGAAAATATGCGGGGCCCTCGCCCCCGGCCAAGTTGAAGGGATATAGTGTCTTTCGTTCCATTCGGGTTCTTTGGTATTCTTGTCGGGCACGATGACAGGGGATCCGTGGTATCGATACCCTAATTCAATGCCGTGGTCTTTATTTTCACCGTCAAATTTGGTGACGTGCCCGGCAATCTGGGCGCGGATATGTTCTCCCTCGGGCGTCTTCGAAGTCACTGCATCGCCCGTCTTGTTCACCAGTTCCTTGTACATCGAATGGACTTGCCAGTGGACACCCGATCTTTCGATATTCCTTGCCGCAACGGGTCGTCGTTCGTCCTCGTAAGACTGCAGCAGCGCCGGTCCACCGTAGCCCGAGAGCACGGCAGCCAATTTCCAGCCAATGTCGAAACTGTCACCAACGGCTGTGTTCATTCCATACCCCCCGGTAGGGATGTTTTGATGCGCAGCATCACCCGATAGAAACACCCGGCCGTGGGGGGAGATATATTTCTCGGCGATGCAGATGTTCGGTCTCCAGGAGCTGGTCACCAGGATTTCGTCGATGTCAATGGGATATGGTGCTAGTGAGCCCCCGAGAGCTCGATAGACGGCTTCTTTGGGATCCAGCGTGGATGTGTCGAAGTCCAGCGGCAAGGGAATATGAGCGGTCCACGTGTCGACCTCATCCTGCGCGATGATCACATGGCCGCTGGTGAAGAAGATATGCCAGAATTGGCCCTGACGCTGGATTCTAGACAGATCTCGCGATTTGAAATGGACCAAAAAGAGCATAGCGGGCCTGCAGCGGTCAAGTTAATTGAGCCCACGGTCAGGGGGGAGTGGTTGCGTTGAAACCTCCATGGCACTTACACCGGACCTCCGATCAGCTTGCTCTCGAACGATTTTCGAACTCGACTACCGCCACCATCACAACCAATAACATATTGTGCCTGAACGATATGCGTCTCCCCAGAAATATCAGTCAGTTCACCCTCGACTCCCGTATCTGACTCGATGAGACTCTCGAGCTTCATGCCGAAATACGAGTCAACCAGCGGTTCTGCCTGAATACGTGGTTTCAACCACGCTTCGAAAATTGCCTGGGAACATCTTTGATATGGCTCTCTGGGCATGGAACCATCGTTGTGCTCTTTGATGTGTTCATACCACCAATCTGGCGATGGTAGGTCCTACCGCTGCGTTAGAGTGAGAGACTTCGAGAAGGGTAGTTTGGGTTCAAAGAGGATGATACCCATTTCGCAATGACTTCGCCTCCGTCCGAGAGTCCGGAACTGATGTTCACGTCAAAGGAGTAACGTGGAGGCACTCCTTGACATATCAAGCATCGTTAGCTACAATCCAAACCTGGCCAAATTTGGGTCTGATGGGAAGTAATGTCACCGTGAACGTACACAATGTCAGACATCGGACATAGACATGACATACCGACTTTTCTTAACCCCTGATCAACCTTTAATCGCTTCAGCAACTCCATGCTCCGACAATTCGTGATGTCCATTTTGGGCCATTTTGTCGTGTCGAGATTCCTCTCGACAAGCATGCATTTGATCCCATTTGCGGCAAGTTGTAGCGAGGCGATTAGGCCTGATGGACCGGCGCCGACGACGAGGACCGGCGTTTTGTGCCTGATGACCTGCCATACTGGTCAAATATGTAAAAATCAAACGGTGACCAAGGCAATACCATTTCGAACTTCTGGGCACAGTGATTGAAGAGTGAAAGCTTACTATGAGCCTTACAACGACATGGATTCTGACTCTGTCGCGTAGGTGTGGATATATATGAAACTATCAAGGTGATGGATGTGGTACTCTACTCCGTCTGGAAATACTCCGCAAATCCACTGCCCCGAAGAACATTTTTGTTCACCTCGCTTGTACGACCGGGAAATTACTGATGCCAATCCGGCATTTAGCTGTGTTGCCGGAGCCTGAAGCCCTAGAAACCCAGATCTACAGTAGTCCCTCCAGCCAATAATCCGAGGCGGGGTTGATCACACTTCGTTCAATGATTTGGGGGCCTAAGAGGCGTAATGCAGTTTGGTTGGATGTTCCCGAAGGATTCCATCTGTGAGCAGTGGTCCGTCGGGGCGCGGGCTTTCGACTTTTGGCGTGGCCGGCATTGATGGTGACGCCGTCAACACCTGTTGTACACTGACTAAGCGAATGAACCAAGTGATGGGAAATTGTGGGAGCCAGCCAAATACCGAGGTAGGCTGGAAAGGAAGACGTTCCGCCGAGAATGAAGTCAAATTGATACTGTCATGAACAAACGAGACCTGCTATGCCATACTGTACCAAGCCAAAATATACCTTGGCTCACGGGTAATCATCAACCAAGGAACTAGTGTAGCGTACGAAATGGCTGAAAAAGAACGAGGCGATCGGATCCATTCGTATGTTGTAAGAGATCCTCTGTCAAGTCATGCAAATCCTGGCGTCGTAGGAACATCATACCTCCTACAAAAGCTAGTATTTCGGATAAGATTATGCCGTCACGACCGGTCGCGCAGGCAACTTGGCTGGCTTCCCCTCCATTACATCCGGGGCCTCGGGCATAGGCAATTCCTTCCCAGCATCCTCGATCTTCCCCGACAAAAAGGCCAATGGAATATTCGGTCCCCACACATGTAACGTGTCCGGGGCCGCAGCCTCTCTTCCAAAGGGTGTGCCTTCATTCACTAGGTCGCCGTCACTGTAGTGTTCGACGATGTTTCCGGAGCCATCGAACCTAACAAACCCCCCGTCAGGATCAAGTTCTCAAACGAGAAAGAAGGGGGCTCGGCTCGTTGGCTTACCAATAATCAAAGATCTGACTTCCAAGTACATGTCGTCCGATACCCCAGCAGTTCGTCCATCCTTTGGCGCGGAGCCAGTCGTGTCCCAGAGTCTGAGTGTCGAAGTCGTTGATTTCGTAGCTCGAATGATGGATATGTACGGGAGGCCCTTCGGGACCGGATGCGAGGAAGAAACTCTAAAACAGCCAAACAAGCCTGGTCAGTTTTTTTAGAGAAATAGCAACAAGCTAAACGTACGTGATGATCAACCCATTCCGCTCCCAAATCAATATGGCAGAAACACGTCTCATCCTTGCCCGTTGTCGGATTGAACACCGCATCCGATGGTTTCAGATTCATCAACTTCGTATACCACTCGAGTGTCTTCTCGAATTTACTCCCGGGGACCACGAAGCCATAATGTCCCAGCTTATGCACGGGGCTCGGGCCCTGCTTGAATCTGCGAAATGTGCCCTTCCGCGGCTTCTCCATAGCTTGATTAGGGATCGGGGTCGTTTTTTCCAGATTTGATGGTACCAGTTCATCCTTTTCTCGTAATTTCTGACCATAAACGAATCCAACGCGCAATCCATTGAGATCTTCAATCGTGACGAATTTCCCCCCGCCCGGAGCATCAGACTCGGTAATGGGTGATGCTTTCGGATAGGAAGCAGCAACTTCTAGGTCCTCCAGCGTGTCGACGGCCCAAAATCCGCCCATGAAATGGCGCCTGGAGTCGGGGGATTTCTCAGCCACATAGACGAAGGGTTGTACGCCATAGCCGCGGAGATAGACTCGGTCCCCAGATGGTGTCCGGTGTGCTTCGACGAAGCCGAAGTCGAAGAGAAACGACAAGGCTTTGTCCAAGTCTGGATGTTGATAGACAACGTGTGCGAGGCGGACGACGCGGATTTGTTTGGGTGCCATCTTACATGAATCTTGAATTAGATTGAAACCGTGAAGATGATTGTATATTTGCGTGTTAGAGGTCTGAGGACGGCTGTTTCTGATCCCTTTTAGGTTTGAAACGTTGCCCTTTCATATATGGATGTCAATGTCTCTCGATGCCTCGAAGTGGCGAGAGGGCCCGCCTAGCTTTCCATCCGATCGCCCGTCCCGTATGACTCAACCCCGCCTTGCCCCGTGAGGCCCGTTGCCAGGGTACAGTTAGCATTTCGTGATCAAATCCAGGCCAAGGTGGATGACCCGAGTCAAGAGTTGAAGCCGGGGAAGGACGGCCTTGCATCAACGCCGGTCACGTGACAGAGCTCTGATCTACTGAATGGGCAAACTGCGTCAGCCAAAAATCCCGGGGACAGGGATTCTCCAGGCCAGGTTGACGGAGCAGTGCCCATTTGGAGTTTCAGCGGAAACAGAATAGAATAACGGAGCCCGTCCGATGTGGGTCGAGATCCTCCTGGTGTAGGTTGGGATGGTACCCCTGCCGAACTCTTTTTTCCCGTATGAGATTGCCTAGCCCTGACTATGTTAGCATGAAGTCTGTATCTCGATAGCTGCCGCCAAAGAAATCAGAGAATCCAAATTCAATCTCATTGCTTCCGTCATATATGGTCTGTTGCAGTGGCGGAAGATTCTGAGGATCAAACATGGGAGCCTGATAACTCGTCACATTCGCTGGGTCGGGCATGCTCAAGGACGCAGCATATTCCTCTTGTTGCCGAGTTTGGTTTTGGATCTGTGGTGGTGGTGCTTGTTGTTGCTGCATGTCCAAACGACTCGGACGCGAGGTATTTTCGGTCGTCATCGGACTATTTCGGTCCCGGCGGTTGAGTTCAGGTGGAAGGACATTTGGGCTACTGGTGCTCAGTCGTGGCATTCGGAAGAACAGTGCATACCGTCGGGCTAGTTGTTTTTCCTCGGCATTCACTGTGCCGCCTCGTTCGAGGATTTTTGCCAGTTCTTCAACGTGGTAAGTCTGGGCGACACAAATAAAGGGGACGTGATCGAGCCTTACCTAACACCACGGAGCCCAATTTCCATTTCTCCGCAAAATGGGATAGAACGAGTTTGGCCATTTCATGACTGGATGAAAGGAGAGGTTGTGTTCTAAGAACATCGCCATCCACCGCGTATGGTGGCAGCATCATGCACGTGAAGAAAGGGTGTGCGACGGCAATATACCGGGAATCCCATAGACTGATGATGCGGGATAATTCGATGGCACGTAGACGGATGGGCGATGTACCACTGCCACTCATACTGGACACGCTGCGGTCATCATTTTCGGTGGTGGCGATTCCGGAGACCATGAAAGATGTAGCCTTCAGCATCAGATGGGTACCAATGACCCAGTTGCAACGTGCAAATGTGGATGGAGTATAAGTCAAAGTCTCGGCGTCCAGTCGAAGGGGAGGAGGAAGTGCGAGCTTGAAGCAGCAGATTTCATTTTCCAAAGTCAGCTTTTCCTCGGCCGAGACATCTTGCCTTTGCTGGAGTCGATCGTGAACGGTAGCCATAAAATTATTTGCCACGAGAAACCACGCTCTTTCGTCTTGATTGCGGCTGCCTTGTAATGATCTCCAGGATTGACCCGGAATCAAGACAAGTTCAGAAGATGGGACATCCGTTTCGGAAAACCAAGCCTCGTCGGAGATGGGTAAGGCGACACACATCCTCTTTCGGTCGATGGAAAAAGGTTTCCGAGAGACGGTCGAAGCAAATGTGTCGAGTTCCCAAACTAACCACCAGGCTCGTCTCATTTCTTCCTTTTCCACCGAATCCACCGAGGAAATAGGAGTCCAGTCGTCGTCATCTATCTCAGACAGGCCCAGATCGTATGCTAAGCGGACGCAGACTCCGATGAGGATCCAACCCTGATGAGTCGGACCGGACGTGTAGAAATAGAATGCGAGGAGGATGCAACCTTGCAGATACATCAAAGTGGGGGCCCGGAGTGAGCGAGCCTGACTATACACTGCTCGGGCTCGTTCAGCAAACTCATGTCCTCTCTTTTCGGCCGGAACCGTGGCGAATTTAGGATGGTTGGAAAACCGAGCGGACATGGCAAACATGCTGTAAAACAGGAGAGACTCATCGACGGACAAGTACTGTATGACATGGCCACCCACCCGAAGTTTGTGCTCGTAGCGGGCTTGAAAGCGCGGCCGGTGGAGGATGGGCAGCCACGGCTGAACCTTGTCAAAAAACAAGTTGACCAAATCCACCGCCATGGAACACGAGATTTCGCCATCGGATCCGGAGACCGTGGGCGGTGATGTCGGTTTGGCATTGAAATCCATCGATTCGCGAAGAGGCGACGGCACTGAAGAGTGGCCATCAACGTCTGCTCCCTCGTCGTCCACATCCTCCCCGTCAGGCGGTGAACCGGCGCCGTGGATGATTTCCAGAGACGAATCGTGGGACGCGGCGCCATGATCTTGCGATGTATTGATCTCGGCGAGAAGACCTTTGAGGGAATCTTGGAGAAATGATTGAGAGATCTCGCGTCGGCCATCAGGGACACCGGTGCCCCGAGATGCAGCTTCGAGGACTTGAACCAATTTGGATATACTGTCGCTGAGTCTTCGAGATTGAACCTTGGGTTGAGGCTTGCGAGCAGTAGGTTTCTTTCGCTTGGAAGGAAAATGACAGGTGTTTCCAGTGCGTGAGCAGAGGCCACATATGGGACGTCTCATGTCACATTTTGTCTTTTTTCGGTTGCATTCCTGACAGGCTCGACGCGGTTCCAGTGGTGAATGATGTTGCGGGTCTTTCGCGTCAGCCATTGTAATAGATGAAGGAGCTGCGTGGCTCGAGGGAAAGCGGAGTGAATCATGTAAGTGGTTGGAGATGAACCTACATGATCTGGTCAACGGTGATGATGATGAGGACGTGGATAAGACTGAGGTTGAGATGGAGTTGTGTATTACATCAGCCACTGCCATCAGCCCTGTTGACGAGGCGCCAGTGCCAAAGCGCCGCTTGGGCCGGCCTCTTTGCGGAGAGGAAGAAGCGGGGGATTCTGCGGCAACCTCCCTCCAACAAATCCTTATTCACTAAATAATCTTTGCGGCTGATGAGGCTGATGAATCATGACATTCTTCGTTCAAAGTAACTCAACTACGGATACATGGACAGAGGATCTATTCCTTCGAAACAGTGCTTCCTTGGGGAAAGGCAAGAAAATGCTGGGTTGAAGATCGGGAATTACAATCCTCTCTCAGCATACATCCTCCAGAAAGTTGCTCCTGGCTGAATGTGGCCCTTCAACAAGTCCGGCAGCTCGTCTCACGACTGGTGCTCGAGTTCCATCGAGCTTGTCCTTGCCCATGACCACCCATGAAACCAGTGTAATGGAAATTGCATTGATTGTGTTTTTATCCGAGGACCAACGAGCAGAACTGGCCCGAAGAAATCTGGCCATTGGAGCAGCAGAGCACCGGACAATAGTCAAGGGTTCCCTTCTGGGAGCCAAGTCCGATACACTTTCATCAGGCAGCCTGTATTTGGTGACTTGCCATCACCACGACATGAGCGTAAAACTCTTTGGCCATCGCCACCGCTGTAGAATTCAAAGGTTAGGCATTTATACCAACTTATATCATAATGGTGCCATGTGACAATAGCAGTCATTATTAGGGCTGATCGTAGGTACGCCTCACATACGCGGACCAATACATACGATGCATCTGCAAGAGTTGCCGGCCGCCAGAAAGGCGCCCAAGCCTTTTTGCTTCTGCAATTGATCGTTATATACGACGAGGAAACACCCATCAAGCTCTGATCTGCGCCGTCCCAGGCACCGATCGTCGAGTTGAGAAAAGAAGAGTTGGATATGGCCATCTCGTGTGAAAAACCTCCGTTCGAGTCTGGTAGGCACTTGGTGGAGTCTTTTCCTCTGAACAGCCCGTAGCCAAGTCGTTGCGGGTTGCTCGCCTAGCGCTCTCTTTTTTAGTTTTCGGCCCCTGCAGGCCTCGTGGGGTGACCCTCTCCCTTTAGCGACCGTTACTGTTAGGGTATGGCCCTAGGACACTTACATCGTGTAGGCATTGATAGACTTTCCGGTGCAGGGGCGCTAGGAATTTTTGTTGGACGTGGGTGATCGCCTCTTGGATCTAGTTTTACTGGTCATCAAACACCATTGGCCTCGACAGGATGCTTTCTATGGTTGAGACGCCGAAGAGTGGCCGTTTAGACACGACACTATCGGGTAGGAAAAAGACGCAAGGGATTCTTTGTTTCCAAGTATTACTCTCCGTGGGACTCGATTTCCACGGGTCATAGTCGCTTTGCGAGACCAGGAGCACATTGATCCGGAACCCTCCTCTTCTCCCTGGTTGGGTGGCCCCGTTGCTCTCCCAACTCCCACCAATTACCTTGTGAAGGGTTCAAGCTGCCTGGTTTGGGCATTCTTCACCCATCCACTCATATTTTCCTTTTTCTCTCTGCCTCTGGTTCTTGCCAATCCTTCACCTTTACGAATCTTCCTTTTCTGACTCGCACCCACATTGTCCTCCCAGAAACGGGGCAGAGCGTCCCTCTCCACAAAATCTAAAATCTTTTTACCCCAGCTCGCACGGATACCAAGAAAGGTGGCTTCGTATTTGGCTTCCTTTTGCCGGAAAGCCATAGGAAAATAAAGGTCGACGCCGCCATGTCTAGGTTTGACCAGCTGACCACCCCATCCCTGACTCTTCCCGATCATGATCACCACCAGCCATCTGCCGTTTGCCAGTCCGATCGGCTGCCCTACCGAGGAGGCAGAGTATTCAGGGACCTCCTGCTCGCCAAATGATAGAGCTGAATAGTCAAATTGTCTCAGTGAGCCTCGCCATCGTCATAGGCAGGCCCGACGAAGAGGCCTGATCTCTAAATGCAACAGACGCGTTCCACGAGCCAACAGTCGTGATCAATGACCTTGTTCTATCATGAACGGCCAACCTCTTTAAGCGACATACATTGGTTAACGTGGTCTTGTAGCCGTGCTCACCCGATAACGGCCCATACATCGCACCAATTCTGTGGACAAAACTGAACCCTTGATGCGCGGTTGGACTCGCATCAGCATTCCGGGTGGCTCGTTGATAAGATCCAGCCAGCCTGACTTGACCAGTCTTGATTCTCATTAGTCCAAAGACCAAGAAGGAAGTCGAGACGCCATATGCGGGAACCCCCACTGTCACCATCCTGCCTAAGGGGTTTTGTTTCCTCCTCCAGGTCAACAAAACGTCTTATATACGACAGACTCTAAGAATGAAGCCCACTCTAGACTACTTGTCCATGGACGCTCCTCTTAGGTCAGCTTGAATCTGTCAGAAACCGTCGCCATGATTTATGGTCGCTTACAGGTAGCGGCCCTGCCCCCCTTTCCCCAACACAATAATGTCTGTCGACTCAGCGGTCGGCTGAGCGTGCTCGACGACTCCATAAAACAACGCTCCTTTGACACCGTACAATTATGTTTCAGAGGTCAGTCAGTCCGGGAAAACTTCCCCAAGCCAAGGTCTAAAACTTGAGACAACAGGGGTTATTACTTCGTCCGTGGGTTACAAGACCGGTCTCGAAGATATCATCACCTTGACCGACATCAAAACCCCTTCCGACTTCCGACCCTGTTCTTCAACCAGCCAGAATGACTCGCAAAAGGGCCGCCATGCCGATTTCTACTTTGAATTGCCCACCCATGCATCCACCAAGGACGGCACCTTGCGTTCTCTCCCTCTGTCGGCCACCATCTCCGTTAATACGAGCCCGGCCCCAAACACGGCCATGAACGACCGACCAGTCATCCGCGGCGAATGCGAAGTGTCTTACTGGGTCGAGGCGCAATTCCGCCTCGCAGGCAAGCAAGTCGGAATTCTGAGCAGACATGTACAAATCCCCTCACTTTACCCTTGTCTCCGAGCCTCGATTTCCAGAGGTCACCCGCTCACAATGCACGCCAAGCCCGATTTTCTCACCCGTTGTAAGTTTCAAAAGAATCCCGATCTTTCAATCACTCTGCACGAGCCAGAAATGATCATGGAATGGAGGACCACGACCGGAAAACGACACGTAAGCCTCCCCTTAGCCATAGCCATGGACATGCAGCAACAAACCTCGGATTGCAATTCGATCGACCCTCGGCAATCATTCCAATGCTCCGTGGAAGCGAAATGGGAAGTGAACTCACGTTTCTCCAATGTGCCGGTGCACTCGAACACGGAGAGGCTGAAGTGCTCCGACGTAGTGTACAAGACGACACTTGCCTCGTCGCAGAAGGCGAATGTCCTTTTCCGCCCCTTACCACATTACGATGGCAGCAGAGACTCTCGGAACCAGAACGCCAACAACCGGACAAGCTCAATCTCATACACCGCGACGTCACAAGTCGACCTCTCTGTCCCGAACGCGGTATCCCAACCTTCTCTGTACTGGGGCCTTCTGTCTAGAACCTACACGTTAGATCTATCCCTGCACTTTCACGGCGTCCAAGGCGCGCCCAATTACAATCTGCACCGTAAGATCCCATTGTCGGTGTTCACGTATGGGTCGAAAGCGGACGATGCCCAGAAAGATCAAGTCGTCGTGGACGTCGCTGAGGCAGACTCGGGCTCGGGCTCGGACTCGGAATCTGACGCCGACAACAATGTGGATGATCTGCTGGCTTCAAGAGCAGCGGACCGAGTACAAGAGCCAGTACGAGCCCAGGCACGGAGGCAAAGGACCGTGAATCGAACCCCCCCACCGCCGTATTTTCGATGATCGAGCTAGAATTGTGGCCCTGAGAAAATCAGCTCCATCACACGGCACACCCACACGCTACAGATCGACCTGGTCTGACCCTTTTCTCCACTGGAGAAGTGATATGGATGCTAAGCGTGATTACAACAGGTGTGACGCAGACAGCGCAAAATCCCACAGCCGAACGATCCAATTGACGCCGGATTATCACATCATCACGCTTCATCTCCGTTCAACAAGTCGTCCCGGCCGCCAGTCGGCCAGTCACGTGCCAGCATGATGTCTCGGAAAGAGATAGATATCGTTTCTCAATAAAACGACTGGCAGCGACTTAGAGTTTTGATCAACAATCTATCTCCGACGACACATATATATACCACGTGAATTAAAACGAAAACCGTCATCCTACGTGTTTAATCCGTGATCCTTATCGGGTTGTTATCCAACTTGGAAGGCTCCAGTCAGAAATTTTCTCGCGCGAGTTGGAGCGGCGCGGTCACAACCTCGGAGGACTCGCCTGGTACATAGGTTGTATATGTACGCGGGTTACCTATTTGGAAGCGGCCGAAGCCTAGGGGGTCCTTAACCCATAATTGGTGAAGGTATATGCGCCCCCTGCCGTGGCCGAACGGCTATGCATCCACCGATTTCATACACTCGGTGCATCCTCAATGCAGAGCGCTTCACGATGTCTTCACAGCCCCATGTCTGATGAAGAAAAAGGAGAAGGGCACCGTCTCGGCCTCGCTTACTTACCCTTAACTCTGACAGGCCAGAGCCAGAAGCGAAAACGTTCAGGCAGAACTTTTGCCGCGCCGGCGAGGAGGAACCTTGGCATCGTGTCATTCTTTCATTTGTACCCAGACAAATGCAGAGGTCAGTGGCCAGCCGATATTATGGATTGGGCGTGGGTCGGAATCTGGTGTGGTGTCATATATGGGGGTCATGCATGCTGCTTGATACCTGCACTTGGACTGGCGCCAAGTACGACCCGAAAGTATATATATGTCACATTGTCCCTCCCTAGGATGCAGATGTGCGTACTTCATCCAGTCAAACGGGGCCGGATGGTATCATCATACCCGATGCAGGGGGATGTGTTAACGTGTTGGCGGCAACGCTCGACGTATGTCGAAAGGTAAAGGCGCGAGGATGCAATTTCACAAAGAGGAGAGCCAGGATGTCCAGGCTCGGAGAACAGGCACGTTAGAGTCTGTCACGGTTAAGGGAATATAGAAGTGCATTCTGTCATCCCGGACATAGACATAGACATAGACGTAGATGGAGATGGAGAACGCAAGAGCGTGGATCGAAATGATTCTTTTCTTTATTGTATACTGCTTGAGAAATGTCTTTTATCTTCTTTTGAGCCGGGTTTGCTCGTCTCGGCTCTCACCCATCACTCCTTGCCTTGCAAATGTGTAAAGGGGTCAGCGAGGAGTGAGTGGGGTGTGTGAACCAGGGCCGACTGACGGGTCCATCTCGTTTCTTCTTCAGTCGTGTCTGTTCAGCGAGATTGGAGCGCATTGGACTTGATTGGATTAGGGGTTGAGAAGAGGATTGAAAGGAAAAAAAGGTTACAATCGAGCGGAGCGGAGCGGAGCAGCGTTAGAGCAAGAGAGTGATAAGCTAGCTAGCTGCTGGCGGAAATTATTGGGTCTCATCGTCAATGAATCGAGAGTGTCGAGTCGTCGCGACTATCGGCTATCGATCGAGTGCTTGTTCCTGGCACTGCACGTAACATAAACGTCAGCCTGAACCCCGGTGAAAGATACTTGATGCTTACCATTTGCCAATACGCGCCGCGCCTCCTCAACAACTCACCATGCGTGCCATGCTCAAGAATCCTCGAGCCACGACCGACTTCACTCTCGCCAAAGACGAAAATTACATCTGCCTTCTGGATGGTCGCTAGCCGATGCGCGACAGCAATCACCGTCATACTGCACTGACCGACCAGGCGCTCGATGGCGGCCTGGACGAGCTTTTCGGACTGCGAGTCCAGACTTGACGTGGCTTCGTCGAGGAGTAAGAGTCGAGGATTCCGCAGGAGTGCGCGGGCCAGGCAGAGTCGCTGCTTCTGGCCGCCGCTCAGCGAACTTTGCGCGTTGATGCCTAGGGCGGTCCCGTAGCCGTCGGGGAGGGAGATGATGAAGTCGTGGATCTCGGCATCTTTGCAGGCTTGTTCGATTGTGTCATCGGCGACTTCTGACGGGTTGAGTCCAAGAGTTAAATTCTCACGGATGGTCCCGTCGAAGAGTTTCGGTTCTTGCGCGACGAGAGACAGGGCGCGGCGGTAGGATGATATTTCGATCTCGCGGACATCTTGGTCATCGAATAGGATCATGCCGGATGTTGGCTGGTAAAAGCGCTCGAGAAGGGAAATCACAGTGGTCTTGCCGCAGCCGGATGGACCCACCAAGGCAATGAATTGTCCGCTTTCGATGGACAGATTGAGGTTGCGATAGATAGGAGCATCGCGCGTCGGGTATTGGAAAGCGACGGATTGGAATTCGATTTTGGCTCCGGCTTTCGTGTCGGTTGGCGGTAGACGGTGGCCTTTGCTCGTGATTTTCTCTCTCCCCATCACTTCGGCTCGAAGTCCGAGAATTCGATTCGCTGCCGCCGTGGCTTGGGCGATATTTGGTGCGACGCTGAAAAATTGGCCGGCACCTTGTGCTCCGAGGACAATGGCGATGTAGACGACGAAGTATTGGACTGGGTTGTATTCGCGAGAAGCTAAAAGTTGGCCTCCATACCAGAAAGTCAGAGCCATTCCACAGAGCTCAATGCTATCCGAGAGTGCAAAGACCAGAGAGGCATACGTGGCCTTGCGCGTTGATTTTCGGATCTGGTCTCGTAAGAGTTGAGAGTACTTGCGGATGATGGCATCTTCCATCGTCAACGATGCCACCGTTCGAAAGGCTCCAATCGCCTCGGTCGCAAATTGGGAGCTGTGCTCGAACACTTGAGCATTCCATTCCTCGAACTTCAATTCGAATTGGATGCGGACGGATGCGGCAATCCAAATAACCGGCATGACCGAGAAGAAAGTCACCAGGGTCAATTTCCAACCGAATGAGAAGGCAATGGCGACACTTCCGGTCATGTTGAATATGGACACTAGAGGAAATACTCCGTTCAGACCAAGTAGTTCCTGGAGCTGCTTGTAATCGGAGGACAGGCGAGACATCAAGGATCCGGATGCGTTGGCCTCGGCGTCAAAAAATGATACCGGGTTTCGCAAGATGTTTCGGAAGTTCTCACGTCGATATGTCGATGAGACATACTGTATCGGTCAGAGCAAGCACGAGAGACGTCCTCGGACGTTCTAACTTACAACAGAGAGATGGTTGGAGCCGAATCCCAGGTTGAAATAGCACGTACTTATGCACAGAGCGAGGACGAAGAACATCAAGGACCAGAAATCGCCTCGTTCCTTCAGCTTCTCTTCGGTGAATTGGAACACTTCAACCAATTTGGCAAAAATCCAGGCCTGCAGTGAAAAGGCGGCTGTTTTCCACAGTCAGTTCACGGAGGATTAGAGAGGAACGCATGACATCTTACAGCCCGCTCCCATCGCTCCGGCCACGATCAGCACATAAAGCTTCCAATGCTTTCGTTGTTCGTACAAAAATCGGCCAACCGAAGCAAAGAATCCTTTTTGCTCGTACGTAGGGATAGCATCTTCAGCATCCTTCTTCGTCGATCCGGTTGGTTCTTTCTGTTCCAAACTTTCGAGACAGGCAATTTCATCGTCTGCGGTCGGTGCCGGGGCCGATTCAGCCTCAAGCTGTTGAGCATGGACAAGGCCTGCATAGAGACCGTCAGGAATGGACAGAAGATGCTCGTGAGTCCCTTCTTCCATCTTGCGGCCGTCACGCATGACGATGATATGATCAGCTTGTCGGACGGTGGACAGTCGATGGGCGATCACGATCGTGGTTCGATTTCGAGAAACGCGGTCCAGCGCTTTCTGGACGATTCTTTCTCCTCGAACATCAATCGAACTGGTTGCTTCGTCCAAGATCAGAATGGCAGGTTCTCTGATGATACTCCGGGCAATCGCAAGACGTTGTCGTTGACCGCCACTCAGCTTAATGCCACTCTCCCCGACTTTGGTGGAGTATCCCTATGATTGGTTTAGGAGTTGTGAACTCGTTTTTGGATGGGGGCAATTACATCTGGAAGTTGGTCGATAAATTCGTCCGCGAAAGCTTCTTTGCAGGCTCTTTTCACCCGTTCTTTCTTGGCCGCTTCGTCTTCGTTCTCCCATGGCGTGCCCACCAGTCCGAAAGACACATTGTTGAAGACAGTGTCATTGAACAAGAACGGTTCCTGCTGGACAAGCCCGATTTGCGATCTCCACCATTTGAGGTGGATCTCCGTGATGTCACGACCTCCGATCGTGATCATGCCCTCGTTCGGGGTCGGAAGCTCTGGAGGATCATCCTTTTCGGGCGGCGAGTCGTGATTCGGCGGCTCCGTGTCCGGTTCGGTGGACTTGGCCGTCTCGGTCGTGGTCATTTTCAACTCATACCAACGCTCCAGCAACGCCACGATCGTACTCTTCCCCGAGCCCGATGGACCGACCAAAGCTGTCGTCTTGCCCTTGCGAATCCGCGCATTGAACCCCTTCAGAACTGGAACATTCGCCCGAGTGGGATACGAAAAGAACACGTCTTGGAGTTCAATATCGTCATGCGGGGAGACATCTGGCTCGATCAATCCTTCGTACGAGATGGTATCGGCATCAATCATCGAGAAAAATTCGGTGGATGTACTGATAGCTTTGGTTATGGCCATGACCGGCGTCACCACGGAACCTAAGACGCCGACGACGATCAAGACGGAAAAGAAGACACTGGGGATCCAGTTAGGAGAAACAGAGAGACGGCCACGCCGGCGATTGGCTCACGTGATGACGGTGCTGATGCTCCCAATATGACCCTCACGAAAAAGTTTGAGGCCAAACCAGAAAGCCAATGCGAAACTGCAGTACATGGCGAAAAACATCGGGGCCAGCTGCAGACCAATCTGGGGGGACATGGCAAGTCCATGCCTTTGTGAATCGTCAACGTGGGAGAAATACTTTTCGGTCAAAGTCGGTTCTGCGCCCAACGAGAAGACCGCTCGAATCGAGCTAAACACCTCTGCCGCTATTGATGCCGCCTTTTCATTTGCCTTTTCGACCTTTTGGAATCTTTTAAGGACAAATGGCGTGGTGATGCTGTAGACCACGAGCACGAAAAGCAATGCCGAACTCGTGACGAGGGTGAGCGCCCACGAATATCTGAAGGCGATGGCATAGGCGGCGATCGTGAGAGCCATGGAGCTCAATAGGGCGTGGAGTCTGTCCGAGATACTCATTTGGATGGTATTGGCGGAACTGGTCACAGTGTTGGCCACCGTCCCGGTGGATACCTCATCGAGCTTCTTGATCGGCTGGGCGAAGAGGGATGTGATGTAGGAGAGTCTGAGTTTGGCCGAGATGCGAAGTCCTGTCGTACGAAAGCAGAACTGTTCTTGTCATTTTCCTTCCCACGGCAACGCAACACGGTCCCTTCAGATGCTCACCATGGAAATATAGGTCAGGACGAATTTCCCAATGAAGAGATACACCAGGTAGAGTCTAGAATGTTTCATCAGTCCCTTCGATGCCGAAATCCAACGCTGAAGGCGTACGAGAATTGGTTCACCGTTGATTTGAATTCGCCCTCAGTCACGGAGCTGTTAGGTAGAAAGTAGTCATTGAAGTTGCCGACCAGGTGTCCAAAGACGATGTTCATTAACGGTAGTGCCTAGTTGATATCAGAGGTGTATTTTCATGATGCCCCCTCTGCGTACAGTGCCGGCACCAAGCGAAGCCGCCAGACCAACAAGAAGAGCAACCCCATCTGTGGTCGACCGATGAGAAAGGATTCGCTGTGAGGGTATATGAGTACGTCAGAGGGTATCGAAAAGGGAGGGGACTCTGACCCAGTAGTTGGTGACCGGAGCTTTTTCGATCTTGTCCTTTTCCGTCTCTTTGATGTCGATGGCCGTATCTTCAGCGACTCCATTCGCAGGACCTTTGGCCTCGACGGAGTGCGCGTGGTCCGCAGAAGCGCTCATGTTGGACCTGGGCGACTACGTTGAGGAACGCGTGGAGTCAAGGTGCTGGATAAGCCATATTTATCGTGAAACCGCAAGAACCACTGAGTCCAGTCATGAAGGGATATTATTCTGGTCGGCTGTGAATGATGCACCCCCCAACGTCCCCCACCAAAAAGCAAAAGTCCAAGGAGTTCGAGAGTCAAATGCTTACCGGGCGTTGCGTATTTCCCCGGATGGTTAGTGTGCAGGCCCACCTAGTCACATGCATGACTCACTGCCATTGTGACGAAAGGAAATACGAATACGGATACCGCCATTGGCTGTTTGTGGGGATTGTTTGATTGACGGAGCACTGGGATAATGTCTGAAACAGTGCTGCCTGGTTCGAGCGGTGGATGCCCCCTTAGCACTCGTAGGCGATGCTTGATATACCATACTACATTGCTTTGCCCAACACATTCCGCCGTCCAAATCCATTGCCAGAGGCCCCGTCATCCATCAATAAATATATGTAAACTCATCATTCTGACGATCCGTCAAATCCAAGAATGCGTTGTCACCCAATCTTTGGCCGCCTTCGGTCTCATCCATGGCAACATATTGGTCCTCCATCGAATGGTCTTTGATCACGGCTGTCTTGCCATTCTTGACTCTCTTTCTCGATTGGAGCTTATTGAGGAACATTAAATTGGCCAGCTGGATGAAGATGACCGCGACCATGGTCACGAAGATGGCCAAAACTTTGCGCAACCCCGGGTGATAGGCCGGCGCATCCTCCTTGCTGAAGAGCAGGGGTCCGATGATATTGCCCGAAGAGGAACCAGCATTGTACAGGGACATGATGACCGATTTCTTCGTACTGCCGGCCGTGTTTCCGACAATCCACGAGACAATGAGAGGATTGCCTCCGAAAAGGAAGGCCAGGAGGTAGTACGCCACCAAAAGGCCGGCGGTCTCGCCGGATGTGCGCGGCAGGACGTACAGCACGGCGAGACCGGCAATGACAGGAAGCATCAACGCAGCCAGGACGACGGACTTGACTTTGGCTTTTTGTGCGGCGTACGAGGCGAGAAGGATGACCAGCACTTGCATCACGCCAAATGGGATATTGAGCAACGAGGTCTTGTACTTGTCGAAGCCCACCCCCTTCAGAATGAGGGGACCGAAGGTGTTGGTCACGGCGGCGCCCACGTTGAGAAGGAGGGACAATCCAATCCAGAGGTACGTCTTGGGCTCCCATGCGAGTTCCGCGATGTGACGCCATTTGAATTCGCGGTTGCCCGTCCCGGTCTGATTGGCACGGAGACGTTCAATGGCCTGTGCCTTCTCGTGCTCGGTCAAGAAGCGAGCCGACGGAATATCATCGTCTAAGAACCACCACACAATGGGTGCGGAAACGATGGTGACCAGGCCGACAAACAGGAAAATGATTTGCCATTCGGCCAACACATCGGAAGGAATGTGCCCCAAGCCGTATGAGAGTGCGGATGCCGCGATCGTGGCCAGACCGTTGGTTCCATACCACGCCGCAACACGGATGGGTTGCTCTGCGCGACGATACCACTGACTGGTGATCACACTGAAGAGCGGAAGACACCCGGCTTCAAACAATCCCAAGAAAAAACGGGCGGCAATGAGAGAGCCGTAATTGTGGCACGCCGCCATGGCGGCTTGAGCAATTCCCCATCCCAAGCAGAGTGATGGCATCAAAGTTCGATGGGGAACCTTGACAATCAGGAACGACGAGAAGGGTTGCCAGGCGAGTTGGGCAATCGGCGCGATCGAGCCCACAAATGAGTATTGGTCGCCCGTGAGATGTGTGTCTTCCTGGAGACCGAAAACTGCGCCGTAGCCGAGAACGGATTTGTCGAGAATCTGGAGGAAATAGACCCAGACCAGGATGGTGAGGATGACCCGATCGGTCTTTCTTCTTATCCGTTTGTTCTGGATGGACGGATTAATATTCACATCGACATGTGGTCGGTGTTCCACGTACATCTTCCTCGGTGAGCTCAACTCGTTGATCTCCAACAATGGCGAGAGCTCGGTCGCCATGTTTCACGGAGACTCTCCGTTCGACGATCTCTTTGGAGACCGGCCCAGACTCCACATCTTCGTCGTGAGCCATTCGAACAGTCTTTTCGTCCAAGGCGGCCATGGGGAATGGAGAGGGAGATGACCGGAGATTCTCGCTTTGCCCTGTGTCTCGGGCGTAAGGCCAGTGGTCTACGTTGGAGAGAGAGATACGTCGGAGAGAGCTGGCGGACAGGACAGATTTTATACGGTTGGGGGAGCAGAAGCCGGAGCATCAGAAAGTTGATAAATAATGATGTGGGGTCTGGGCAAACATCATTCCACCTTCCAAATCAATTGAAACTGGATGGAATGCGAAGAGAAGCGTGGACATGGTATCCGGGTTTTGAAAAAGAGCAGGACCAGGGTTTTTTCGCGGGCCGGGTAATGAAAATGATAAGCCGTCGAGAGGCAAACTGACTTGGAGGTGGACATGATGCCGCCAGGAAAGTTGCAACCCCGCAAATGAACTGACTGATCGGCAATTGAAAAGGCTATTGACTCCCTCATAGCCTTTTTGGGCCGTTCAGTGCTTTGTATTTCTGCTTCCCCGCCGGCTGAATTTCAGCTCGCTTCCAATAGATGGTCAGTCCGAGTTTTAATCGGTTAAGCCCCCCTGGTAAAGACTTGGCACTGTGCCTGTTCTCTACCCGCGGTGCGCACTGAGTGGGGGTTGTCCGCCCATCCTCTCTTCCCCCACGACTTGCACTCTCAATTTCGCAGCTCTCGGTCAAAAATCCCATTTGGAATCCGAGGGTGCCTGATACCCTCCAGCTTTTATTTTTGATATATAGCCTCACGCCGTCTCCATATTTTTCAAGGTGTTCTCCGACCATACCCCGTTTCAACCGCGTCGAATCGGCCTTCCGTGGCGTATTTCAAACTTGTCGACATTGACCCTGAGCCCTTCTTTTCGGATTCTAGAAGCTGACTCTATCT
This sequence comes from Rhinocladiella mackenziei CBS 650.93, assembly GCF_000835555.1. NCBI lineage: Eukaryota > Fungi > Ascomycota > Eurotiomycetes > Chaetothyriales > Herpotrichiellaceae > Rhinocladiella > Rhinocladiella mackenziei. The sequence continues at coordinate 1,583,059 of NW_013550597.1, forward strand.
AGACCACTCCATATTCTTTCGTCCACCTCAAATGCTGTCTCAAATGCCGTTGCCGAGCTCCTCATGTGCCGATCGTATCACCTCTATTCGACAATAAGGTTTCCTGGCGAACGCGGATCTAAGCGAGTCGACCTCGTTGGACCCATTCCCAATATCTGATCTTGTATGATCATTCAAACAAAGTGAATATGTGGAATTGCATACGAGTAATCGGTCCGTGAGTCACAGAATAGCAATAACCGTGCAGGTTGGCGTCCTGAGGTATGGCTGAACTCTATCACTCAGGGCCAGGTGAACGTATTCTGGCATGCTCAGATTGAGTCTCGTTCGGAGCACAGAAGGCTCGAATTTAAGACATTGATCCCCCCAGCGAAAAGAGCCTTGTGAGAACTTCATCCGGCGCCCAGGAGCTTCGTGGTGGAGATGTCTTCTTGATGCCTTATGTCAGTCTTAATGAGTCCAGATGCAGGTCCCCCTCATCAAATGCTAGTGGAGTATCGACATCTTAGACGGAGGGGGGATGAGATGATCATAACAGCTGATAGCGTGGATCAGGTGAGAATTGTACAGATCAAAGGGTGAGAGTCACCCAGGCAGCAATAGAAAGATTGAGCAGACGTACGGGAGAGAATGGGAAGGCTGTCTACCGCCCCCCGGGGGTCCGGTTGGACGGTCTCAAAAAGCCTTCAATACCCAAATTTTCCGCGAACCCGACATTTCCAATCAGGAGGATGGGTTTTCCTCTTTGCGCTAAAATCTCCCTTTCTTTTTTTTTTACCGTTCTTCATCCACTTTCTTCCCCTTCCAGACCCTTCTCTCCCACTCCTCCCAATCAAAGACTCCAGTGCCCTCCATCCACTCGCCCGGCGCTCTCTGTTCAACCACCACGCCCTCCTTGTCCTTGAAAAACACCAAGCCTCCCGGAGCCTTTCTCAGGGGATTCCCTTCTCCCTCGCCCGACCTGCCCACCGGTCCGATGTCGAACCCACAATTCTGGTAGAACCGCTCCTTTCCGTCCGCAGCTATCACGCTCGTTGCGATGCCTTCTTTGCGTGCTTGCTCCAACCCCCACGCCACCAGGGCACGACCGGCCCCTTGATTCTGATAAGCTGGATCTACGGCCAAGCATTCCAAATACCATGACTCGGCACGGGGACCGAGCCAAATATGGTCGAGGTAGTGGTATGATTGTTCGATGATGTCTTCGTCTGTGGGTGAGGCGGCGCGGTTGGGAGAGAAGAAGTTAAGGATACGCATGGAGACTGAAGTCAGGGGGCTCAGCAAGCGTCCTGTTTGTTGTTGGAAAGTCAGTCAGAGGTCTTTCAAGGACGGTCAAAGTCCCGAGGCTATGTTGAGAGGGAAGAATGGAAAAGTAGTCGAATACCAGGAGCACAGCTGATAGGTCAAGTAGACTATCAGGACGCTCGTCTCTCTCTCACAAGGCTGTAGTACGTTTCCCCCCACCCCCGGGGTTGGGGTGAGCCCAGTCCCGCCCGAAACACCATCGCCGAGTGCCATATTCGATCATTTAGCTGCATGACTTCGTTGGTCCACGTTTTATCCCGGAAGGGGTTTTCTCAATCAAGCTCTTGGTCGTTTCACCATCGGCAACGGAGACCTAGGCGACGAGAGAAGTTCACAAGCCTGTCCGCTGCATGTCGATGCGGAAGGTATTTTCTCGTTCTCGTGCGGTGCTTTCTGCATCCGGCACACCCTGAGGCGATGTCACTGGCTTCCCGCGGCAAGAACAAGCAAAGCTTGTGGTTGCAAAGCGACTAAGGGGGGCATTCGCTGACATGACTCTTGAGCCCTCCATCTAGAGGGCTTGAAGCCGACCGGATCGCCTGGACGCCATCTATTGTGTTCACCCAACCCGAAGAGCGTGTGAAGAAGGATGAACCGCAGGAAAACCCCCGCCGCACCCAAAAACAGAGAAGAAGGACGAGGGAGACGAGCGAGAAGTAAAGATTATGCAAAGAGAAACAAGAAATTTCAATCGCACTTACGCAAATCCCACCATGCGAGGTCCCAGCCCGCGGCATAGTTCTTCCTCCGACTAGGGCCAATACGACTCCAGTGCGCGAACCCGGTAATGATTTCCCTCTGCGTGGCTATCCCTGGGCTTGGATTACGACTATCATCGACATCTACAGTCTCGGTAGCCACGAGAAACACATCGTTCCACTTCCAGAAGTCGACCACGAACCGACGATACCAGTACTTGTCGACATCAAACGGGTATTTCGCGCGGTATGGGTGAATCAGACGGCCGAAGAGGACGTCGTCCCAGAAGGCGAGACGGCAGATGCGCGCAGCGCAGCGGAGGTCAGAGAACCGCGCGCGTCGAATGGTGAACGGACGAGATGTGGAAAGAGTTGGCACTGGTGCTGATGCTATAAGGGACATGCTTGCGGTGGGATACTGGTGTCAATCCTGCTTAGGGCTGACGCTTCCACCCTCCACGCCTTCGTGTGAGAATTGATGCCAGGAACCTGGATGTTTTCTCTGCTGACCGTCGGTGGAGTGCAGATGCAGAACGAAAACGAGGCTGCTGGGGACTTGAACTTAGAGGTTGTCGTTGGGCAGAGGGATCTGATGGGACGACAAACGCAGCTGGGTGACGTTGGGCATGGCGCTCCGTATTTGGAGAGGTCTTGGCTTCTTCCTCAATCACTTATCCGTGGGATGGTATTTGCTGATCTTGAGAAAGATCGAGTTTGTAGCTGGTGGGGCTGCTGCTGGAAGGAAGAAACAGTCCTCGTGACGATTCCCTTTTCCCAGGTGCAGACGCCTGGATCTTCTTGAACTTTCTAGGAAAATTTGTTGTTCGGTCGATGGCTAGCGCTACACCAAGTCCTCGTCAGCTACCTAGCTGTCTCAGGGAACGGGGATAAATTCTCTTGATCGCGCCAGTAAACCGTTTCAAATCTCTCTCACGTTTGGCTTGCTCTTTCTCTGCAGACTGAATATGACTAACTCCGATTTAACAGAGACGAAAAAGCACGTGCCAAACGGGGCATAATTTCGCAACCCCTGATCCTTGCCCGACTATGCCTTGTGTATGCGCGTAAAAGAGGCGACGGGGGGTTTGGGGTAAAAGCTCAGCCTTAGGGCCGCAGTGAGACACTGTGGCGTGGTTGGTGAGTTTGATTTGGAACAAAATCATTTATCAACCTTGAACCTCGCAAACATCCTCCTACTTGCTTGGCCCCGTGCACAGCAACAGTGACGAGACGAGTGATGCAATGCTGAGAAGCTGTGATGGTGATGAACCTGGCAAAGTGTGACAACCATGACAACGAGACACTGAGAAGTAAAAATCTAGGCAGCATCGATGTGCTTTCCCCACGCTAACAGTTGTCATTTTTGTTTCCCAAAAAAAGAAAAAAAAGGAAAAGAAACAAGCTCTTGTATCGTCTAGGTCAAGTCCAGCATGGCGACGATCTGATGGCCCATCGCTTCCAAGTTCCCGGCGGGGGCAAGATTATTGCCAATCCAACCGTCTCTTGGACTCGACGGCGCGCCAGATCCAGTTAGGAGGGGAGCCTAACACCCGTCAGGTAAACAGTCTCTTCGGGCCCAGAGCATCAGGGGAATCCAGGTGCCGATGAACGCCGCCCAATATCTCGAGTCGACTGAGGTGGACATTGGATATGATGGATAGAAACGAGAGTGAGCGAACAAGGCCGAAAACAGCGACCCTTGCCCGTCGCGAGTGGGAAAATTCTCATCGCCATTGCTTCAAGGAGCAGTGTGTTTTCCTTCCCATTCGTATATGTGCCGCGGACTGATAATACTGTATGTGTCTAAGATATACCAGATATTTCATTCACCTGGCCCAGTCTTGTAAAGGTTTTTCCCCCTTGTCGGTTTTCGATCCTGATCTTATTCAAACGACGCCACATACTCTAAGTCCCGTGTATACCTGTAGTGCAGCACGCCCCAACGTTAGATCCTCTAGTAAATACCGAGTTCGTAGGTTGGATGGTCCACGATCATCCGCCCAACAGACAGATAAATCTTAAACCGCACGTGGCTCGGTCTCATAGTGGACTTTCCACTGGACATCCTTGCGAATGATGTGATCTTGACTCCCTCCACTCTCGATGGACTCTTGATCCCTTGCCGTGGCCGTAGTGACGGTGTTACCATGGCGCATTTGTTGAGGCAGCGTCGCCTGTCCTTCGATATCATTGTACGACCTATTGGCAGATCTGGACTTGGAGGTACCCTTTCCCTGGACGGATCCAAGCTCATATCCACCACCGTTGCTCCGACCATAACGTCCCGAACCGTACAATTGCGTGGTTGAGGGGTCGAGTCGGATGCCAAAGCCGCTGCTGAAGCTCTTGACGAAGGACTTGAGGTTCGGAATGGTGGCGGAGATCAGGGACCAGCAGAGTTGCACTTGTTGGAGGACGAGGACAGGGACCAGTGCGATGCCCGGATTGCTGGAGTTGGTGTAGTCGGAGACAAATTTGAGGTGGACGATAGATACCGCCGCCACACTGCGAACGTGAGAAGCCTGTGGCAGAGCAAAAAAATTGAGGGGGCAATACTTACGGCAAACGGAACGCAAAGGCGAGGATAACCTGCAATTTCAGCGCAAAGGCCAGTTGAACGGGCAGGACATTGAAAGTCGAGATGAGCACCAGGATACATTCTGTAGCCACGTCGAATGCGGTGATTAGTTGCCAGCGCAGAAACTGTGTGAACGCACCGATTAATCCATCTTTCTCATATTCCGCCGATGTCGTCGGTGGAGGTGCCTACCTGGTGTGAACATTGTGCATCATCAACGCGAATGAAATATGCCACGGAACAATTGAGTGAAAGGGCCACGACGGACAAAATCCCCCACAGAGCCATTGCAGCAAGAATGGCTAAGCAGGTCCAATAGAGGATTTGCGAACGAGTGTGGCTTTGCGCTTTAGGTCCGCTCAAATTAAACAGTCTCATCATCAGGCAGAGGGTTGATGCTTTGGCCGCCGCGGCGGAGAGAATGAAGAGTATTTGACCGGCGAAGGCGGCCTGGACACACAGATAACAGAATCAACACACACACACACACATGACATAGGTTGCTGGGGGCGCGGTGCTTCCTTACTTTGCTCGCCATTTCCAACTCACTTTCTCGAAGAAGATCTTGTGTTTTACCCAAGCCATGGTCGAGGCCAATGATCACGGCCACAACTTCTCCGACCTGAATTGTCTAGATATACGATTAGTGGTGGGGACTTGGGCATGAATGGGGTCTATTTGACTGACGGTCGCGGCGAACGCCAAATAATCGTCCACTCCGTACATTTTCCATCGCAAATGGCCTCTCAATGCCAAAGTGATGACCGAATAGACTAGGCAGAGGAGAGCGGCGATCCAAACAGACCCAGCATGATCATCTGGGGTGATGGGAGAGAAGCGATTTTCATCCAGAACGCTCGTCATGTTGAACTTCTGATGACGGTGAACGAACGTGAAGAACAACCGGAAGAGGATACAAGATATGGGGATGTAGATGTGGACGTGGCTATGGATAGACTGCTAGACAGCAGATCGAGGTCCGTGATGTCGATCAACTAGGATAGTCGGATTGGGGACCCTACACGGTCTTCCCCCATGTCTTTGCAGATGAATCTGACAGGGAACTGCGTCAAACCCAGGCAAGGCGCCGTTACCCCCTCGAAATTCGAAATTTGGCTTCCGTTTGTTTCACAGGACAGAGTTCAGAAGCCCAAATATGGATGGATGGATCGGACAGAAAGTTTGTCCTTGTCCTATCCAGGAAGAGGTTCACCCTAAAAGCATCGTCCCCGGCACCCAGGGTCGGAACTTGAATTGTGTGGCTTCTCGATGATACACTTGGCACGGCAATTCGTTGAAGCAAGAACAAGCCGTCCGGTCTTTTTCGAAGCAACCACAACGGTAAGGGAAATCAATGCCCGCCGTAGTTTCCTGTGAAGAGAGAAAAGGATGCAAACTGCCAGACACCTTTCAGGAAGCGAAGTGACAGACAAACTTAGTGGACGCCCACAGCAATGGCTTTGTCGATCACTTTATTGAAAAAAAATGCCATACGGACTTCCGATAGGCACATTCTGTAGAGAAGGTTGGCCGAATCAGACTTCCTAACGAAAGTTGCAGAATATCTGGATCAGCTGCCAGTGATGGTTTTTTGCGCTCCTTGGACCCTGAACGGTGTCATCTACCAAGTTGACAGATGTCGACCGGACGCTGCCCGTAGCAAAACCCTTCAGCTGGGGAGTGGATGACAGCCGTGAAAAGTGTGGCATGATATCTTGCCCGTTGAAGATGTTGTTAGAGGGTGCGTACGGGCTCGGCCAGCCTGCAGTAGCGTGGAGTGTGTAGTGGCAAGGGTCCATTAGCGTCATCACAGAAGCATATCCCTTAAGAATGAAAGCCTCTTGGATAGTCGCCCTTTTTGCTTGTGTCAATTGATACGGGAAATATCTAACGCCGCTTCCTCAAAGGCTCAGGGGAGACAGTTGACAAGATACATTTTGCCAGTTGATTCGACGCCGCTTACGCAAATACGTCCGGAGGAATCATCGCTTCTTCGGGGTTTCGATGCAGATAACTGGCTCTCTGGATCGCGCAGGGTCCGAAGCCACTCTCCAGGAGAGATTTGAAACTGGATTCTGGATGGTTGAATGGTCTATGGCCTTTCCGGGTTAGACGTGCAGCAAACACTGGTACCAACTCGATAACTCCGGATATGGTCGTGGATCCGGCTTCTTGGATTCAGATCCTCTTGCGGGCCGCAAGGTTGACAGGGAGAGGTGCGGAATTCCATGTCCAAAGAACCCCCCTGAATAGACCCGACTCCTTGAGAAAAAGTTTGGACCTGTCTGGAGAAGGTAGATAGAGGAGAATAGGGTTGCAACAAACTCGGGAGTCTCGAGAACATGTGCCATGCAAGGACATGATTCGTGCCTGGATGCACCAGGGAACGGTGAACCACGAACCCCTTCCCCCCGCGCAGACGCAGATCCACTCCCGTCTTTCGGCGAGTGAACCGCCAGCGAATCTCGCTCGGTGCCGAACGGAAGTCCAGGTTTTCCCCTCGACCCCCTTGTTCCAACTCTTTCATCCCATGTCCTTTTCTTTTTCTCCCTTCGGCTGCTTGCGTCTGTCACATCAGTAGTGCCAAAAATGCCCAGGACGAGTCTGCGGGCTGTGAAAATGCCTCCGTACCAAGGCCCTTATCAGCAACCCCCAGTCCGTCGTCGATGAACGGAGTACGTTTTGGTATTAGCTAGCGCAATTGACAGCCTTTGTCGCAATGCTCCTTCGTCTATTCTGCTAACTTAGCGGTGCAGGGAGGTCTCTTCCATCCTCGCGAAAATCCTGGCGATGAAAAACAACACACACCTCTTGACGTTTCCTCCCTTGACTCAGACTTTGTTCGATTTGCTTATCACATTCTCCTACGTCTTTCACCAACTCCTGAATGCTTGACACGATCCCCCCAGTCGTGTGGCCCCTTGATGTTGCGCTGGTTGGACGACCTGTTGATACAGCGTTTCTCACGACCGCACTCGAGGCTTGCCACATCCATCCAAGAGATCCACTTTGTCACTAGCGTCAGTCTCCCCCGGCTTGATGTAAAGTGGGACCTATGGCCAAACCATCCTCATATATGCCAGGACAAAAGCCACCTCATCCAAACCACTCCTCTATTGGATCGCCTTTGCCAGCATTGGTTGGCCAAGTTGACAAGGTCTCTTCTCGCGCCGGAGAGGCGTGAGAAAGCTGTCCGACCGGCGTGCTTAGACTCGCGACGCCAAACCTGCGGCATCTCTTCCTCCGATGCAAGACTTGTCTTTGGTATTTTGACCATGTGCTCCAGAAAGCATGCTTGACACTTGACGGATCCATGCTTAATGGCCCTATTGATACCTTGAATTGGGCTTGCATTGGTCGTGTATCCAGGAGCTATGGATCCAGTCCCCTCGGTCGAAGTGAGTACCTTCGCTTAGGCTATCCTGGTGCTGGTGAAGATCTGCAATTTGGGAGAACTACATGGATATTGGTTGACACATGGCAGTCGTTTCCTCTCTTCATTTCCTCAAGTTCCTGGCAGATTTTTCTCCCTTTTCGCTGTAGGCACAGGCTGATCTTTTTGCTTTCAGGCACCTCAGTGACGACGCTTTCTCTCCTCTAACCTTCGCGCCGTGCTTTCTGTTGGTCATCTAGTTCTTGTCCCTATCGCTTCCTCTTCCAGGGGAGCATCGAGCTCTGAGTTACTCCGGATGGCCGAACCAAAGAACGCTGGGATTGTTACATCCCAAGTCGACATCGAAATATCGAATGAAAATGTTTCGGCAGAAAAGAAAGGTACCTCCAATGATCAACGAGATATGTATCGCATGGGCAAGGCCCAGGAGTTGAGAGTGAGCGGGACCCAGAACATCAAAGGACCAACCGTGGCTGACAATCTCAGCGAAATTTCCGTTTCGTCTCCATTTTTGGCTTTTCCATGATTCTGATGGCCAGTTGGGAAACAATGTTAGGGTCAGTTGCGACCGACTCTGAATAGCGTCAGGAGCGCCCGTTGATGGATGAATAGCACATCGATTATTGGTTTGATCAATGGCGGCACTGCAGGCATGATCTGGCTGTATCTCGTCGCGTGGATTGGTTTTCTGGCTGTCAACACATCCATGGCGGAAATGGGTTCCATGTATGTCCTCTCCATGTGACAACTTTGTCGTTGGGCTTGGGGTAACAAAGCCGTTCAGGGCTCCGACATCTGGCGGTCAATATCATTGGGTTTCCGAGTTTGCGCCAAGGACATACCAAAAATTTATCAGCTTCATCGTCGGTGAGCAGAACGAATTCACCGACGTTGATATTTGTCTGACAATTTGCCAGGCTGGCTTTGCGTCCTCGGATGGCAAACGGGTGCTGCCAATACCGGTAAGAAGAATGGCTTTCTCCAAATTTTCCTTGACCCGAGGGCTAACGAGAATGTAGCCTTTCTGGCGGGCACTCAAATCCAGGGGTTGGTGGTTTTGAATTACCCCGACTATGTTCCGGAACGGTGGCATGGTACCTTGTTGACCTTCGCCGTGGCCTCATTCTCCGTCTTCTTTAACACCTTCCTCGTGAAAAAGCTACCCTTGGTAGAAGGAATTGTGCTTATTGTGCACATTTTCGGCTTCTTCGGTGTTCTGATCACCCTCTGGGTGTTGGGTCCTCGAGGCAATGCTCATGATGTGTTTACGCAATTCAACAACTACGGTGGCTGGAGCAGCAATGGTCTCTCTGCATTGGTGGGTATCCTGGCGGTCATGATCCCTCTGCTCGGCGCCGATGGAGCGGTTCACATGTCTGAAGAACTTCGGGATGCCTCCAAAGTGCTACCGCGAAGCATGATATGGACCACGGTCTTTAACGGTGGCATGGGCTGGATCATTCTCATCACCTTCTGTTTCACTCTGGGAAACCTCGACGATGTCATCAGTTCACCCACCGGACAGCCCTATGTCGCCGTATTCTATAACGCCACCCAGTCATATGCAGGCGCATCGGTGCTTTCTGCGCTTGTCATCTTCATGGCTATGTTTTGCAACCTATCCATCACGGCGACTGCATCTCGTCAACTCTGGTCATTCGCTCGTGACCAGGGTATTCCAGGAGCCGCCTGGTTTGCCTATGTACACATGTCGTTCTCCTGTTTTGAGAATTTATTGAACTGACCACTTTCACAGGTACGACCGGGTTGGGATGTTCCAATGAACAGTATCGTCGTGTCGTTTGTCGTCTCCTGCCTCTTGTCTCTGATCAATATCGGGTCGACGATCGCCCTCAACAACATCACCTCACTGTCTCTCGTCGCCATTCTCTCCTCGTACATCGTCTCCATTGGTTGCATCTTCTGGAAGCGACTGACCAATCAGCCACTTCTGCCGGCCAAATTCACCTTTTCTCGACCCATCGGCCTTTTCTTAAACGGGTTCAGCCTGATGTTCCTCACTTTCGCTTTTATCTTCGCCTTCTTCCCCGGAAATCCCGATCCGACCGTTGAGGAGATGAATTGGGCCTGTTTGATTTATGGTGCGGTGTTGATCTTCGCTGTTATCCATTACTTCGTGAAGGCTCGACATGTCTATGACGGTCCGGTGGAATATGTGCGAAAATTGGTTTAGATCAGATGCTCTACCTGCATTTTGAAGACGTTACTTTGCTTTGGAAGAGGGAGTTTTGAGTCTGGCTTTGAGCCGAGGCACCAAACACTCTCTAAACGGGTTCATAAGTCGAACATCATGCCTTAACAGTCGAAAATGGTCGATTCGAGGGACCTGAAGAGCTGTGAGATATAGATTCCTACCAACGAATGTATTCTGTCAAAGCCACATCGATCTCATGAACTGTCACGTCCGTAGATGCGTTCCCTCACGAGACGTTGCGGTGTCTGGTGACAAGTTTTTCGGCATTCAGTAGGGCAGACTCTCCCTAATATGCGATCCAAGGATCCTGGAGATGGCAAAAGCCGCCTCGTCAACCAATCATGTGAGGCCGGAGACGAGGAGTATTCTGCCTTGTTCCCCCCCCCCCCCCCCCCCCTCACCTTGGATCAGTCGTATATTTCCCTGAGGAGGGATGTGAAGACTTTGTCTTCCATTTCCTCTCTTCACATCCATCAGAGATGAGACGGGGGAACAGGAGCCGGTTACATTGAGTCATATCTCATTGTTTTAGTTCTGTCCTACCTGGCGGCTTCGTGGATCGATCTTGTGGAACTGGTTAGAATGCGCCATGGCGCTGGGTCTTCACATTTCCCCAATTTGGAAGCAGCCACGACGACTCGTATCATATCCCACGATCTCGGGGTTCAATGTTCAAGCTCCCAGGATGAACTGACGTGATTCGTCCGTGGCGCCTTGTCGGTCACGACCATTTGCGAGGAGAGTTTCTTCCAAACTACCAACTGCCTATTTATGGAGAGCCAAGATTGAAATTCCATGGAGAGCTGCGGTGTGCTCGGGTCTGAAACGTGTGAACGGTCAGGGACGGAAGAGGGATACAAGAACTTGGGTATTCAGTTTCAGTCGGTTCTCGATTTTTCATTTGTTCCCTCCCGGTGATTCCAGCTTCTTTCTCTCCTCTTGTTACTTCAACTCCTCTCACGGTAATCGAAAAACCCTCTCAAGAAATACTGATCATTCAAAGTAGAGTCATAGCTCCTCACGCCGGGAATAGTGTCAATGAGCACCACCTCTTCCTCAGTCAGCCTCGACTTCAGCACATTTTCCAACGTGATTGACGGCAAGCTCTCGTCTACTGGCAAGAAAGAGTTCAAGGTTTGGGCCAGAATACCATGCGCGGAGAGGCAAAATCCCATGCAAGTATTCGCGGACGCCATGGCAAAAGTGGAGGATGGATTCGCACAGACGTTGACGCAAGAGCAAGGAAAGCAGGTGAGTTTGGTATTTGAACAGATTCTGGTACCCTCGACAAACTGACATTCTTTTGATTTAGCAGATTCATTTCGCAATCTTCGAAATGGACTTCACCGTTTACACCCGACGGCGGGCTGAAAGTGGCTGAGTTGGCTCAGAAATTCCCCCTTCCCTGATGTTGTGTAGGCCCTCAGCGGAGACGACAACCTAGCCATACATGGTTGACAACACATCTTAGCAAGAGGGTCGTGGAGGGTGTGAGCAAGACGTTGAAATATGTCACTCGGGAGCTGTAGGTTCTCTTTGGTGGATCTAGAGATTGTTCATGGTGGACTGACTTCGGCTGTCGTCCGCAAATGATGTGAAGTGGTACCACAAGTGAATTTCCCATTAAAAGAGAGAATCAATCTTTGCTAAATCAAATGGCAGAGTGCAACACTCGCCTTCCTGAATTCCGGCCCGGTAGATCCTTACCTCCCAGTATTGTGGACGATCAACAGGCTTATTCAATATATCTAGATCTGGCTCGCCCCTCAAACGCGTCTTCGTCCACGAGATCGATAAGGAGGAGTCGAATGAGGTTGTGGGAGGACCAATCCAGATGGGCCGGTATTTTATCATACCGACCATCATCGATCGACCCTAGGAGGATTCGAGGCTACTGGTGGAGGAGCCATATGGTGGGTTTTCGGCGCTCTGCGGATTTGGTTCCATGGCTGGCCAGGCCATTCATCTGGTCCAATCATGTCACTCCTCATCTTCAGCACTGATATGAAGAAGCCATCGACAAAGCCGAACATACCAACTACGGCCTGGCCGCATCGGTCCGGTGAGGCAGCATCGAGTGCGCTACAGCCATCGCAGTGCCACTCGAGTTGGATCCCAGGGCACCATTCGGTGGGCACAAGGAAAATGGTACCAGAACTGAATGTGGGATGTGCACACTGCAGTTGTTTCGCCATTTGCAGACTTCGTATCTGAAGAAGTGACGAGGCTGGTAATCGGCCGTCAGGACATGTTGGAGGTGAGGGAGCCGGGCTACGAGGGACATGTGGAACCAATTGCAGGTGATGGGAATATGATATTACAGTGCTGGGAATCCTGAAGCTAGGCAAAATGATATCTTTGGCACGTTCAAAGTTCCTGTCGTTCGACAAACTCTGACTCAGCCGGATTATCTGATAGCCCCACACTGAGGGTAGCGTAAGGTGGGGAGAGATTAATGCCGAGGCCGGGCGTCTTTGCGGGGAGATACATGCTTGCCCAAGGGCCACTTGCACTGCGCCTTAGAGCTGCATCTCACCTCCCACACACGATCTTCAACGACCACGGAGGCATTGAATTCTTCTTCCAAGATTCAAGACCATCATTGGCGTACCAACCACCAGGCCTTCGTTCGGCCCGACTCAGTCTCCTGCGGTCACGGCATGTCGTATCTGCTTTTCCCCGTGCGAGATCTCGTATTGGCGTCAATCTTTTTTTGCACCACGACACACCTCTCTCTTTGGCCTGCCACCATCTATCATCGCACCTGAACTCACGATCCCCTCCGGGCCAACCATGCTAGCTGCTCTACCGGCTTCTCTTTGCCAACATGTCCGAAACCAACCGCCCGCGTCTTGATCCTTCTCCCGGAGCTTCGGCCATGACCGACCAATCCGACCCCAACCCCGGTCCGTCCTCGGACGTGAAACGTCGATCTAGCAGAACAGATCCTCGACGACGATTCGAGTGCACATATGCTGGATGCGGTCGACACTACTCTCGTGCTGAGCATTTGTATCGCCATCAGTTGAATCGTATGTTTCCTGCCCCCGACAAGGGTTGCCCGTCACCAAGATAAAAGCCATCACTAATGTGATCCAGACAATCCCAAAGAGATCTACAAATGTGATTATCCAGGATGTACACGTACGTTTGTACGGCAAGACCTCTGTATTCGCCACAGAGAGCGTCACGAGCATCGTGGAAAGTCGGCCTCGAGACACCCAGATCCCACCCGGGAGCCACTGTCTCCGAGGTCTTCCTTGAGCGAGGAAGCGGCCAACACTCCTGGGTCTCCTCCCAATATTTTCGCAACGCCCAGGCCATCCTCGGACGCATTGCCGTCTCCTCTCCTGGGACGATCGTCCTTTTCAGGAGAATCCACGCTCAAGGCCACCGATCTGCAGGCAATCATTCAGCACACCCAGACAAACGGGTTGGACGACCATGTCACCTCCCCAACCTACCCTCCGTCGCATCAACATCAGACGACTTCGCAACACAATCTTCATGGCACTCTCCCGCCTCCCGTGCCACCTCGGAACTATGCATTGATCAACATGCCCTCGGAGCCTCCCTTGTCCCTTCAGAGGTCCCACAGCACGTCCGAAAGTGTGTACGACAGCCTTGATCCCGCTATTTTGAGCAAGTCGGAAGCCCGACCAAGCAATTCGGGGACTCGGGCCACAAATAATCCCCCGGGACAAGACAAATCCACCGCCGCCTTCTCCGTATCGAAACTGTGCGACCCGCCTTTCAATGATTCACCTGTCTCCATGAGAGATGAATTCACGACTTGGCTCTTCGAAGATGCCGGCGGCCTTCAGACCGCCTCGTTTGCCATGCCTGGCCCAGGAAGCATTGGTTTTACAAACGCGTCGGACGCGTTTGGCAATGCAATCTACTCCAACTATTTTGCTGACCCGTCATTGGACCATGCTTACCCCGGTATGATGCAACCGCGGACAGTTGAACCCACGAACAAAGTCCTCGAGCTTTCCGGAGATAGTACCTTATTGTCGCATGCGAAACGCAAGTCCCTGATTACCTTGATGGAATATCGATTTAACGAAGGGGACAATCCATTCATCCGACAGCTCCGAGAGGAGATATTCCAGGGGAACCTCGATGCCGAGGATCACGTTCTGAGCATTCGCTCGATGCAGCATTACATTGGCTCTTACTGGTATCATTTCCATTCTCAGATGCCGATCCTGCATCAGCCCACCTTCTCGGCCGAAAACATTCACGAGTACCTGCTCCTCGCCGTCATGACCATTGGTGCGGCATATCTAAATAAAGCTCACGGGCGGTCCGTGACGGATGCAGCCGCCCAGCTGGCTACGTTTATTGCCTGGCATCTGCGGTGGCAAGTGTTCATGCATAACGATTTCCATCCTCCGGCCAAGTTGTGGGTCTTCCAAACCCTCATCCTATTGGAGATATTCGAGAAGATGAACGCGACAAGGATGTTTCATGAGCGCTCCCACATCCATTATGCGACGACGATCAATTTGATGCGACGGGGAACAGCCCTCGTGGACACGGCGAACCAAGAGTCCGCCCGCCTGCCCTCGACTGCTGAGGAATGGTGGAGTCGTTGGATCACAGCAGAAGCGACTCGTCGAGCCGCTTTCGCAGCGTTCTTCCTCGATGCCGTGCATGCCAACATCTTTGGTCATTCATCCATGATGGTGGTGCACGAAGTGCGTCTACCTCTGCCCTGCGATGATGCCTTGTGGTCGGCCACGTCCGCGGCGGAAGTCGGTCGCGTGGAAGCCAGCTTGCACGCCAATGGCATCAAGCCCACGACGTTCTTGGATGGGCTGAAGAAGACATTGACCGGTCGCAAAGTCCGCACCAACAACTTTGGGAGAATGATCTTGATGGCGGGCTTGTTATCGGTGTCGTGGCATATGAATCAAAGAGATCTCCAAGTTTCCAGTCTGGGTGTCTCTCAAACGATGGGGGTCCCAGATGGATGGCGGACTCCCTTGACCAAGGCTTTTGACTTCTGGAAGAAAGATTTCGATGAAAACCTCGAGCACATGCGAAGAGCGGCGCTCCCCTGGCAAAAGAATGACACCGTGTCCGGTGACGAGGATACGGCGAAGACGGCCAACGTTCTCCACCATATCAGCCAAATTGCCATGAATGTGGACATCTTGGATTGTCAGATCTTTGCAGGCATCAAGAGACTCTTTGGTCGCAACATCTCCAACGCCGATTATGAGAGAGTCAAAGCCAAAATTTTTGACTGGTCGAAAGGCCCGAGTGCGAAGGTGGCCGTGTATCACTCACTTCAACTGTTGAAATCCGTGATTTTACCCGGCAGAGATGGATCGAAGAAGCTTTACAATGCTCGCGATGACTACCTGTTGATGAGACCATGGTGTGTGTATATGGCCGCCCTGGTTGTTTGGTCTTATGGATTTGCCTTGGATGGTGTTCTGCGACCATTTCCCAGCCTTCTTCAACCCGCGTCCTCGCCCGGAGCTGCGTCGGTGCTGTCTCACAGTCCCACCCATTCGATGCTGAGCATGGCGCATGATGGCAGTGAGCTCCAGATCGAAGCTGTCGTGAAGGATGCACATGCCTTTCTCCAGACTGTGGGTGCCGTCAAAGGCCCGCAACAACTGGACTCGATCAAAGACGGGAGGAACAATGTCGTCGGTGTTTTAACGATTTTGGAAACGGCCTTCCGTGAATCAAGATGGGAATTGTTACATGAAGCTGCCGACCTCCTTCGCAACGCCATTATGCTGCTCAGAGGAGCCAGCCGCACATGAATCCTGCAAATTCCAGAGGCTCACTTTTCCAGGGCAACGTGCCTGGATCGGTGTCCCTCGTAATATGAGAATGCTTCGCCGAGAGGTGCTCCCATAGGGACACCATCTTCACGTTGTGCACTATTGCGGCGTTTGTCGTCAAGGCAATATTTCAGAATCACATGGGGAACTGCATTTACGTGCTTTCATTGGCCAATACTAAAAGGCATGACATATCCGGCCGTCTACCTTCCGCTTCTCCTACTAGCGCGAGGGACATTTTCGGCACGGTTCAACGAGGGCCGTAGTCTGTGTCGAAGGAAATTGTGGTCAGAGACCGGCTCCTCTTGAGGCACAGATCTGGCGTGTCAGGTGTGCCGGTGGGGCTCCTCTAACGTTCCCAGCCAATTTCCTCGTTATTCTTCGTCCTTTCCCAGACCCGGCTTGCTCGTTCGGATGGCTATCCAGTTTCCCCGTGAATATCTTGATGATACAAGGAATTTCTTGCCAGCCCTCCCGAATGCGTCTTCACTGCATCCTAAGCACAGAAACAATTTACCCCCCCGGTAACTTGAGAAGATGGACGGCTCTGGCGGTCAAGAGGGGAAATCCGTTGGGATGTCGTTAGCTTGCCTCTTTGTGGGGAAAAGGCGGAGACGAGCAGCTGCAGTTTCGGGCGCGCACACCATGAGTTTACTTCCAACCCCCACCTTGCAAAGACTTGCAGCCCGTGGGGGCTCCTCTCGTAACTCTCCCTGTTGCTTGCATTTTCTTCTCCAAACACAATCGGAGAACAAACGTGGACGCCCACGCGATCCGACAAGTTTAGTCACAAGTTTCACCGTTGAGCTTTGGATGCTGAGCCAGTGAGAATAAAAAGTGAATGCATGTCAGGCCCACTATTAAGTTGGGTTGCCACTGATTTCTCCCGGGAGGGCCTCGTGGGTTTCGTTTTCCTTTCTATTTCTTGAAATCATCCAGCCGATTTTGTTCACTTTCTTTCCGGTGAGTCGAGTGTGCGAATATGGCTACGAGTGAGCTCAAAACGCTGAATGGCGTCACCAACAGACATCATCCGGAAGTCCCAAGCATGCCACTGGCAAAAATAAAAAGCATCGAGTATTTCCGGGTCAAGCCTAGATGGCTTTTTGTTAAGATCTGTGATGATCAAGGTGGATATGGTTGGGGGGAAGCGACTCTAGAAGGTCATACCAAAGCGGTTGAAGGAGCCCTGGACGAAATCATTGACCGTATCATCGGTTACGAGGCGGAGTATGGCTCTCTTCCAATTCCCTGACTGCCGGTGTGTCTGACGAAATAGTGACATCGAACATATCTGGCAAACGATTTGGCGGCTAGGTTTCTACCGCGGAGGCCCTGTCTTTATGTCGGCCTTGTCTGGAATCGATATTGCACTATGGGACCTGAAGGGTAAGCTTTCATCAAGGCTATTATGGCTGACAGCCTGACTTACCATTCTCAGGTCGAAAAATGAATGTTCCCATTTATCGCCTCTTAGGGGGCAAAGTTCGCAACAAGGTCCAGGTCTACGCGTGGATTGGCGGTGACAGGCCTAAGGACATTGAAGTGGCTGCCAAAGCCCGCATTGCCCAAGGTCTCAAATGCATCAAGATGAACGCGACGGAAGATGTTAACTGGCTCGACTCCCCTTCTGTTCTCGATGCCACGGTCGAGCGTCTCCAAACGGTTAAATCTCTTGGTCTGGAGGCAGGTCTTGACTTTCATGGCCGCCTGCACAAACCCATGGCCAAGCAGCTGGCGAAAGCTCTGGAGCCATACCGACCCCTCTTCGTCGAGGAGCCGCTGTTGGTTGAGCACCCCGAGGGCCTCAAGCAGTTGTCGGACAGTACGACGATTCCAATCGCGCTGGGCGAGAGACTGTATACCCGATGGGATGTCAAACGATTTTTGGAGGATGCGAGTATCGATATCTTGCAGCCCGATATCGCTCATGCGGGTGGCATCTCGGAGACGAAGCGAATCGCTAATATGGCCGAAGCGTACGATGTGGCCATCGCACCTCATTGCCCTCTCGGTCCAATAGCGCTCGCCGCAAGTATCCAGGTGGCATTGAGCATTCCCAACTTTGTCATCCAAGAAATGTCTCTGGGAATGCACTACAATGTTGAAGCCGGCGAGGAAGATCTCCATACCTATATCGTTGATCAGTCCGTGTTTGACATCAAAGATGGCTTCGTCGAGGCTCCGACTGGTGCGGGATTAGGTGTCGAGATCGATGAGGCCGTCGTGCGTCGCGTCGCGCAGAGTACCCAACCGTGGCAGTGTAAGGAGTTCTATGGTCCCGATGGTTCAATTAGGGAGTGGTAAGGTAAGGGCCGGTCTCGGGATCTTTCTGGACATGCAGTTCGAAATAAAGAATCGGATGGGTTGTAAATGAAGGGTCGATGAGTGATGGGAATTGTATCGGCGGTTCGACCACGCTTGCTCTCCGGGTTTTTTTCGCCCACCGTTTGTCTTCACGACATTTAGATCATCAAGAATGTGTCAGGCCAGACAAGAGAGGAAAATACTCAATGTCGTACTTCTGTCTATCTATTCTGATGTGTCTCATCTTGCTACGCTCTCTCATTTTCGTGTCCATGCACGTCCGTCAACACATATCAAAGTCTGATGCCACCATACTCATCCCCGAATCTTGGCCTCACCAAATTCCACTTCCGTTCCCAAGCTTAAGAATCTACTATTTTATCGAGTACAGCAGTTTCGAGCAGTGGCTGTGCAGATCTGCGCTCGGCACTGGTCCTATTCGAGTGTGGATTCCGGCAAGGACGTCGCCTATAAAACGGCCACGATTGTTCACAGATTAGACTAGTCTTCAACACACTTTTTCACACCACTTTGTTCAATCTTGCTCTCTCACACATTAGATAGGAACACTGACGGCGGGTGGAAAGTACGCAATTCGCCTATGAATGACGTTATAGCTTATTCCAAGATCTAGTCGTTGTGGGATACATAGCACTAGGAACGCCCTCGATATTCGAGCACTTTAGAGCAATCTATTCCTTGGTCATTTATCCAAGAGGAATAGTACACAAAGCAAACGTATACGAGTGTCAGCCAATCTACCACGGGCGATCCCCTAGAATGTAACTTGAGAACGCTGCCGGGTCCAAAGGGCGGTTCTCACCGAAGTCCACGCGCCCAGGCCGATCCCACATACTATGAACAGCAAGGTGATCAAAATCTTGACATCGGCGGTCCAGAACGTACCGGCTTTCCTCTCTTGCACATCTTCTTCGTCGACGGTCTTGAAGCCATACTTGGGAATGTACTTGAAGTCGAAAACGGTGCGACTTCCCCGGCCCCATTCCTTCGACAGATTCCGCCGGAAAGAGTCGATCAGGTAGCGGCCCAGGACTGGGATTGTTCGACCGCAGATAATGTTACGCGCCAGCGACATCGACGTAGGCGACGGCTTGTACTCATACAGATAGACTGATTCCATAATAGCTTTCGCCTTGACCGGCGTCGAGAAAAACTCGGTGGGTGTCCCCATATAGAACGCCACCAGCCGCCATAATGCGATGTAGTCTTCGATCTCTTGCTCTCGTATGTGGAGCCCTTGGCGCGGAAGGGATCGCCAAATGATCGTGGCCAAAAAAAGCGCTATTGTTCCGACACAATCGAGGTCATTCACCGGGATCCCGTTCTGTTCCACCGAGAAGTATGAAGGACGTGAAGCGGCGAGTTGTATGATCTTCCGTCGGACTGTAGCATGGAGGAGGCGGACGCGAAGAGAGGGGGCGAATCCAACCCCATCCGGCTTGAGTGATTCCACGTTCTTGGTGCATTCGAGGACGAATTGTGTCTTCTCGAGAAGTCGGTGGCGGGCTGCCTTGATACTGAATCCTCCCGTCCTGGAGAGGACTGCGGCGGTCCGGTCACCGGCAGTGCCACCTAGAAGAGATTGATAAACAAGGCCGGTGAAAGTCGCTACGCCGTATCGGTAGAAGACATCCTAGCCTCGGGCAACTTGGTTCCAGTCCGTCCATTCAGGAACGTTGGTTACCTCATCCCACAGCTGTTGAAGCTTTTCATGTTCGCGATGGTGGTCAGCGACCTTGGTGTTGTCATCTGACTGATGGGACAAACCCATGTTCGACGAAGATTAAGACGTGAACGAACCTTTTTTGGCGAAAATGTAGCTAACGGTGGTGTCGATGTGCTCTTATAATGTGAGGAAAATGTGCGAATTCATCATTAGACTCATTAAGTCATCCAGGTTGAGCGAGTGTGCATGATGTCTACAATCGGGCTTGAAGGAAATGTTAACATCGCCCTACCGTGTCAATACCGGGGCTCAAATGCTTCATTCAGGGCTTACCCTCTCCTGGTGAGTCAAGTTTGCGTTGTCAGTTCTGGAAGCCAATGACGCTATTTGGGCCTTTTTTGGCTATCCAGAATCAGGCCATGATTCCTATTCTCTAACCCATGAATGATCCCCCCTTTCCCCAAAGGGAGAAAACTGAGCCTCTGGCCTGTATTTGTTTCATTAATCGCCATCCAGCTGCAGCTGGCTGCAGCCAGCAGCACTATTTATCGATGTAGTTGCGCGCCCATATCCTGCTTGACCACCCAAGAAGTGTAGAGTATCTAGACCGTTCAATGGACAATCCCAAGACCCACGCAAAAAATGATGTCAAACTTGGGGGGTTGCAAATGAGATGTATTGAATGCTCTGTCTCTTTTGGCAGCTGGTCCTGCCAGATTACCAGTACAAATACATGCTTGGTTGACCCCTTTTCTACTCCAATTCTTCCCCTATATCCTGCATAGGAGTGATAACCCTTTTCCCAGTCAAGGAATACTGCCTATTGCTCGACAGATGACGTTGACTTTGCGATCGACGTTATGTAATGTTCTCCAAGATAAGCTACTCCCGTATTTATCTATAACGTCGTAAAGGATTTTACCTATACGACCGATAAGTCATGGTAATCGCTCGCGCGAACCGGTAGTGAGTATGGGCGCGTAGATTTTCCAAACCTTGATGGTAATGGAGCCCCCGCGGGATGAGATGTACTGTCCCCACCCCCATGTCCCATATTTCCACGGCAAGTCTCTCCTATCTAAGCCAATGAGACCTAGAGGCTGTGCCTGGGGGTGCTGCTTAGGGTTTCTCCGTCTTCGTCTTGTTTCCTCTTCGGGGCCTCGCCGTGAATGACACCGAGATTCGGGGATGGTCTGCCGAAGAGCTGTTGGCAATATTCGTGGGATGAGACTGAGTCGAACCCCCCTCCCCTTCTCCACATTGATTTCCGGACGAATGTTGGTGAACTAGATCAAGTCGGGGTTTCCAAAAGGTCAAAGGCAGATGCAGATACTGACCTCGTTATGACCTCCTGACCCGCTCAGTGAATAACATCTCAACCACGCGGGATTGCTTGAATCACTAGCGCTAGTACTCTAGGGATTCTGATATGTGCGGAACCGTTATTCATCACATCTGATTCAATTGCTGGAGAAAGGGGGCAAGATTCTGATTCAGCTCGGTTGGACACATACCTTACCTGTGCGGAGAACGGATAACTCCTGTGGCGTGGGAGACCAGGAGCAAAGGACAGTCGGATTCAGTGAGAAGACGACATTCGGTTCAAACCGGGAGGAATTGTTGAGATTTTACAATCAAAGCAGAAGCTCAGACAGCTTCTGACTCGAGCGGGAAGTCCCAAATATATCTCAGCCCTGAAGCCATAACTGCGACAAACAGAGGAGGGCCAAAATGGCACTTACGTACCCAAGTATGTTCTCACTGGAGAACCGAGTGGCAGTTGTCACGGGAGGAACGAGAGGCATTGGAGCCGCTATGGCTATGGCGTTGGCAGAGGCAGGTGCCGATATCATTCTCGTGCAGCGAGAGACAGTCAACACCACCACCAAACGAGCCATCGAATCTCTCGGGCGCAAAGCCTCCATCTACGCTGCCGACCTCTGCTCTCAAGACGACGTCTTGTCTCTGACCCCCCGCATCCTCGCCGACGGCCATGATCCTTCCATCCTCGTCACCTGCGCCGGTATCCAACGCCGTCACGCGTCCCATGAATTCCCCCTTTCTGACTGGAACGAGGTCCTCCAAGTTAATTTGACCTCGGTATTCACGTTGTGTCGGGATTTGGGCGCGTACATGCTCACCCGGGAGGGTCCACAGAGGGGGAGTATTATCAATGTGGCTAGCTTGGTGAGCTTTCAGGGCGGATTGACTGTGCCGGCCTACGCGAGTGCCAAAGGGGGCATTGCGCAGTTGACGAAAGCACTGAGTAATGAGTGGGCCAGTAAAGGGGTGAATGTCAATGCAATCGCGCCGGGGTATGTGAGGACAGATATGAATGAGGCGTTGCTCAAGAATGAAACGAGGAGTAGGCAGATATTGGAGCGGATTCCGATGGGGAGGTGGGGGGAGGCAGAGGATTTTAAGGGGACGGTCATCTATTTGGCGAGTAGGGCGAGTAGTTATGTTAGTGGTGAGGTGGTGGTTGTGGATGGGGGGTGGATGGGGAGATGAGAGGAGATAAGGGGAGGTGAAGGTAGAAGACATAGTGGACGGTAGATAGTGGAGGGAAATCAAAATCAAGATCAGGGATATCAGGCATCCTTGATGGGTACTCGGGAGGGAGAAGAGGAGATTTCTATGAGCCGGTAGAAGAAAAAGGGGGGATAGGGATAGAAGATCGAATGGAATGGTATAGAGATGTCCCGTCTTGCCTAGACAGATAGGGTGTGAAAGGACGATCGAGAAAGATCTGGAAGGAATCATAGTAGGGGGTTTGATTCTCTTGTACGTTGTGCATACCCACCTATATATATACAAAGGCCGTACCCCAGACATAACGAAATACACGGCTCTTCCGGTAGTACGCTCACATACACACTCTCTCCATCTGCACTGTTCAATTTTCGGTTCGGCGTGGGAAAGGGAGCTCGTTCAGTTTTCCCGGCATCTTGAAATAAACAGCCTGGGTCGGCCTTAAAGCGTATACCTAAACCCGGCCATCTTCTGGGCTTCTGTTGGGCCACTCTTGCCGACATCCTGGCCTCGATCCATCTTCGCGTTCTCACGGCGTAGATAGATGCGAATGACGGTGGCAACAAGGATGGCAAGTCCTGCGGCGGCGAGATTGACGATGAACGCCACGATGTATCGCGGGGGAGACCGGTAGAGGTACGACGTCCAGATATTGGGCGTGTTGGCGACAGCGTTGATGGCGGCGATGGCGGCGGCGCGCTTTACGGCGGGTTGGTTCAGACTGCCAGTAATCCAGGAGAGGATGACGATTGAGGCAGAGTAGAATGAGGCCGGCATCAGCATCATGGCCACGTCTGAAAAACGACGGGAGTGTTAGTCAGCTTGGGTCGATGACGGGGGATCAAAAGGTGCGATACTTACAGCGTGCCGCGATATTGAGAGTTGACACGGCGATGACGTTGGCCACCATCGTGATACCCAGGGGACAGACGATGTGTAGATAGCGCTCTTGCTTTCGATCCGAGTGGAAACCGTTGATCAACATGCAAATCACGCAGAGCATAAAAGGAGGAGCCGTAAGTCCGTACGTCTTGTTCCTCGAATACCCCAGCCCGCCCACCACGGAAGGGAAGAAATTGGTCACGGCGGCTGAGATGTACACGGAAGTCAAAAGGGTCATGAACATCCACATCTTGGGATCGGAGAGGGCCATCATGAGTCCTTTGCGACCGCCCACTTCTTTCGAGTTGTCTTGTTGGCCGAGATCGGATTCGAAGTTCCAGAGGACCCAGTTCTTTTCTTTCTGGGTGAAGCCACGGAGTTTGCGGATGGAGTTGGGGAGGATCAGGGCGAACAATATGGCCAGGGCAATTGTCACGACACCTTCGATGAGGAAGAGCTGGAGAGGGAGAATCAGTGGGATGAGGTAAATGAGGGAGAATGGCCACTTCATGCTTACCCATCGCCAACCTTCAAGACCTCGTTCTCCATCGAGTTCCAAAATTCCAATGGCGAAGAGTCCACCGAAGGCATTGCCTAATTGGGAACCCGAGTATAAAATGGCGGTTCGGAGGGCGAATTGCTGACGAGAATAGAACATCGAGATGAAAAACAAGGCGCCCGGAAAGAAGACGGCTTCAACGAAGCCTAAGAAGAATCGACAAGCCAGAAGTCCACCGAAATTCTGAACGACGGCCATGAGAGCGGATATGAGGCCCCAGACACCCATCGCAGCACAGATATAGATGGCTGGGTACTGAATCTTTCCCACAACAATGTTGGATGGGACTTGCATCAGGATGTATCCTGCGAAGAGGATACTGACGCTGGTTTGATATTCAACGGCCGAGAGTCCGAGATCGTAGTCGATATCGGCTAATTTGGCGCTGGCGATGTTCTGTTACCCTGGTTAGAAAATGGGGGTTCAAGAACCGGGTCGAGACATCGTACCTGTCGATCGAGATAATTGAGGATATACATGATAGTTACGCAAGGCATGATAAAACAATCCAATTTGAAGGTCGCTCTTCGGCCGAGAGAGGTGAGTTCTGCATCAGAGAGACCGACTAAGATTTCGGGCATCACCATATGTGAGTGTTCGATGCGGACTTTCTCTGCTCCAACATCCTCAACTCGAGATGAGGACGGGCTGGGCCGTTTGATCTCTTCTGTTACTTCTCTGGAGTCCATTTTGGATGTACGGAAGAATGAACGAAAAAAAGGCGTCCTGGACGTAAGTGAGAGGTGCTGCAAAGTCGAATGGGAAATCTGCTCCCCTTATATCGTGGGGGCATTTTCCCCAACACGACGTGAAGACGTCGGCCATGACGAAGCGGTTGACGTCCGGCAACGTCCCCGAAAGAAAGAATCAATAACGAGACCAACTGTCCCATGAACCTGGTCCAGGTGGGGGATTGTGGGGGGTTGATTTCATCACAATATCAACATCAAACCCCCACGGGGAAGCATGATGGCAGGGATTCCAATGTCACAACACCTTACCAGCTGAGGATGAGATATCTACCGAGGACGCCTTGTTCCAAGCGAAGCAAAAAAGGGAAACGATCGACAAAAGGAAGCATGCGAGTCGTCCAGTTTCGAGCCCAATTGTCAAGAGCAAGGCTTCATCTCGGCATGTGACGTTGATAGGATGATCCCAACCTCCTTCGGATGGAAGTGTATAGTGGTTGAAGAGAAACGTCGGTGCAATACAAAATGGAACATCTCAGCAGATCGAAGCAATCGGTCGTACCACGTGATCTCGCGTAATGAGGCGGCTTGACCAACTCACCAAGTTCCAAGCCGCTGCGCGTTCCTCATCTTGAACTCAACTTTGACGGTCGACACCGGAAATCTTCTTTCATTTTTGGTGCGTTCCGCTTCGCTGGATTTCCTGCTTTCACGTCTTGAATTCCAGGAGAGTATTATCTCGGTCAACATCGAAGTCCCGCCGAATGCGTTACCCTACCTCTGATCAACGGAGACCCTTGCGATCCCATCCGTGGTCTCGAAGCCTCCCACATACCTTCTGAGTATAACCGTTCCGAGACTGCTGAGCTGGGGACTTTCTTGAAGAAATGGACAAAAAATGGTTCGAATTTCTCCTACGCCGAATAGGAGCGGCCTGGAGCATCTCGTGGGCTGATGCAGGAATATATGTATATGTATTGTCTCGAGATGAATTATCAACATGCAGCCTCGACTGGCTCTTCCAAACCTCTGGCTATGAGCTGGGTTTCATTCGGCTGTTAATAGCCAATAACAAGGTATAGAGCACCTCGAGGATGGGAATCGGTATACCCAATTCCCTTCCCTTCCGCACGGGAGTTCCCAAAATAACTTCCACTTCCATCGGTCGGCCCATTTTACAGTCAGCTTGCATACTACTGCCAATCGGTTGCATGGCCAAAATCTTCTCGATCAGTTCGTCAATCAGTTCGTATTGGATCGGTACGTCACATTTTCTGGCCACATCAATCACTTCCCGCATCAATTTCCGGGTCATGGGCATCGAGTCTGGCGACGACTTTAACCATGAATGAGTATCGAGCATCGTAAGAGTAGTCAGTGAATTCCAGGCCACGTTCCAGACGACTTTCTCCCACCGCTGGATTTGGATATTCTCTTCGACCGTAAATGGTGTTCCGCCTTGTCGCAACAAGGACGTGAATTCGTCTAGTTTGGTCTTTTCAAAGGCAGGCTCCAGATCTTTATTGGGAAAGATGCCTATCTGGGTGTTTTCTGACGCCCAATGGTGGACGACTCCTGGAGTGTCTTGCTGGGCACCCACCCATGTCTTTGGATGAGGGATTAGTGGCATCCTCGACCGACAGGACGTCGACATACCACGCAGCTCAAAATCGAGCATTTTGGAAACGCTTGTCGAAAAGGATCTTCATTTCCGACCCCGTTCTGAATGATGGCTATGCATGTCTTGCTCTCATCAATAGCCGGAGCCAGTTGCTGGGGTATCGACGCCTGATCAACAGCCTTGGTGGTGCACACAATATAATCGTAAGTTTCTCCTGCCTCGGCTGGCGTTTTCACGACTGGTGGTGAAAGTCAGCAGCATCACCCCGGAGGAATGCCATGTACCTACCTTTGGCTGGTCGAACCAGATGTTCACCATGATTGGCGCTTTTGATGAGAAGACCCTAGAACGCCGACCGTGTCAACAAATGGCGGACATCCCTTGTGAGTTCGATGAAGGAACGAACATTTTTCTTAACAGCCTCGTGGTTCGAACGCGCCACCACGGTTAACCGCACACGTTGTGTTCGTTCCAAAATGAACGCATAGAACGATCCGATCCTGCACGCCTCGGATCAGTATCATGCCTTTGAATGGGATCAAGCAGGCCTTGTACTCACGCTCCAAGGCCATACAGCATGACATTGGTTTTTTGTGCCATTTTGATGTTCTGAGCTTTCTGCGCTCGCCACACCCATTTCAGGTTGTCTCCTTCCACCCAGTTCTTTTTCTTGGGTAGAGCAAAACCAGCTTCAAAGCTCTCTGGGCATTTCTTTCATATGAGAGGGTCCTTCTCAGAGTCCGAGAGCCTCGCTTACTTGTCAATGCCGAGCCTGGCGCCCTTCAATGACATGGAAATGCGAGTCGGGGATTTGGCTTTGGTCGTGGGGGTTATGGACCCACTGGGACCACGCAGATGATCCGGCGGGCTCCTGATTTCTAGGCATCGCCCTTATTTTATCCGGTGGACCTTCTCACCAACCCCGTCTCAATTTACTTTGTTGCGTCGGTTCGAGAAGAATGGGATTGTGGTGTACCAACTTGCCTACCGGGGGATTTCGACCGGTCGATCGTGGGGTGAACGTCAAAAATCCGCAGGGATGCTTTTGGGACATATGGCCAGGCCGCATGAATGCTGGATAGTCCGGAAAGCTGACGATGCCTTGGATTCTTCGCTTCACCCACTACTGACTTCTGCTCGTATCTGTTCAGCATCATATCGTCAACCCGATTCCACATACGGCCTCCGTCCAGCGTGCACTGACCTCGAGGATGAACAAGATAGCAGGTGCTGACGTGGCCAAACACAATCACCGGCAATCCTGCTGGATTGTCGTGTATGGCAAGGTTTATGACGTTACAGGTGAATTTGAATTCGAAAATATCCCATTTGCTGCAGAGGTTCACCAATTCATTCCAGAATTCCTCGACGAACATCCAGGAGGAGCGCAAATCATTTTACGAAGTGCGGGACAGGATGCCACAAAGGAATATGAGAGCGTCCACAGTCCGGGCCTGATTGAAGACACGCTTCCTCCAGCCGCTTTTCGTGGGATTGTCCACCCTGACACCATTGGCGACCTCCGAACAACAACCTCGCCCCGCACGTCAGACCGGCCACAGGGCAATCGTATTCCACCATTGAGCTCGATGATTCGTGTCGATGATTTCGAGGCCGTCGCGGAGAGATCCTTGAGTCCTCACGGATGGGCCTATTATTCTTCTGGAGCAGACGATGAATATAGCAAACAGGACGCACGTCGAGCTTTTCGCAAACTGACGTTACGACCACGGATTCTTCGGGAGGTTGATATGGTTGATACGAGAACGACCATCCTGGGAAAGAGCTGTAGCATGCCCGTGTATGTATCTCCGTCAGGATTGGGTAAATATGCCCATCCCGAGGCCGAGTGTGCATTTGCGTCCGGGGCTGGGAAAGAAGGACTCATCCAAGTCATTCCGACAAGCCCGAGCATGTCGATCGAGAAGATAGTAGGCGCCCGAGTGAGCCAAGATCAGCCTGTCTTCTTTCAGCTGTACATGAATAGAGACTATCAAAAGGCGGAAACATTGATCCGACGCGTTGAGAGCCTGGGGGTCAGCGCCATATGGCTCACCGTTGATTCCCCGGTTCTTGGAAAACGGGAGCGTGATGATCGACTGAAAGCCCAGGTACGAATCATGTCTGTCACAAGAACCATCAGCATCCACTGAGGCCGACTTGGATCACAGATGAATGAACATGACCAGATGGCCGCGATCACGGAACGGAAAGTCGGTGTGGCCAAATTGGCAACCGTTGGCCTTCTGAATCCGAAGTTGAACTGGAATGATATATCTTGGATCCGCCAGATGACCAAATTGCCGCTGGTTATAAAAGGCATTCAAAGCGTCGAGGACGCTGTTTTGGCTTGGGAGCATGGAGTGGAGGGGATCGTTCTCTCTAATCATGGAGGTCGATCGCAAGATACGTAAGGATATTTATTTCCAATGAAACGTGGTGCCAACATGACTTTAGAGCTCAAGCACCTATGATCACGCTCCTGGAAATCAGAAGATATGCACCTCATCTCATCGACAGCAAAATGGAGATATTTGTGGACGGCGGTATTCGTCGAGGCACGGATGTTCTCAAAGCCCTGGCTTTAGGGGCTCGTGCGGTCGGACTGGGACGACCATTTCTGTTCAGCCTCACCGGAGGTTATGGAGAGGCCGGATTCAGGAGAATGGTACAAATTCTGAGGGAAGAGCTCGAAGGGAATATGGCACTGGCGGGAGCCACAAAGATCAGCGAACTTGTTCCTGATATGGTTAACACCAGGAGACTCGAAAGGGAAATTATCGGGTCCGTCAAATTGTGAAAACTAGAGAAGGCGGACAAATCTGGAGACAGGGCCGATGTTGGTGAAAGGAACTATGTCCTGCGGCCACTTTTGCTGACCTTGTCCTTGCAGAACGGCCGACGAGCACAGGGCGAACCGCGTTAACTGATGTGACGCCGTCACTCCAGAGTCTCAGAACAAGGCTATCGGGGACGGAGCCGAGGTTGACCAGGGGAGGTGGGGGAGAAACTCACATGTCTCACCATGTACACGGTAATTCGAACGAGATCTAATTCATATGTGCTGGTCCTTTGCAGCCCGACCGATCGTATCCGACCAGCACATGTCGAGTACATCACACGCCGCAGCGGGGATATGGACCTAAAACGACAACACTCGCCAAGGCGGCTGGAGGGAAATGCGTTTTCCTAGCAGCATTTCTTCGGTGCCTCTATGCTCTGGGTGAGTTTAGCCGCTTTTAAGGTAAAGTTTAATTAATTTGGGTTTATTGGAATTTGCGGAGGTCAGGCCGGTTCCGTCTTAGCGCCTGTGCGGGGAGTGGCCAACCTGCTTTAGAGTTGGTATAACCATTTATCCCTTCCCAAGTCTAAACGAACTAAGGCACTTGGGCGGCAGGACTGCCTAAAAGTTAAGCAGTTTTCATGAAGCGGACCCCCGCCTTCTTTCTTCTGGCGGTCCTTGCTCCGACATCCGCCCTCAAAACCGCCCCCTTTGTATCGTGTCGAGCATGCGATATTGACTTCTTCTTAGCTCCAAGCGCTTGGGCTTTGTACTTTTTCTCCAAGGTTTAAAGCCCACCTCAAATCGTGGTCCAGAACAGCTCGCCTACTGAACCACTTCGGGTCCATCGGCCAGGGGAACTTTCATGAACATTGATGCCATTCTAGAACTTTTTTTCTTTTCGGTGTCTTGCCATTCAGATTACTCTCTGTTCATGCTTCATCCATCTAGGAGAATTAGCCAATTATGAAGCTTTCATGATCAAACGGCAATTCCAGGCAAATTCGTCAGCCCTACTATGACTCAATTTCAGGACCATCAACATCCCTGTACGCGTAATCTGACCAGGAAGACGGCCATTTCTCCTTCAGCTACATTGCGAACGGTTGGCTATGCCAAATACACTTCAATCAGTGTCAATTTGACTCCAGCAGATTGTTGACAGCCGGAAGCATGGATCACACCCATCAATGGCATGAGAGATTTCATTGCCCCTCATGTCCCAAGTCATTTGTGAGGAAGGCTCATATGCTGCGCCATCAGCAACAACGTCCGTGAATTTGGTCTTCCCAGATCGCCAACTTCCACAGCTCTAACCCTGTGCTGCAGATGTCGCTCAAAGACCATTTAGTTGCACTTTTTGCTCCAAATGTTTTAAGCGCAGGTACGAGTCACAGGAAAGATTTACAGGAAAAAGCCCACATCTGACTCATTTGCTTTAGCGACGTGCTTCGAGCACATCAATTTCGATGCAAAGAGAGGGGGGAAGCACCGGTTCCAGAAGGACAGAGTAAAGGTCGAAAAAGATCGTCATGTCTTTCTTGCGTCAAGCTGAGGACGAAATGTGATCAAGAGACTCCTTGTACTCGCTGCCAGGAACTAGGAAAGGAGTGCATCAGATGTAAGTCTTGGTCAGCATTTCCTCGGCCTCCAAATTTTGATGTCTTGTTGTCAGCCTCAAGTCCCCAGAAGACGCCGGAGGTTCCCCGACCCAAAAGTCGCGATGCGATACCCATTCACCATCTCCTGAATGCTCCGGAGGACGATGACTTTATCGGCCGATTTCCGATTCGCAGCAACCCGAGAGGCGCGGTCGGTGAGGATGATGAGACGACCGTGGGCGACCACGAAGATTCGTCCGAAGCCTCTCATTGGAGTGAAGATTATGAACACCATGATGTTTTTATTGGTGCAGAAATTCCGGATTTGGAAGGGGTCAACTTCGATTCGTTCTTTGGCGGATTTGAATCCTTGACATTTGGCTTGTACCCTCTCCACTCCGACTTGTCACGCATTACCAGTGGAGGTGGAGTGGCTTCTGATACGGCCATGGCTCTTGAACCTCGCGCCTACGAAATCAGACAGTTGTTGATGGAATCGGCCTCGAAACTAGCGGATCAGTTCCCGGAAATCCCACACAACCCTCATTTGGCTTCTTCTATCCGGCTCCTTACCCACACCGAACTGGACCACTGCCTCGATCTGTTCTTCGGCAATTACCATCGACACTGTCCGATCCTTCATCGACCATCTTTTCAGCCGACAATCGTGCCAATCCCTCTCCTGCTATCAACCGTCGCACTCGGAGCGATGTATTCTCCGGAGCCAGGGAAAAAGGCGTGGATGAAGAGTTTGTTGGATGTAATGGAAGCATATATCTTTTCTCTACCCGGGCTGAGGGAAGAATATATCGGTGGTTTAATGCTTTCCGAAGCTCAAGATGAAGAAACTTTAAATTCTCAATTCCAGCTGTTTCAGGGAGGATATCTGATGGTTGTCGTTCAGTATTTCTCAGGGAATTTGGCCGGGAGGAGAAGGGCTCGACGGCAAAGGTTTTCTACGATATTGAGTGTATCTCTCTCTGCCTCAGGATCGTGTGCTGAGCTAACACATTGGCAGATTGCCAGATCATTCGGTCTGCCGACTGCACAACATGGAAGCATCGTTGCAATACCGGACGAAGCAGCTTTCCAGCGATGGGTGCGAAACGAGTGTCGAGTTCGGTGAGTGTCCACATGAAAATTCACCGCCCGAAATTCAGCCCGAAATTTCTCCTCTAACAGCCCATCGGCAGGACAATGAACATAATCCTCGCACTGGATTCGGCGATGGGAATTTTCAACAATGTCCACCATCGAGTTGATTATTGTGAGCTCGATTTACAGATGCCTTGTCATCCGGAATATTTCGAGCTTTCGAGCCACGCAGAGATGCTGCGACGATCCTCGTTTCCTCGTGCGCGAATAAAACTGATCGACGCGTTTGCAAAACTTTTTGTGTCTCCCAACGAATTAAAATCCGCCTATCAAAATGAGGTCTTGTGTTGTTGGGACATGCTCTATTTAAGTCACGGTATGCATCTCATGCTGAAGTATTCGAAACAGTGATATCCGGGGTTCTGACGATGACGACATTGTTAGTTCTATTTACACACTGCTGGCAACATCTTCTCGGGAACCCACTCAATCGAATCTCCGCTACTTCCCTCGCCTTCGCCTCGCCCGCGGTCATCGAGCCCATGAAAACCGCTCTTGCTAATTGGAAGACTCTATGGGATGATATCCGTGTTAATGTCCCTCGTTCCACCGTCAGCGAGATGGGCTTCGAAACTTCCGCCGACAGCTACTGGACACTGACCAAGTTAGTTGTGCAGAGATTCGAAGGGAAATCCCCCAGCCATCATCATCCGAACGGCGCCGCAAACACAACCACTTTTCTCAATGGTATGATGGGCAATGATGATACCGCGAGTGAATCTAGCGCGAATAGCTTGGGGATGGGAGGGTCAAGTACAGGATTGGATTTCATGCCACTGGAGGCCGATTGTGATAGTCAAGGGGCACATTTGAGGAAGATTCTCAAGCGGTAATGGGCGGCGGAGGAGGGGAGTTAAATACGGATGATCCTCGTTCTCCCCTTCCCGACCATTGCATTGGCGCCTGTGGCAGTATTGGAGACGGAAAGGGCCGACGACTCCTGCGGCGGGACTTCTGGCTGACTGAGATGGTGACGGACCAGACATCGATCAATATCGACTCTTGATCAATCTCCCATCCGACCTTCTACGACGCCGCCTAATCAAACTAATGCTATTTCTTCAACCGATGTCTCCCTCGCCAAGCGTTCCCCAAACAGCCCCATGTTTCTGCTTTCCTCTCGAACAACCTGGATCCAAATTTGGTCAACACCTCAGTCGCAATACACCCGTCGATGTGGTGTGTCGGCCGGCCATTCCCAAAGCCCCACCACATCCATACCTCCAAATAGCAGATCGGATAATGTACTCACATATTGTGAAGAACCGAGGTTACCATATCCATACCAGCGGGGGGATTTTCCGAGACCAACAAACACGTCGATTCAATCTTTCCAGATGAGAATCGGTACTCTGGCCGACAGTCCCCAATTTTGCGGGGAAATGTTCTAGCAATGGAAGCTAAGCAGACCGTCTTTTTTCCACGAGTCCCTTGACGATGGGGCCCTTTTCAACGACAAACTCTTGGCTGTCTGCTTCTACGCCAGATGCCGTGCCGTATGCGTCAGCGGTGACTTGGCTGATGGAAGCAGCAAAAATGGAAATTTTAAGGTCTCGGTTCTTACCGCGACAGGAGGTCAGATCGTTCAGACCAAACCCGGGTTAGGACGGGCTTTGCGCCCGCATGACGAATACAGTGCAAGAGACGAAGCGGCAGTATACAAGACTCCCGGAGTCGAAGACCACAACGTACCTCGATGAGCACATGGTCATGTTGCGCTCCGGCTTGGGCTCTATGGATCCTGCCTTGGCGGCGCAAAATGAATTTCGAGAATGAAAATGATAATAAAAACGAAGATATAATATGATGAGACGTGGGAGTCGGGTAGTGGATATTGAAAAGGAAAGGAATCACTGAGGGACTGGGGGTTTGATGTATTGGGTTGATGGGCGGTAAATCATGGTATGTTTCCTATTTGAGGAAAGGATTAAGCTGGGTATTGGGTTGTGTTCGGTGTGGACGTTTGCATGTTACGACTGCGATGAGCTTCGGTGATTGACAGGATTTGAAAGGGAAATTGACATCTCAGACGGCGTTTGAACCTTGAGAAAATATCCCTAGTGGCGGCTTATTTGATATACCCCTTCCCTGCTCGAAAGGGGTATATATATCTTGTCCGTATACTGGTATCGTGACCTACCGGAATGGAATAGATGGGGCTCGATTGAATTCTTCTGCACATGACCGCAGTCCGAGCTCACGAGCATAGTCGATAATGACACAATGTGCTTCAGGCGTTCGATACCCCATCCGGTTTACGTCCCTAGACTCAATCTCAACCTCAATCAAGGGGAAAACATTTGGTGGGTAGAATGATTTCAGGGTCATGACGACCCCTTAAACATCAACGGGCCCCCTCTCTTCCTCAACCTCTCACCATATACGAAAATCCCCGTCAACACCACCGTCGCCACCGCGACAATCACGGCCTGCAACCCGAATGATACCCCATACCCGCTCTCTTCACCCCACGGCTGCTGAAAATAACCGACGGAAAACCCACCTGCCGTCCTTGCAAAGTTGAGGAACGCGGACACCTCACCAGAACCGTTCGGGTAGCAATCGAGCGCATACGCCGTGATCGCGACACTCGCCACCATCACACCGAACACGTACATGCCCCAGCCCATGACGATGGCCGAGTAGTGGAGAAGATTTTCCAATGCTTGACCCACGATAATCAGGCCAGGAATCATAAGAAACGCCGCGATATAGCAAGGGGGGAGGCGTGCTTCAGGCTTGAAAATCCCGCTGTGACGGACTAAGTAGCGGTTGAACAGAAAGTCGTTGAAGAAGTGTCCGAAAAGTTCGCCAAGGGACACCGCGACCAGGGGTGTGAAGTAGACATAGCCCACGGCGCGGGCGGAGAAGCCGTAGCCGCCGAGATCGCGCGGTGTGCCGAGAAGAAGGGACGATGTGATGTTGATCCCGACGGCCCACATAAAGGACATGGCGTAGTAGAGGAGCGTTGGCAGGATGACGGGTTTGATCAGGACGGCGAAGAGGCGATGGAATGAAGTGAGGACCGACAAGTAATAGTCTTTGTGGTGCTGTATTTGCCAGATGCCTACAAGGCGCAGGATTCGCGAGATGCCGCCGGAGGGACGAGCAGGTTGTTGGTCGGCTGGGATGTCGCGACGGTACCATGTCTCATCTGCGAAGAGGACGATGAGGACAAGATCGGCACAGCAGATTGCGAAGACCAGCCAGAAGACGTTCCTCCATTCGCCTGTTCCAGCGATGATGAAGTTGCCGAACATGGGGCCACAGTAGGGGGCGAGCAGGAATAGGGACGCCCATAGGCCGATCTTGCGCGCGTGCTCGTGGAAGAAGAACATGTCTTTGATGAAGGAGAGGCCGATCGTTTGGCAAGCGGTCAGCGTGAGGCCCATTAGAGCGCGGAGTGCATAAAAGGTATCGAAGGAGTCCGTAACCGTGCAGCCGAGCGTGAAGAAGGTGCCGAGGAGTGTGCTCCAGAATAAGACGGGTAAGCGCCCCCAGAAGTAGATGGGAGGAATCCAGAGGATGCCTCCAATGCCACTGGATGATTTCGTCAGCCCATGTGACCGATGTAGGAGTAGGGCGGACATAGGAAGGGGATAGGGAGGAGGAGAACAAGAAGAAAGATTTTGTCAATGGTCAGCTGGTACTGAAGGCCAACACCATCGTAAGAGATATCCAGATAGGTAGGTAAGTATGGATCTATGCCATAGGAATTGAAGGAGTAAGGGAAGAGGGCAGGAAGATGGATGGTACATACAGCATTATAACATTCAAGTTCCCCGCGTAATTGACGTGCGCGGGACTCATATTCCACTCCGCTCCCTGGGGAACAATGCAGGGTATACCGGCACCGGAGCCAAAGTCTCCGCAAAAAGCAGAGAGCGCGACAATGAATAGAATCATGTGCTTTTTACCCCATGACCAGTTCAACGGGTCGTAGGGATCGTCGCTCGGTTGTGGGATTAGGACGGTCTAGATAGCAGGTTCCAAAAAAGTGATCAGTTTTGCTAATCTGGCAGGGGGGAAAGATGAAAAATAAAAGAAGAGGACATACATGGCCGTCTTTTGCGAGTTTGAGAGCCCCGGCAGCACCCTGTCCTTTTTCATCATCGATTCGAAGGAGGACGGCCTCATTTCCTTGGTTGAGGCTGATTTCATCGGAGACGGAATGGATATGTGCTGTAGGCGGTGGTGTTGAGTCCGACGACGCGTTCTGTTCTTCAACTTGAATCGTTTCAGTTTTGGCCATTCCTTGTACTGGTGGTGGAGAAGGAGTAGCCATTTTGCAGAATGTTTGGGGAAGGTCACACTGGAAAAAATTGCTGGAAAAGGTGAAAACGGACTGAGGGAACAAGAAGCTGGTGCTGGTCAGCCCGTCTTTCAAGAGTATATACCATTGCAGGCATATGTACTATGTACAGTGGGACGTGGTGGTTATCATGGGTCATGTAAGAAAATGAAGACCCCATGGGCTATGTGCCATGGGACATGCATGGCTTGGGAAGAGCGAGCCGGGTCGCTTGGTCCGTCTCGCCTAGGGCTTCCTAGCGCCCGGAAATTGCCAGGGTAGTTTGACTAATGGCATCCATATCCCAGGTTTCAGGGGGTTTGCTTTTCTTCGCTACTTCCGTTAGTTCGTTCAATGATTCCTTGCCCAAACCTGTTCCGATACCGGTCGACAACGTGGCAAAAGACCCCGTTCTGTTCTCAGTTCTTCAACAAAGAGCTTTGCGGGCTAGGATGCCATCTGTGTGTCTCTCAAGGAGAAGCGGTATCAGATGGCTTTCTCTTCAATAAGTCTATCACATCTCAAAAAGCTGACTGCATGGAAATGGATTGACTGCTCCGGGTCTGCACCTGGAGCCGAGGCCATCAACACTATCCCGGGTCGCCAAGATGGGGATCAACGGGATCGGGCCTGGAGGAGGTGATCGCAGCAGATGAGAGGAATTTTCGGAACCATCAGGATCTGCTGGCAGTGTATCGATGCTGCAAGTCCATCACACAGTGATCCACAGTGTCCGTTGACTTGATCTGCTAGTTGATCAAGTTCTAGCTCCACTGTAGGGGGACCCAGCTTGATATTTAGCTTTTGTACTGGGGGAACAAACGGGAGTCTTGGGGAAATACCCACCCTCCACTTTTTTGACGTGTGGAAGGCCAAAGAGTCCAGAACTAGTCCTTCACCAGAATGAGGGGCTGAAAAACTATTGCTGAGTGTCCGTTTGAGAGTGGAAGAAGTCTTCGGATGATCGAATCGTGGGGCTGAGCAGGAAATGCCCATTTCGGTGTGCAAGGTAAACGTAAGTCAGGCAATACATCGTACCGTCCAGAAATGCAAAGATTAGAGATTTCTTTTAATTTTTTTTTTTTTTTTTTTTTTTTTTTTTTTTCCTTTTCGTGTTAGGTTTTTGCGGATTCATTTGTCTCCCCGTCTTAACAAATTACAATTAGCTGACACGGACACCATGTCGACATCAGACTCAATTGGTCAAGGCTCAATCCCAAACCTAGCTTCAAAATACAGTGGTGTACCGACCAGACTTACTCCAGAGGCTGTCGCCGCGAAGGCGAGGCTGTACTCTCAAAAGACGCTTCCCGACAGCGTTGCGAGAAGAAGGACAGCTTTGCCGCCAGGAATTGGGAGAGAGAGTTTTGACCAGGCAATAAAAGAACTCAAGGCTGTTCTGGGAGATGACAGTGTCGAGCTCAATGACAAGCCGCTTGTTGATGGATGGTACATGGAACATCCGTAAGAAGAAGATGCTGTACACCAAGTCCGAGGAATTGCTTCTAACCTGCAATGTGACAGAAATACGCATGATGCGTATCATATTGCGGACCAGGAGGAGCTGATTTGTAGCGCTGTGGTTTATCCCGCCAGCACGCCTGAGGTGCAAACGGTGGTAAGATGGGCCAACAAGCACAAGATCCCCATCTACCCAATATCGATGGGTCGAAATATCGGTTATGGAGGAGCTGCACCTCGGATTCCGGGCTCAATTGTCGTCGATTTGGGCCGACGGATGAATCAAATCTTGAATATCGACGCCGACAATGCTTCAT
Organism: Rhinocladiella mackenziei CBS 650.93; assembly: GCF_000835555.1. NCBI lineage: Eukaryota > Fungi > Ascomycota > Eurotiomycetes > Chaetothyriales > Herpotrichiellaceae > Rhinocladiella > Rhinocladiella mackenziei. The sequence goes on from NW_013550597.1 coordinate 1,620,940, forward strand.
GCATCGTTGAACCGGGAGTTTCGTATTTTGCATTGTACGAAGAGATCCAAAAGAGAGGTTTGCCGTTATGGATCGACTGTCCTGATCTGGGTGGTGGCAGTGTCCTTGGGAATGCCATTGACCGTGGTGTCGGGTAAGGTTGCGTCTGCTTTCCATAAAAAAAAAAAAAAAAGGCCAACCTGCTCACGAATTTTCAGGTACACTCCATACGGTGACCACTTTGCGAATCATTGCGGTATGGAACTGGTGCTTCCGACCGGTGAATTGTTGCGGACCGGCATGGGAGCAATGCCAGGCAAAGACGGAGCTGACAACCCAACCTGGCAGTCTTTCCAGGCGGCCTATGGGCCCTATGTGGATGGTATTTTCAGTCAAAGTAACTATGGAATCGTCACCAAGATGGGATTTTGGCTGATGCCCGAAACCGGCCATCAATCGTACATGATCACCTTCCCGAGGGAAGACGATTTCGAACAAATTGTCGAGATCATTAGGCCGTTGGCACAGAAGAGGATCTTGGGAAATATCCCCCAGCTGAGACATGTGATTCAAGAACTGGCCGTGACTGGGAAACCACGATCTTTCTGGTACGACGGCAACGGCCAGATGCCGCGAGAAGTGATTCGGGAGAAAGCCTCCAAGTTACCCTGTGGAGACGTCTCGTGGGTGTTTTACGGAACTCAATATGGCGATCTAGCTTCTATCCATTCACAGCTGGAACTCATCAAGTCGGCATTCGGCAAGATCAAGGGCAGCCAGTTCATACTTCCCTCCGACGTCCCACCAGATCATTACCTTCATTCCCGAGTCCACGTCTGCAGTGGCGTGCCGGTTCTGCGAGAACTCGATTGGTTGAACTGGGTCCCCAATGCAGCTCACCTGTTCTTCTCCCCCATTTCGCCTACCAAGGGCAAGGACGCCAGCATCATCCACAGCACCATAACCGAGTTACACGCTAAATGGGGCTTCGATGTGTTTCCCACCATGTGTGTCGCCGGCCGAGAGATGCACTACATTGCCAACATCGTCTACGACCGATCCGACGCCGATGCCAAACAGCGAGCAACGGGACTCATGCGCGACATGATTCGAGCAGCTGCGAAAGAAGGCTACGGGGAATATCGGACGCACCTGCTCTTTGCAGACCAGGTGTCCGAGACGTATAGCTGGAACAATGGCGCGTTGAGGAGATTCAACGAGACGATTAAGGATACCTTGGATCCGAATAGTATACTAGCACCAGGGCGAAATGGGATTTGGGGCCAACGGTTCCGGGACAAGGGATGGGAGATTTTAGATGGGGACAAGAGGAATATGCTCGATGATGGAGTGAGCCCGAAGCTCTAGGGCGATGGATAGGAAAATCACTCTGTTCTTGGATATTTCAATAGAATAGTTTGAGATAGAACTATGAAGAGGCATTAGTCGTGTATCGAGAACGGGAAGAACGAATCATTTCCCTCGAATGACGCTAGGCAAAGCAATAAAGATCTCCAATGATCTTCAAGCTCGTCATGAACATCACATCCAGGCCGTCCAATCTTGAGGGTATCAGCACAACGGAGTAATCTGGCCAGTCCTCAACTCCTCGCGCACGATTCCCGACAGTTCTGGCCACCGCTTCCTTATATCTGCCTCTGCGTCGTAGTCGTACAGGACATTGTTCTAGATTGGGTCAGTCAATACTTATGCTTGGTCGCTGCACATTGATTGAGAAGAGGGGTACTCACCTTTATCAGTATGCTATCTTGGTCGATCTCTCCGCCTTCTCCCATTCGGTCTAATGCGCTATGCCATCGATCTCGTAAATCCTCTCCATTCGTCTGGGCTCGTCGAACTCGGGGGAAGCGGATTTTTTCGTATACGCGTGTCTGAACACGCGGAGAGTCAGCGTTGAGTCCGATGGGATAAAAATGGCGTACTCGAAAGCAATGAAGGGACCACCAAAGACAAGAGGGCGAGAATCGATCCGGGTCAGACATACCGCCAATGGAATATCATCCCGTCCGGCCAATAGCAAGCATTGTGCTAATACGGCGGCACTCTCCGTCGCCTGGCTGGCACCTTGGGCGCTCGTCGGCAAATGTGGATGACAGCAATCACCCACCAAGGCGACCTTGTGGTTCTTGCTGACCCATGTAGGGATAGGGTCACGATAACAGATCTTCCAATCTAAACATGCTTCGGTTTTCCTGACGGCGGCTGCTATTCGTGGATCACAATCGGCAACGAGTCGACGAACTTCGTCCATATCGCCCGGTTGAAACCATGACTCTTTGATATCCTCGTTGTCCTTGTGGGTGAGAATCCAGTTGAACTCTTCGCCGTCTCGGAGGGTGTTTTGAACCAAATGTGTGTCTTTGCCAATCCAGATATTGACACATTCCTTTTCAACAAACTCGGCCGTGAGTGGATCGCCCTTGAGATGGGCACCCTTGAAGAAAGCCCTGAAGCAAGCATACCCTGAGGATTTAGGTTTATCGTCAAATCCGAGAACAAGTTCCCGAGCGCGTGATTTGATTCCTGATGAGGGTGAGCATCAAAATGTGTGACGTTGTCAGAAAGCCCCACCGTCAACTGCCACGATGATATCAGCAAAGCATTTTTCACCATTCTTCAACGTTACCGAGGGTTCGATGTCGTTGTATTCGACAACCTGGTGGTTCGTTTAATGGCCTTGCTTAGGATCGTCTCTCACCGGACGGTACTGACCTCACTCCCCATGTGGAGAGGGATTCCCTTTTCTGCAACCGCTTCCAGAAATCCTTTGTGGTAATCTCCTCGATGGCCGATAAAACCCGCCATGTCCATCAATGGTTGCTGAGCTAGCAGTTTACCATCATGCCAACGGCGAATTTGCATAAACTCGGACTTGTTTCCGATATCGACAAGACGGCCGCGCAGGAAAGGTGACCACCGATCGAGCAACTTCAACGCATTCTCACCAAGACCAAGCGAATCCCCGAGTCGTTGGAATTCCCCGACTTTCTCAAACATGACCACTTCGAATCCAGCATGATGCATCGCCAAAGCCGTGGCACATCCTCCTAGGCCTGCCCCAACAATGATCACTGGTATTCCACGTTAGACCATATCTTTGATGGGAAGGTCGTCTGAACCACCCACCTTTCAAGGGAGGCCCGGCTCCCATCGACCCCATGGCGAGGTCTCTTTAATCGGTGGCTTGGGAAAGAAACATATTTATTCGAGGGAATTCGGATTTAAAGGGCGTGAAAGACCCAAGCCTTCGAGGAACACATGATTCTCGACAGCATTATCGAGGGAATAAACCCATCTATCCTGACACCGGAGACCCAAAAACACAATTGGGATCCGCCAGCAAATGGCTGAACCACCGAGCCTAGCAGTGCACACATATGATTGCTCAAGGTCCCACTGCAAAGAAAAGCTTTAACTGGCGATGCCGCTACATGTCGGCTGAACCATGGTTCGTCGTTGTATAGGGCGATGAAGGGGGCTTATGCAGAGGTCTTTTCTCCCCACGAACTGCCCTTCCACTGGAACCCCAGAACTTGTGAACGGGAAGTCCCACTTTTGGGCACCCCGGAATATACCCATCAACGGCGACATTCGGTAAGGGCGTCGTTCTGTCCATTAGGCATTTTAGGCGATAGATCTCTCCACGACTGGGTCTTGCGGGAGGACAAATCGTTTTTGTCTTTCCTATCGCAAAGTCGTCGCTTCGGGTAACAAAATACCCCATGATTCGCGGGGCCGCGCTGAATTTCTGGAGCCCAATAATGCCCTCCACTTGTCTCGTGATACTTCGCGGGGGAGCGTCGCGGGAGAGCGAGTCGGGAGAGCGAGTTTCGAACAACAGCGAGTGGGTCTGGAGCTGTCTAAGCACCAATCGAGCCTAGCTGTGCGAGCGTGGCAAGAGAGTGCGCACTCACACTGCAGATACAATAAGAGACTCATAGAGTGTCAGAGAGGTCCTGAAGGGGTTCGGCAGCGAGGTCAATGATAGACTGTGGAGTCTAGAGAAGGAATGCGTTGTTGTTCTATCTAACAAGAGAGCGAGGAAGGGTGCAAGTTGCGACAATGCCCAAGCCAACTGCCTCCCTTGACATGCCAAGCAAAGTGTCACGTGATTGCCAATAGTCAAGAGGCAGGCCCCGACAGAAGCGACAACGTGGTCAGAAGGAAGAAGGGAGGGCTGTACGGGCGATAGAAAGGCCCTCATAGATAACAGAGACACTCTGATCACGTAACAACGCTCAAATCGAGTGCAAAGGGGCTCGCACAACTAGGCTCGATTGGTGCTTAGACAGCTCCAGACCCACTCGCTGTTGTTCGAAACTCGCTCTCCCGACTCGCTTCGCGGGGTTCGCTCATTCTCTCAGCACCTGCCGAACTGTTTCAACAAACCATCCGGCATGCACGCATAGAGTGAGTTTCCCCTCACACTACCACTTTTAGTATGTTCGACTCAAAACGGAGAAAGGTGATGGATTGGGGAGAACGTATTTCATCCCCTTTTTTGCCGTACCACATCCGATGCGGGGAGTGAATGGGCGCTGGGTGATAGAAAAGGTAACCGTTCCTTGAAACATGCCACGACCGTATTGTATCCGGTAAGGAAGATCTCTGGATTCTTTAGCGCATCCTCCAATTATCTCGTTTATTCTGGTTCACAGCTGCCCAGACAAGCTGAGCAAGTCTAGAAATAATGGCGGTCAAGACGATTGGTTACATTGGCCTCGGCAAGGCTGGAGCATCAATGGCATCCAATCTACCCCGTGCAGGTTTCCATTTGGTCGTCAGAGATACTGATCCTGCCCGTGAGCGTAAATTTGCCGAAGAGAATCAAAACACCACGGTTGCACAAGGAGGAGTCGATGGGTTCAAGGATTGCGATGTAGTCATCACGATGCTTCCGCAAGGTCGGGTGGTGAGGGAAGTTGTGTTGGGCGAAAAGGGGATTGCGAAGGGACTGAAACCCGGTGCGTCACCATTCGACATATATGGCGCCATTCTAACCTTGTCGTAGGTACTATCATTGTCGACACCTCGTCGTCTTCACCATTTGACACCCAGACTCTGGGTAAGGATCTCGAAGCTCTTGGATTCTTTCTTGTCGATTCTCCAGTCACGCAGGCGCATCTTCACGATACTGACACCGGTGACGCCACACTCATGCTGGGTTCTAATTCTCAAGAGGCCGTCGATAAAGTTCTCCCCGTGTTGCAGGCCATGGCGAAATATGTTTTCCACATGGGCAAACTCGGGGCCGGCCACGCCATGAAGACATTGAACAATTACATCAGTGCCGCATCGATTGTGGCCTTGTCCGACGCTCTCGTCACTGGACAAAAGTTTGGCCTGGATCCAATTCAGATGATCGACGTGCTGAATGTCGGTACGGGGCGAAACTTCTCCACCACCGATAGTTATGCCAGTGACGCGCTTCCCAGGAAGTATGCCTCCGGGTTTCAACTGGCGTTGTTGATTAAAGATGTGGGCATCTCCAAGGATCTGTTCGAGAGACTCAATTTCGACACTGACTTGCCGGACCTGATCTTGAGGTACTTCCAGGACTCGATGGCCCTGTTAGAGCCGACGGCGGACCACACTAAGCTCCTGAAGGGATGGGAGAAAAGAGCTGGTCTTGAATTGAAGACGGGGACCCCAGACGGCTCCACGGTGACCGCGTCGAAGCCATGATTGATGAGTGTGCTGTTGTCCAGGCGGTGATGCCTGGGGATAGACAGGCAGCACGGGGTCGAATAACCAACCAATTTGCTGGCGATTTCCGAGCCGTCTCATCAATGCCTCTTTGGATGGAGAAAGTTTTGGTTGTTCAGTCGGATGCGGCGCAATTTGGTTCTTGGGGAGCCAATGGTCGCCCGGCTTGGCGCAGCTGTTGCCTGGCTCGGGTAGGGAGCGGGAGAAGCATTCAACCAGGTACAAAAGAGGCAGTGGAATATTGTAATGTCCTGAGATCCTCTCAGACTGAATAACAGGTCCCATTGTCTCTCAGATTATCAGGCTCCCTCCCCCTTCACCAAAGTCTAATACAATGGCGCTTTCATCTCCCAAACTCATCCCCTGTCTCTTTTTCGAGACCGAAGCAGAAGAAGCAGCCAATTTCTACGTCTCAATCTTCCCCAATTCGTCCATCAAGACTGTCTCCCGTTTCCCCGAGACCTTCACAGCGCAGAAGGATCTCGCGGGGACCGTCATGATGGTTGACTTCACACTGAACGGATACAGCTTCAGTGCTCTTAACACCCGTCCTACGGAGATCAAGTTCACCGAGGCAGTTAGCCTCCAGATCATCTGCGACACTCAGGAGGAGGTTGACCATTACTGGGACAAGCTGTCTGAGGGCGGCGACGAGAGCAAACAGGTCTGCGGCTGGCTGGGGGACAAGTTCGGGGTTTCCTGGCAGGTCGTGCCCAAGATGGTGCCGGAGCTCATGAGTGGTGCCGACGCAGTGAAGAAGGGTAGGGTAATGATGGCATTCATGAAGATGAAGAAGATCATTATCCAGGATGTCTTGGACGCGGTCGAGGGGAAGGCTGAGGGGGGAGATAAGGCTTAGCTCGGTTTCGGTTGCTTCATGGACGATGAAGCGGATGCAGGGGTTTGACGTACTTCAGGGGAAGGATAATTATGAGCTCATACCGATGATTGTCCCTCAGAAGGCGAGATTGACAGATCGTTCCCATAGTCTTTCAAACATGTGTAGTTCTTCCATCTTAGAGTATTCACGCTCAACGACCTCCCCTTCCCTAGCTCCTTATTTTACAGTGTTCCTGGGGCGGGAGGTTGTGAGTTACGCCTCACTACGTCCGTGTCGAGGACGACATAGGTTGGCCTGAGAGACGCTTCTAGAGCCCTTCGTCAGCAACACTACCAGCGTCTGCGGCATCCATCACCCATGGTCGCAGTGGTCAACCAACGATCTGCCAGCCCAAGCCAAAAGGTACCGACCACAATCAGATCCGAACCAGGAACCTCAACTGACCAAAAAGACGGGCGTAGAGTAGCCGCCATGTACTCGTTCACAGCCGGTGTCAAACAAGGGGGAGGATTATCCCAGAACGAGGACTCACCAATCCATCTCCTCTCAAGTAGATTACAGGAGCGATTTATTTGGCGGCAGAAATTCGGTATTTTAAAAATGTATCTCTAAATGGTTGCAACCAAATGTCAAGTCGTGTAGTGAACGCTCAGGACATACCTCGGGGATGAGAGCATGAGAGCGTGAGAGCGACTGAATCTACCAATTTCTATCAACGGCACAATCCAACTCGAACGAAACTTCGGTCCTGATCTCTTCCTCATTGCATTCAGTTTACATCAACTGGTCCACGTTCAATCAAAACATTACTCAAATCGACCACGATTGAGAGGGGGGAAACGATGGCGAAACGGCAGTCCCCGACAAGTCCTTAGAATGTGAAAGCAGCCTTCTAGATGTTCGACTATGATCATAGTCCTTCGACGCAATCAAAGAGAAATTGTTTATAACACCGCGCCACACGATCCTGGAAGAAAATCTCTATGCTCCACTGTTCGTGCTCCAAGGAACGCCGGAAAAGACACTTCCGTTGAGGTAGATTTCATGGGTTGAGATAAATTGGAATAGTACTTGAGGCTTTGCAAGATGATGCATACGCAATGTCGAGGTGAAGGTGCATCTGAGAATTGGAGGTTGTGCCATGGAAGAATTTGAGCGCCAGCTTTGATGATGCTGCTGCTGCAGGAAAGAGCATACTAAATGGGACTTCCGGTGTCGCCGAATGGGGACGGAGAAGGTCACGGGGCTCGCTTTGCATCAATGGGTGGTCCAACCCGAAGAACCTTGGAGATGTCGACAAGGAAGACATCAAGACAATTGACGAGATTCCAAGTATAAGAGAATGGAAAGTGAAAATCATCGTTTGAAGATGAGATGCCAGGAATACCAATGGGGAAGAGGAGGTCCCAGGGAGGAGCAAGATGCTGTTGAATTAATGAAGACGTGTTCATAAGCACGAAGGTATACCTGGAAAGCAATAAGCCACCCCAAAATTACATGACCACACATTTCTGTGCGTTCTCGTATTGTGCGCCCCATCGATTAATGCCTTCTTGAATCTCATTGTACCGTTGTTTTTCTTTGACTTCGGGTTTGAAATTGGCCTTCATGAACTTCATTAACTGTTTATCAAGATTCCCTGGGATCGGTTAGAAAGAATCCCCCTGGCTGGAAGGGAGAAAAAGGATTTGGACGTACGGCTGTCGGCTTCCAACACCACCTCTTCTCGACAGAGAGGGCAACGATCCTGTCCCCGGGTCTGCAATACGATGAGACATCGGATACAGAAGACATGGTTACATCGCAGTCGAACAGGTTTATAGGAAATGCTGAAGCAGATTGGACACAGGTAGTCGTTGAGTTGTGGGATAACGTTCAAGATCTCCTCGGAGATGGTGAAGCAGGTCGCTTGAGCTAGATCCTCTACTATGAACGGTGATTTGACTAGGGAATTGGAAACTGAGGCCTGCGCACGCAATGCCGTTCGCTTGTCGAATTTCTTTATGATCTTGGTCAAAGCGGTTTTGTTGATTTCTTGAAACTTCATCAATCGGAGGAGCTGGGCATTGATTCGAATAAAGCGATCCAATGCGACACTTGCATCCGGGCCTAGTTTGCGCACCTCACTTTCCCGAGAGGCCAGAGATTGCGTAAATTTTTGGAACTGTTTTTGTGCGTGGTCTGCGTCTCGGGCACCGGCGTCGACTTCATGGGAAGATAAAAAGATTTCCGCCTCTGTGTAGAGTTCGAAGATTTTCCTCCATGCCGCAATCTCTTTCTTTGATCTCGTCGACTTGGACGCTTTCAAAGCACGCAATTCGTTGCCTAGCTGAGTGATCTCCATCTGTAGCTGGACCTGTTCAGCGCGACGTATTCGGTCCAGATCGGTAAGCTCTCGTCGAAGAATCTGGAAAAACTCCGAGTCTGAGGAGAGTGGGATTTCGACCGTCTCTAGTTGTTGTTTTCCGTCTTCTAAGGAATGGGAATTCTCGCCGTCAGGCGGAGCGTCTGGGGCAGCATTGGAACTTGCTCCGTTGGTCTCGTCCGGAATGGGACACTGGAGTTGTCCATTTGGTCCTTCGTCCTCGGAGTCGACATTGGCCCGAGAAGATCGAGCGAGGTGTCGTAAGACTCTTCGAGTCTCTGGACTCAGCCAAGCGTCCATAGGTGAGCCATCATGCGGATCAATGGCGATTGTTAATTTGGGGGTGAAGCTAACTTTTCCACTCCCGTCCATCGAGTACTGCATCAACCGATCTGCAATCTTGCCCCCGACCTCCGCAGGTCCTGAGGTGACATGCTGCCAAAGTACATCAAGAGTTTCCTTGTCGAGCCCGAGGCCCGAGAGTTCTCTTTGCACTTGTTTGATACACTTCTTTAGCTTTTTGTAGGAGATGGCAGAGTCGATCCATTCTTGCGGGTACTCGCCTCGCGCGAGAGCCGCCTCGAAATCCTGTCCGAACTTCATGTCTGAGATTTGATAAGGCGGGGAAAATTTTGTAGAGCGGAAGGAAGCTCATTCAAGGTTTTTCACCATGTCATGTGCTTATTTTCCGGACGGATCTGATTTCCGTAGAATCCCATTGCGTGAGTTTGTCGTATGGGAACCCCGGGGGGGGCAAAGCGATATTAATATGCATCCCTCTAACGGCTCCCCACATCTCGGTCTCGCCACGAGCAATATTTTGCCTTTTGATGCAAGGGCTGGCATTGCCACCCCGAAGTCACGAGCAGGTCCCGTTGTGATTGGCTTGTTGCCAGAGTCATTTAGATCACGTGACTTATCGGGAAGTATCGCCTGAAAAGAAAATGCGACACCGGCTGGCCCCAAGCCTCAAATCCCTCTCCACAGACCCACCGCCAGATCCTATCCTTTTTTTCTTTTTTTCTTTTTTTCGTGTCCTGACGGGTTCATGGGGTCATGGAAGCGTTGGAGATGACATGGATCATATTTCCGAGTGATTTTGGTTGACTCTCCACCTCGGCCCTGAAAACTTCGGCTGTCATGGGTCAGCGACAATCCACCAACAACACCGACTCCGAAGAACCTCCTGCTAAATCTGACTATTATGATCTCCTTGGGGTTGAACGCACGGCCACTGACGACGAGATCAAGAAAGCCTACCGCCGAAAGGCTCTTGAGTTACACCCTGATCGAAACTACGGTGATGTCGAGAATGCCACCAGACTGTTCGCCGAAATTCAGTCCGCCTACGAAGTCCTCTCTGATCCTCAAGAAAGAGCCTGGTATGATTCGCACAGAGACATTCTCCTTCGAGGAGATCAAGCCACCGGACCGGACGCAAATGAATTTTCCTATAATATTCGCATGACCACGGCCGAGGAGGTATTGAAATTCATGTTGAAATTCAATGGTCGGTTGGAATACACCGATGCTCCTAACGGCTTCTATGGCGGCCTGAATGATTTCTTCAAACAACTGGCGAAAGAGGAGGATATTGCGCGTCGCTGGGAGAATCAAGAACCCATGGAATACCCCGAGTTCGGTTTTGAGAATGACGATTACGGTGATGTGGTTCGACCGTTTTATGCAGCATGGAATGGTTTTGCTACGAAAAAGAGTTATGCTTGGAAGGACCAATACAGAGTGTCCGATGCCCCCGATCGACGGATCCGGCGTCTCATGGAGAAAGAGAACAAGAAACTGCGCGAAGATGCTATACAAGAATACAATGAAGCGGTTCGCTCCCTCGTTGCCTTTGTTCGAAAACGGGATCCGAGAGTCCAGAATAACCAGAGGTCCGAAGCGGAACGACAAAAGGCTCTTCGAGAAGCCACCGCGGCGCAAGCAGCGCGCTCAAGAGCGGCTCGACAGGCCCAGTTTGAAGAGTGGGATGCTAACGCGATACCGGAGTGGGCCCAATCACGAACCCGGGATGAGCACGAGGGAGGTTTTTCGAGTGAGTCGGAGGCGGAAGAACATGAATACGACTGCGTGGTCTGTGATAAGACTTTCAAAAGCGAAGCACAATTCAAAGCACATGAAAAGAGCAAGAAGCACCAGAAATTGCTGAAGCAATTGACGAGGGAGATGCGTGATGGGGGTGAAGCGCTGAATCTGGAGGCGGGAGCGGCAACACCTGTGCCTGAAACAGCCGATGTCGACGACGAGGAAGTGCGACAAGTGCCTTATCAATCACGACCCGAAAAGGCAGACCCCTTTGATGATGATAACAATACTTCTAATAATGCTCTGACGCCCCCGACACCCAACGGAGAGGCAGGTCCGGAGGATGACGGTCCTGAACCGTCCGACGCTTCTGACGACGATTATGTGTCTCGATTTGATATCGAACAACGGCTTGCCGGAGGACCAGCCGAGAAGGTCTCTGGAAAACTTGACGATCTCTGTCCAGGAGGGACGCCTGCAACATCGGGTCCCGAAGATCCAGAGACCACACAACCCAAGGTGGGCAAAGCCAAGCAAAGACGAGCAAAGAAGGCTGCTCAAAAAGCAGCTGGGCAGTCTGATCGGCCGCCCGCGGACGTTCGGTGTGTCGTATGCAAGGCTGAGTTCCCTTCGAAGACGCGATTATTTAACCATATCAAGGAGCAAAACCATGCAGCTCCAGTGACAGAAGTCAGAGGGACCAAAGGGGGAAAAGGAAAGAGAAGATGATGCTCAGCAATGAATGATCCGTGCTCTCCTTTGCATAGCGACGGGCGTATCGGAGCGCAGAGTTGGACTTCGAAAGACGCCAGCTCAAGCGCTGGAAACAGGCTTACGTTGAGAAATATCCCTCTCTCGACCCAATCGAGTTTCCAATTTGTTCGACGTAATTAAACGAGCGTTTCATGTGTCATGGGGTGGCTCGTCTGATTCGGCGTATTAAGTGCCGAGGCTGTGACATGGGCACGGAGAATCCCTCCGTCTTCACCGTCTTTTATCTCTCCTAAGCGGTAGCGCACTTTATCGTTCGGTGTAAATAAGTCTCGATCTAGTCGACCTAGCCTTTCGTCAGAACGAATTCAGACGTTGACCGTGTACTGGCTGGTTTCGTTCAATATGATCATCTACACGACCATCGTGGCCCCAGATCACTAATATCAGTGTGTCCAAACCGCCGTAATTGATGCCTCAGGCAACCATGGCCGACACTCGCTGTGCTAACCCGGAACTACAACTTGACGTGGACTTGATGATGCTGGAATATACCTTCTACCATGCGACCCAAGCCCAATTTGACTTCCTATTCTCCGGATGTCAGGACGAAGACAAAGCCGCCGAAGCGACCCGCCTTCTCACAATATTCGACTCCTTCATCCGTCTCTTCGCCCAAGATCACCCTTCTTACGAGAAAACACCGGAATTTCATCTCAATGTGAAGATCCTCGAGTTGTTGGTCCTGCTATCCAGTCGATCGACAGGCCTTCAACAGCAGTTTTCGCCAGACATGTCCAAGAAGCTCCACGACGAAACGGTTGAGAATTTAAAGGCTCGTCGGAGATGGCTTATCGCTCACCAAAGGCAGGCGCAAAGACGGGGAAAGCAGCTTGCCGGATCCGACGCTACAGATGTGACGGACGATGTGGAGATCCTCATATACAATTCGTGGACTCGGCACAAATCCGGGAGTTCGGTGTCCTCTCATCCATCGCCATCGGATTTCTTGCCACGCTTCCTCGACCTTTTGACACGGTTTATGGAAATCTCTGCCGAAATTGCTGCTCTGCGAGGTACGCCCGAAGAAAAATGGATGCAGATTGCTTGTGAATTCATGCTTCAAGCCAGTCTCGAGTCGATTAGGATTCGGCTTCGAGATAGTGGTAACGAAGATATGTTTCTACCGCGACTTGACGATTGTTTTGCCTGGGGCTATTTCGATGCCCCAGACGAACTTATCGGTCCAGATGATCAAGCGCATGTGGATGAGGAATTGGCCTTTTTCAACCACCTCTTCCGTGCTCCAACCAATGACGGAGCGGTGGATGAATCCCCACCGAGGGAAAACCCGACATGGACCAAACTGCGCAACGAGTATCTCTCCGAATTTCACATTGCAGATGACGCTTCAGCATCATCACAGACTTGGCGAGTGGATCGTCTGGCCCAAAAATACCCCCCCGAAAGTTTTCAGGACCAACTTGTCCAGTTCCTGAAGAATGCATGGGACCTGGCCATGGTCAACAAGCCCGTTCTCGTTCAAATTGAGGAAGGGCATTTGAAGAGCTTGGGGGTTGAAGGAGCCGAGTTTGACGACTTTATGGTTCGAGTTGGCTTAAGAGAGGATCTGAACGGGTCTTTGAAATTGAAGTTATGAACGGGGTCATGAAGGATATTATGTTGCAAACACAACACTGAAGAATTTACGGCTAATATTGTGTCCAAATTTTCATGCTACGTCTCCAAATCGGCCACTGAATGAATGGATGAATCATGGGGCGCGCCTGCTCGGTTCACGGAACAACTCTTTCGGCCACTGTCTGGTCGGGTAATACAACAGATGGACGATGTCGAGCCTAATCGCGCGCATATGTCTACAAGACGAATTCCCTGGGAGCAGACATCTAGTTCGTCTGGAGCTTTGGGGTTGCCGTGGCAAATCCTACTCCTTCGAGTTCCTCCACACGTTCTCCTCAAACCCATCCATCCAGCTCACGTATTCCTCCCCCCCGGCAACCCACGCTTTAATGCCGCCTTGGAGAATTGCACTCTTCACCACCCATGGCGCCTCATCGCCCGATGTGGGCGCTGACGGTAAATGCTCCTCGATGAAATCTGCCAACCACCCGGCCGCCCGCGTGCCTCGACCTCGTGAGGAGCCGCAGTAGAAAATCACCAAGGGGATCTTGGCGCTAACGCACAGTGCGTGCAGGGTTGAGAGGGATGGGAAAAGGGTTTGCGCGGGGAGGTTCAGAGAGGTGCGGATGGTACCGCCCTGGTTGTATCGAATGAGTATCAGTAACAATACTCTCTGGGCGCAAGGACAAGGAGAGAGTCATTGGTGTTGGGGGGATGGGGAGAGGAAGGAACAGAGAGCTCGAGATGGATTATACAAGGGTCGGAAAACGATGGGTCTGCTGCTTTGGCGCGGTGTGGTGGCATCACCAGGTTGGATAACGTAGAACAAGCCACGCCAGTAAATGGGACCCTCTGATCCAGGTACCATGTCCCTGGACCCAGACACATAGACCCGACTCGTCGACGGTGCCTCTCAATACAACAGACTATAGCACACCGCGGCCCGTTTTCTTCATCCTTTCGATCTCTTCTATTCCAGTCTCGAGACCCCCAGCTCCTGTCCCGACTCTCCATCCCGCAGGGACCAAACCAACTCTCTCAACCCAACGAAGCAGCCAAGTATTAGGGACATAATTTGTACGTACCTCATGATCATTCCTCCTTAGGTCGACGAGGAGGAAATCCGCTCCGCCTCGCTCTCCTGCTTTGAAGCGAGAGAGTAGGTCTTCTCGCGATATGGAGTCGGGATCCGTTGTGCGCGGCGTGGGAAAGGATGCGTGCCATGGTTTCTCCATTGGGTTTTGTTCTGCTTGAGATGGAGGATGAGGATTGGATGCTGATGTTGATGTTGGCTCCATTCCGCCAGCCAGTGAGAATGAAATTCCCTGTCACTAGGGAGAAAGCGAGAAGGAACAGGTTCCGTCTTATATGCTCAAGTCACCTTGTCTTTCCGATCCCAAAGAAAACGTGGACGATGATATTTAGTTGATGGCGCAGCATACGGACGTGGGATGGAGAACTGTTCAGCGTCTGGGGAGTGGCTTTTTCTAGCCAATGAAATTTCAGTGGTGACAGCGACAGCCTACGTAGGTGCTGTGTGATATTAATTACACCCCGCGACGCATTCGGGAAACTTAGGGTCGCCATTCATCTTCTTCTTCCGGCTACACTCATTCACCAATTATAATATTGGACCTCCTTTTTCCCTTTTTCTTCGAGCACCCTGATCCTGACCCCGAGGGACGAAAAGGCTAGGGAAGCCGAATGGAAAGAAACCTTCTCCTCGACTGCAATTGATCATTATCATTACCATTTTTCCAAAAACCATGACTTAGGTTTCTATCATAATTCCATTCTCTGACTCAGTCCCGTTGAATCCTCAATCTTCAGGATACTCGTGTCGTACATTACTCACGAATGTGCCCGTCTCCAAATCAAACCTCTTAAACCACTTGCCAATCTCAATGGGGAACGCATTCAAGATATCTTCCGCCGAAATCTCACTGGGCAGCAACAACACGACGTTCTCCTCCGCCACGTATCTGGTCGACTCGTCTTCGACAAGAACATGGTAAAAGGGCTGATGACGCCCGTTGGGCAAGCGGTCCACTTGGTTCATCATGATCCATTGCTCCTGCATGCGACAGTAGGGGTCCCAGCCGTAGATGACGGCGAGATAGCCCCGGCGACGGTGCCGGAAGACCTGGCCGACGGAGTACTTGACGACGGAGTTGCGGGGGTCGGAGCGGTATTTGGCGGGGCGGGATTCGTGGTCGGATTCTTTGAGCTGTTGGATGAGGTTGCAGTATGCACGGGCGTCGGGGAGGCTGGTGGTCAGTGGGAGGACGCGGGTTTCGTACAGGTGGATGTCGAGATCGAAGAATTCGAGGAAGTGTTGGGTCAGGACGGCGAGGTGTTGCTGGAGTTGGGCGGGGTGAGGATTGGGGAGGGCGGGGAGGAGAACGAGCGAGAAGAGGGCGGCGTAGGTTGCCAAGTTGGGGTTGATGGGATGTAAGGGGGCGCCGGAGTAGTGGGCTGGTGAGGACAGGATGTTGTGTGCGGTGCGGATCGTGAGGTCTTTGGGAGACGCCGCGGAGAGGTAGGAGGTGGTTTGCGCGAGAGTGGCGGCCGGAGTGATGAATTTGAGCTGAGTGTCGAGGACCGAATACGATATCGGTTCGGAGCCGTTGAAGGGATCCATATATAAATGTGTGGGCAGGGATGGTCCTCGGTCTTCGGAGCCAGATGATTCTCGGAGAGGCTTGCCATCCAGGTCAATCCCCGGAGGTGGTTGGACGACGGCATGGACGTGGAAGGGGTAACTGCATGGTGCGGCGCGGAGATTGAATTGACGAGCGACGTAGCAGAAGGTGACCGCTGAGATCAAGGGGACGGAGTTTCTGTTTCCGCTGAACAGAGATACTCCGAGGAACATGTGGTCCAGGCTGTGGTAGTGACGATCTCCTTGGATGCCGATCCATTTATTCTTCAAAAGGTGGTCGGCGATGATGATAGATTTTTCTCGCGGGGATAGTTCGTCAATGTTGGCATGGGCGGCGCGGACAGAAGCCACATAGGAATCCAGCCGAGCGAAGATCTGAAGGATGGTCAGAAAAAAGGAGAAGAGAAACCTGGATGGTCCCACTTACATCGTCCATGTCGCCTTCGGCATGTTCTTCGAGAATGAAGAGGTCAAGGGCCGCCAGAGGTTTTTCAAATGCATATGGATCTTGGCCTCCTTCCCTCAGGGCTATCCATTCTTGGACTGCCAGGAAACGATGGAGACAGCCCAGGGCCGCATGACTCCAATATCTAGGGGAGGGGGGCATTCAGAGTCTGTCGTCGGAACTTGGTGGTTGACACTCACTTCTGCGCCAGATGATTTTGGGACGAAGATGCATTCCAAAACATATCAAGCAGATCGTCTTTAGCATCATAGCCGATTTCCAAGATGGTCTTGATCCAATCCAACCGTCCTAATTCTTCGGCGACAATTTTGCCGATAGCCTTGCGTGTCTTCCCGGCTGATGCGTGTCGAGCGGCAAACAGTTTCTTCCAATCGGTAAAGGAGGCATCTTCAAGTTTGGTGGTAATTTGATGGTGCGTGTCCCACCAGCGAAATCCCTGTTTGCAGTATGTTTTCCACAGAAGTGGCTCATTGGCCACATTGGCAAAGCGTCGGCACGTGGTTTGTAAGGCGAGAGTGGTGGATGGCGGCAAATACGATAATATCGCTTGGATGACTTCGTCGGGGAGGGCGGTTAAATGTGGTTTCATGGCGGTCCACTTCTCATCACTTTGAGCGACGGCGATCGCGTTGACTAGGTTTGATGAGTTTTGGTGTTTGGATGTCCGAGGTCAGAGGTGAGAAAGTGTCGCGTGGATGTCTGACATGAGGATAAAGGAAAAAAATCCGACGGGAGTAAAGGGCGCCGGACTTTGCCTCGGTGGCTCAGCGGTGGCCACAGGAACATAGGAATCCCTCTCTGGCCAATCAGAATATAGAAATGGGGTACCCACCAGGAGTGTGTTGATACCCCATACATCTATGGGGGCATACCCTTAAATCGAGGTTCACGGTGGAAAGTTTCAGGTGTACGCCATTGTATCCACATTATTTACACAACGCCCCACCCATTCTATCCACGGATAGAATGGATGACGGAGTTTACGGGCAATTGAGGTCACCTGGGATTTTTGGCTCGAAAGAACTCCGTGGGGAATGCCATAAGAGTCGGTATCATGTCTTTATTCGATTTATCTCGTTGGAAACAAGGCCGCCAGGAATGCGTTCTCCTTATCTAGCCTAGGGTTCCTTTCAAGTCCCCCTTTTCAGCGTGGAGACGTACCATCTGGGCGATGAAAGGGCCCCAGTCTTCCCTCACTCGTTCCATTTTGATCCGATCTGCCTCCAAGCTTGAGGAGTCTGTCATGACTGTCAAGGACAGCAAAGAAAACTCCAAGGCAGTGGTAGAAGCCGTCTCCCATTGGGCTTGGAGCTCGGGAAGAACCAGTGCGACCCAGTTATCTTCGGGAGAAAGAGCCCCTAGCTTCCGGGGAAGTCTCTCCATTCCGTCCATTCGCCATATGAATCCACCCGCAGGCACGTATGCGACAAAATGGAATCCATTGTCACCGTCACCACATTCTTCTTCCTCCTCCTCTTTGAGCTTCTTCCGAGGACGTTTGGCCATGGCTGCCTTCTTTTTCTTCTCGGCGGCAGCGACATCTTGTTTGAGACGAAGATCGACGTTCATTTTGTCGAATGGCGCTGCGAATGAGTTGTGAACATCTCTGACATGATCGAAGCGATCCAAAGCAATTCCTCGCTCTTTGGGAGTCATGTTCATTGTCTTGGCGCGAAAGTGGTTCAAAGCCTGGCCGAGATCGAGGTTGGCATGATTGTTGATAATATTCATGAGTGCCACACTGGCACAGGAGAAACTGGAGGTCTAGAAGTTTGAGCCGCAGCCGCACAAGGGGGTGTGGGGGGTCTAATACCTGGTTTGCGAACCAAACATCTCCAGGAGTTTCTATGAGAGTATTTTCTGTCTCTGCGGGCATCCATCGAGAAAGGAAGATCAATCCGAACACGTTCTCTCTACGGAGATGTGAGTGGAATCCACGTCCAAGAAGGCCCAACACATACGGTGGAGTGTCAAAGACGCTGTCAAGGGGTACGACTTCGTTTACTTGAATGTTGGGAACTCCCCATTCTCGCAAGAGCGTGGTAAATATGACCTGGACGGTTAGTTAGGCACCAGGATTCCAAGCACAGGGAGGGGGAGGTACCGGGTCGTTCTCTAGCTCAGCCCATCCACTCCAAGAGCGGCTCTGGTTGTTGGGAGCGGAAATGTCGTCCGTGGTCATCGAGGCTGTATCTGCGGTAGATGAACCTGCCGTCGAACTTGTCTGAGCAGTCATGCCGGCAGATGCGAGGTCATTGGCAGGATTGGTCGGAGGAGCCTCTTTGCTCCAAGACATGATGGATGTGTTGGGATGACGACAGACGACTCGCAGACGGTCGGACAATTTTGTTGGTCGGCTCGTGGCAAAGGTGCCTCCAGGAACGACGGAGGAATGGGTATCTCTCTCTGAAATGAAAATGTCGACCCGATAGACGGTCCTCACTCATTGAGGAAAAGAGAACCACCAGCCGTGTCTTTTCAGAGACCTGTTGGAGACAACGAAAGGCGGCTCCATCTGGACGAAGCGGCCCGTTCTAGTTGCTAGACTCACACCGCCTTGGAGAAGGTGTAGAGATACAACTGTTCATTACCGTGTCAGAGCCAGGACACGCCAATGTCTCTGCCAGCGACAAATAAGGGATTCATAGTGGGCGAGGCTGTGTGGGCCGGCAGGACGTCATCTCCGCCAAGCCCCTTGTTGGAGACTCGACCACGCTTTTGATTTTTTTTTTTTTTGGTGACGCGTTGAGCACCGGCAAAACGCGACCACTTCAACCATTCACGCCGGAGGCAAGCCTCTCTATTGAATGACCGAAACCCTTTGCATTCCCTGCTGTTTCACCGAGTCTTCCAAAATTGTTGTCCTCCACGGTCTTCACTTATTTCCTACCCAACACCGACCTAGAAATTCAGCGCCCCCTCACCGACCGCAAGATCATCACCAGAAACAAAATTACAAAAGGAGACAGGGAAGGTTCTACAGCCGCATGGTGCCATGAATGAAACCCCGCGACTGCGGTCGGCCTTCCCTTCCACCCCCCAAGCCGAACATCGATTCCGAAATACCCATGACAGCAATGGTCGACCCATTTTGGGCTCGCCTCGCACTTCCTTCTCACAAAGACCCTCTCCAATAACGCGACCGGCCAAAGTACCGGCGGATGCGACGTCCAATGGCGCTCCCGTCATACCAACCGAAATTGTCGATGCGCCTTCACAGAGACTTTATATCCTGACATTTTATGTGGGGTTGACGGCGTGGAGGCTGTACAATTCATACAATGTTGAAAATGATCTCGACTCAACATGGCTGTTCCTTAAGTGGGTTGGAATTGATGCCGCATTTTTCGTGGCTTTACCAGCCTTCAGAATACCCTGGCTTGAATGGTCTTTCGCCACAACATTAACATTATGGCTTCTCCATGCGGTTGCGAATGTCTTCTTGATGTACAGGATTCCTATCCCGGTGATGTCGTGGTTGGGAGCTCTCGTCAAAGTGGCATACGATCGAGAACTTTCCATCTCCGAACATCGCGTCAAACCAGCCGATATCCTTCACAACAGCTCCATCATCCTGGGAAAACAGATCATTCACATTCTACCAGAGGGATCAGCCATTCTCAATCCCGAGAAAAAGGCGTTTTGTCTCGGTCCATCAATCTCTGCCGTCGAACTACCGATCCAAATCAATCAAACCACGCCCATCTCGGTTGAACTCCGGAGATTCGACCTTGATACGGATGAGGTCGAAACCATCGTCATTGGCAGCAAGCAAGCCAAACAACTGAAGAAACGTGCCGAGAGTGGCTTTCCAAAGCCCGACACAAACATGCCTCGGACTCTGCTGTATCCCGTATCGAAGAAAGGGCTCTATCAATTGCATCGTGTTGTGGACACGACCAAACTGGAAGTCAGAAAGCGAAGTTTTGACGTTGCCGTGGTACAATGTCCCAGGGCATCGGTCGCCGCGGAGTCGGTGGACCGATGTACGGGAGAGCTGAGTCATGTATCATTACAAGTCTCCGGCGTTCCTCCTTTCCAAGTCAAATACAGCAAAACGGTCAATCAAAAGCAATTCAGCTCGATCGTTCAAAACGTTCAGCCACGCGGGGATTCTGGCTACGTGACTGCCGATGACGCTGATGGCGTTGTTCTCGATCCCCCCCACCCCCCCCGGGGCTGGACCAAATCGACGACCGAGTCTTTTCAGATCAACGAATCACTTCATCAGAATGGAAGTCACTCGTACGCGGTCGAAGAAGTGGAAGATGGCCTCGGCAACAAAGTCGTCTACGACGCTACCAACCCCAAGGATGTTCATGCTCCCCGAGTCCAGAGTCTCACCGTTCACAATCGGCCCCAACTTAGTCTGGTCGGATGCAACTCCGATCGCCTGATTCCTGTGCCCAAGGGTATCTCTATCAATCTCCCTGTTCGTGTTCGTCCGGTGGATCGGTTGCATCCCTCCGACTGGCCGTTGAAGTTGAAATATAGTTTCGTCCCGGAGACGGAACAAGAGATTCCTCCGTTGGAAGAATATACCCATGAGATGACGAACGATCGGTCGGGACCTCGAATCAGCAAAGCCGGAAAGTACACCGTCGACTCAATCGACAGCCAGTATTGTCACGGAGAAATTGTTGAGCCATCATCCTGCCTATTATACAATCCTCCCGAGCCCAGTCTGACCATGGAATCCGAAGATATCTTTGACAAATGTGCCGGAAACCCCATTGGCATGTACGTCAATCTCGACTTTACGGGGACTCCACCGTTCAAGGTGAGATATACGGTCACCCATCAGGGCACCGCCGATCCCAAGGTACGAGAATTTTCGGGCATGCGTGGCCAGATCGAGTTGCGAGAGAGATCAGCTGGCTCTTACATCTACACCATTCTTGAGATCGAAGATGATGTTTATGGCCCCATCTCCCTGTATGACAAGAACTTGATTTTGAAACAAGATATCAAACCGCCTGCGTCGGCCGTCTTTCACGGTGAGAACCGTGTCATCAAAGCATGCCTGGGGCAACCGGTTTCTGTGCCAGTGAGACTTCTCGGCCAAGGACCGTGGGATTTGGAATATGAACTGGTGCATGGTGGCAAGAGAAAGAAGCATAGTGTCCACTCGGAAGAAGAACGTCATACGATTGAGCTTCCCGCAATGTCTGAAGGAGGAACGTACTCGGTCATCTTGACCGGAGTGCAAGACAAATCCCGCTGTCGTACCACATTGAAAGAGCAACGGCAGATTGAAGTGAGACCCGAACAGCCACGGGCGGCATTCGGCGACATTGAGGGGAAACGATCGATTCTGGCATTAGACGGAAAGTCTGTCAAATTGCCCTTGCGACTGAAGGGGTCAGCACCGTGGGCGGTCCGACTACGAAATCGAGACCACGCTTCAGACTCCAGTGAACAAATATTCAAAGATGCCAACGCGGTGTTTTCAGTCGATCAACCGGGGACTTACGAAATTGTTTCGGTGCACGATAGCTGCCCCGGTGTGGTGGACCCCAAGGCCAGTAAATTCCAAGTGAGCTGGATACCACGACCGGCCTTGTCTGTTAAAGATTCATCGGTCGAGGACGACCGTGGCAATGGCCTCCGGAAACCTGCAGTTTGTCAGGGTGACGAATCAGTTCTGGCATTGAGTCTCAGCGGCAGTCCACCTTTCCATTTGAAGTATCAGCAAAAGTGTGAACCGGTGAAAGGTCCGGCTGCGATCATCAACAAGCCTAGCAGCTTTGCGGGAAGCAACGCCTTGATCAATCTTGACACCAGCAAGGCTGGAGAGTACACCTATGTCTTTTCCGAACTGGGTGACGACCGCTATTCTCACGACCAAAAGCGGTTCACCCCCACCGTTGTCAAGCAACAAGTATATGCTCCGCCCTCAGCGAAGTTCACTCAGGCAGGGAAGACCTACGGCCACTGCAAGGACGATCCAAGCTTTACGTCGAGCGTTCAGGCGGAGACCGAAAACATCCCCATTACTTTTACGGGAACACCGCCATTCAGCATTGAGATCGCCATTACTCATCATGGCGTCCCAACTCGTCCTGAGATCATCCGCCAAAAGGACATCTACACGAATACATATGCCTGGCCTCTCTCTAGAGCCACTCTCGACCTAGGCACTCACGGCGTCTCGATCCGCTCCGTCAAAGACGGTCGAGGCTGCGAAACCATTCTTGAATCTGACCCGTCCTCCGTCCGCATCTATGTGTACTCCCCCCCCACCATCATCCCCCTCGAATCTCAAGAACACTATTGCGTCGGCGAGCACGTCTCGTTTACACTCAGCGGCCAAGCCCCCTTCGACGTCTTCTACAACTTCCAAAACCGCGAACGCAAAGCTCGTGTTTCGAGTACCGAATTCAAACGCCTTGCCGAGTCTCCTGGCGACTTTGTCATCACCGGTGTCAGTGATAGGGCTATGGGCAATAACAAATGTCGCGCCAGAAAGGAGATCAAAAAGACCATCCATCCATATCCCACGGTGGAAATTGGGCGCGGTAAGACTGTGATCAGTGACATCCACGAGGGAGGCGAAGTTGATATACTTTTCACTTTCACCGGGACGCCACCCTTTGAATTCACGTAAGTTTCCCTGCCTCGTCTGTACCTTCACCTGTATTCTGCGCTCTGATCTCTTCATTACCATGTGGGGTGGTCATAGCCGGAAGTGGAAGTGGAAAACTAACGATGATCCTCGTGTATAGGTACACTCGATCCGAAAATGTCAAGAAAGGCCGCAAACCGCCCAAGATCCTCGAGACACGCCACGACACGTCGAATGAGTTCAGCAAAATGATTCGCGCCAGTGACGAGGGCATCTACGAAGTCGTCTCCATCAAGGATCGTTTCTGCTCGTACACCAAACCTAGCCACAAGAACGGTGGCGGGGTGGGTGGACAGAAACGCTTAACATACTGAGTTGTGGTTGTCTCCCGGTACGGACGCACTCGAGCCAACGTGATTCGACCCAATGGAATTTCAATTGTTTCTGGACGGATTCAGCATGAGTTTCATATTTCAAATAAACTTTTGTCGTGTGTTTGGCTTAGCGCATGTGTATATAATTCATAAGGTATTCAAGCAAGGAGTTGAATCTCTCGTGGAAGAATCAGCGGGAAACAACATAGGGACCACTGGTCCAGGGAAAATTTCAAAAACAAGAGTATCAAGTCTGCCAGAATGAAGAATATTTGCGTGCGGCGTCAGAATAACGCGTCCTCCTCGGACCCCTAGCAATCGCATATGGATGATCTCGGCGATGGGAAGGACATTGTTTCAGATTCATGTGGGCAAGATATGGGGATGTATACTACATCGTTGCGGAAGGAAAGGATCAGAGGAAAGGTGTGTTTTCATTTTCAGATCTAGATACCCAAGTCAGAGAGTATCCATCTGGTCTTTTCTTCACTTGTCTAGCCCTCAACCACCGATTCGATCTGTCTTCTTTGATTGTGTATGCGTCAGGTTCGGCATATCTTTTTCTTGTTCAGTTCTCGGACATGCCAATTGACTACAGTCCTGTTTGCATCAACCCTTGGGGTTTGTTGACCATAGCAGAACTCCGCTATCACACTATGTGTCTGGTTTCTGGACATTGGCTTTCCTCCTATTCTTTTTTTGTGATTTTTCTACATTTTGATTTGGAGACGCTTCTGCTAGCATCCATTTCGAAGATCGCTTCCGCTTCATGAGAGAGAGATTGCGGAATGGAATGAATGACAGATGTTTGACATTGTTCGAGGGATTTGGCGTCGGGCCCCAGATAAAACGTAGCCTCTGGGTGACGTCGTGCTTGCCGAAGGATAAGATGCGTCGTGTGTCAACGACGAGGAGGAGATGCGAAGGGGAATGTTGATGATTATAAATAAGGTATCGCATTTCGGTGTGAGCGTGGTAATTTGGGCCAGAAGGAGTTCCAGTAGTCGACGGGATCCACCAAGAGTTGTGGGTAAAACTGGATGACTATCGTTTGTGAGTGTAGACCGAATTCATCATATCTTGATGTGATGGGGGTTTTCGTTGTGGGAGTCGGGACCCGTCTAGAAAGACAATAGGTCTGTTGAAAGAAAGCAAATACCCACGCAACGCCATACAGACCCTCCAAACCTGCGGAGGTCTGCTCGATCTTGGAATCTTGCGCCGCCTTGTCTGCCATGCTCGTCAGAACATGACTCTTTTTAAGACATACAGAGCAATAAGCCGTAAATGCCGACCAACTTGGTTCGGCGATGTCCATCATCTGTCCGTCCGTCCGTCCAGACAGCTCCCAACCCAAAGAAAATAGAAACTGTACGACACTGTTGTACAGATCCGACAATAAGCAAATCAGATTAGCCATGATCGAACTCCGAGCT
This sequence comes from Rhinocladiella mackenziei CBS 650.93, assembly GCF_000835555.1. Taxonomy (NCBI): domain Eukaryota; kingdom Fungi; phylum Ascomycota; class Eurotiomycetes; order Chaetothyriales; family Herpotrichiellaceae; genus Rhinocladiella; species Rhinocladiella mackenziei. The sequence continues at coordinate 1,645,753 of NW_013550597.1, forward strand.
TGCACATGTCGCGTGTCATAGACCTTCGTGAGCATTGCAGGAAAAAAAAAGCCCACAACAAAAGAGAAATAAGAAAAACAATTGCTAGATCAAAACCCATCTCTCAAGAAACTACTGAGCGGTTTGACTGACTGGTGCTGCTGCCTGATGGGGATGGCCACCACGTCCTCGAGCGCCTTGACCGCGGCCACGACCGCGATATCCACCACGGCCTGAATTGTATTGTTGTCCATATCCATTGGATTGATTCTGTGGTCTCCGGCCTTGGTATTGCCCATTGGCGGTCGCCGCATTCGCATTGGCAGCAGCGTTCGCAGGGTTGGGTTTGGCAACCTGGGCTGGAGGAGGCATTGATCGAGGAATGTTTTCCGGGCTGTCGTACACATAGAGACTCTTATCAATGGATGGTGGAATGGGTTGAATCTCGGTCCCCAGCTCTTGCTCAATCTTGTACAGATTGAAACGGTCATCCCAGCCGATCAAATTGATGGCCAGGCCAAGATGGCCAAATCGACCAGAACGACCAATGCGATGAAGATATGTTTCGGCATTCTTGGGGAAATCAAAATTGATGACCACGTTGACAGCCTGAATATCGATACCACGAGTAAGAAGATCCGAACACACCAGATTTCGGCAGACGCCCGCACGGAAGTCGTGGAAGACCTTGTTGCGATTCTGCTGGAGCATCTTGGCGTGAGAATAGAAACAGGAGTACCCAAGCTCGGTGATTTTCTTCGCCAGCAGCTCAACGCGGTTGGTCGAATTGCAGAAGATGATAGACTGATTGATTTGTAGTTTGGAAAAGAGGGTGTTCAAGCAATGAACCTTCTGTTTCTCTTCGACAAATGCGTAATACTGTGTGATACCACGGAGGGTCAGCTCGTCCATGAGGTTGATTTCGTAAGGATTGCGCATATGCTTGTCTTTGAACGATTTGACAATCATAGGGAAGGTCGCGCTGAAAAGCATGACTTGTCGATCCTTGGGATGGAACGACAGAAGTTGTTCGATAACATCAGTAAATTCCGGAGACAAAAGCTTGTCTGCTTCGTCCATGACAAATATGGGGCACTCGGACAAGTCGGCCACCCCTTTGCCCGCCAGGTCGGCAATTCTTCCTGGTGTGCCAACAATGATGTGTACTGTCTCTCCTAACCTGATGATGTCGTCTTTGAGGCCGGTGCCGCCGGTGGTGACCATGACGTTGATGCCTAAGTGTTTGCCTAGTGTCTTGCAGACTTGTGATGTTTGCAATGCCAGTTCCCGAGTGGGGACCAGGATGAGGGCTTGGGTCTTTGGATTCTTGGGGTTGATTCGTTCGAGGGTGGGAATAACAAACGCTGCGGTCTTGCCGGTTCCATTCTTCGCTCGTGCCAGGATGTCTCGGCCGGTGAGGGCAACAGGAATCGTCTCTTCCTGGATGGGCGAGGGTTTCTCGAAACCGGCTTCAAAAATGCCCATCATGAGTTCACGCTTGATGTAAAAATCTTCAAATTCGAGGCCTTTGGTGGCAAGGACGTCTTCTGTTTGTTGTCGGGTATCTTTGGTGGGGATTTTGAGGGCCTGTTTCCAATTTGAGTCATCTGCGCCATCGTTTAAGGAAGCTTTATTCAACTGCGCTGCTAATGCGTCGGTCATTTTGGAGCACTTTGGATGTTGGTTGCTGGCGGGTATCGGTGCAGGAAGGAGGAAGCGCAGGAAGAGGGACGTTATTGTTGGGCAGAAGGTTTTGAGGTGCCCGAAAGAGCCTTAAGTCGAGATATGGGGGTCGATGCCGAGTTCTGAGTGAAAAGGAGCAAAAAGATCCTAGGGAACCTGGAGGGTATCGAGGCTCAACCAGAAACGTCGTGGGTATTGTTCTTTTCTGTGCGGTCGTCGTAGGGGCTAGTGTCTCAGCGAACGGGGTCAATGTATGGAGAGAATTTTGAGAGGCCCGAATCTTTTTGATCGTTACAGTTTAGAGTGGGAGGTGAGTGTGAGGCTGTTACTCGAGAGGTGTAGCTCAAAGTGGGAAGTTGCAGAAGTGTTTTCAAGCCCAGTGCGGCGAAGCCGTGAAGCCGCCCCCCGTCCGATCACCGGGCATATCGCAGGGGGGCGCAATGCCAAGACCAAACCATATCCTTTTCCGCTTTGGGTCGCTTCTCGCCGCATGCTTTCGAACAAAAACGAATTTTATCTCGATTCATACACCCATTAGTCTCCGGACGGTATGTTTGGTTGAATCCGAGCCAGCTTCCGTCTACCGTAAGACCAGAAAGCCCTGCCTCCGGAGTTCTCCTACAGCATGGTCGATGGATATACCCAGCTTCGTCAATACTTCGGACAGCAAAGAGCCGGAGAAAATGGGAGAAGAGGGTTCCCATTGAAGAGATGACAATCATAATGGCTCGTCCATCTATATTATAACAGCATGTCACATCTCCTCGTCAGTAGTCATTTCCGCACCAACCAACAGGCGCTGTGGTCCATTCCTTCAATGATCATTTCCACCCTCATCCATCTGCGATGGACAACCAAGACAAAAACAACCATCATGATGATGATGCGGAAGCAAGCACAAGCCTGGCTTGACCTCTCTCCGGTGGGTCAACTCTATTTCATGTTAGCTCTAATATATTCATCAAGGCAAATCCATCTGGACTTACTCAATGGCGGTGACATCTGGGGCCTTCTTGATATCAGTTTTGTTGCCAGGACTGATGAGAATGAATTGGCGACCAATGCTCTGCCGTGCTCCCTCGATCAATAAATTGACACTGATGGATCGGTTGACGGCATCCATAAATACATCGAATTCGTCCAGACATCGTACCGGCGCCCCCATCGCGTCCCAAATGGCGAGCAACAAACAAATCTGAGAAAATGACTTCTCCCCACCTGACAAAGTTCGCGCACTTCGTCCTGATCCATCACGCCTCGTAATGTCTGGCTCCACTTTAATTTCCATCGACTTGTTGTGGTGATCCAGAATGAGTCGTCCGCGAAAATTTCTCTCACTGAGCATGTACATGAATGTGGCCTTCGAACTCTGCGAAATGTGATGTCGAAACTTTTTCCATCGGTATCTTCGCTGTACCATGGTCTCAATGAGCTGGTTTTGCAAGTTTTCTAAACCCTGCATTTCCTGCTTGGCATTCTCGTATGCTTTCGACCATCGTGCCGCTTCTACGGCGATCTGCTCCCGGTCGCCAATCCGATCATGATATCGGTGATAATCTTTCATGAGTCTCTGATACTTCTTTTCCAGGCTTTCATAGGTTTCTCCAGGAGGAATGTTGACCCGCTCGGAGACCTGGCGTGCTTGTTCAACAAATGTCGCGACCTTTTCGGTCATCTCATTCATCTTGCGTTCCAGTGAGCCCCGGTCGCCTTTGGCGTCGTCAATTCGAGCAATCGCGGCATTCTTTTCTCCCAAGTCGTGGGCTCGTTTCTTCCCGGCTTTCTGTGCCGCTGCTTGGGCCTTGTCGGCCGCTGCCTGGGCCTCGGCGATGCGTTCATCCAGTTCCGTTAACCGTCGAGTCACTTCCCGAAGTTTTTCCTTGAGGGCATCGAACGCGTTCACCGAGTCTTGGTAAGAGTTCTCGTGCACGGATTTTTGCTCTTCCGCCTCCTCCAACGATTGGCGCAAGACTTCAAGGTTTCCTCCCTCGACATTGTCCTCGTTGATGGCGTCATTCAGACGGTCCACCTCGTCCTCGGCTTGTTGGACCGCAATTCGCAATTCTCTTGAATCTCGGGTGTGACGGACCAGAGTCTGATTGGCCTTCTCATGTCGGTCGCGAGCGCGGCGGAATTCCTCTTCGGTCCGACGTAGCTGAGCCTTTGCGTCTGTAACTGCTTCTTCCTGCCGGCGGATTGACTCGTCAATGTTGGTCTTCATTCTGGGGCTGCCCTGGAAATCGTGGACGGGATCTTGCGCAGCTTGGCCATGTCGATAAGACAATACAGCCCCCCTCAGCCGACTCGACGGGCTGAAGCAGTAGCATCTCTTGACATTTCGTAATGGCGGTCCGCCCGAGTAGAGGGTGTCTGAAGCCACCGTCATGTCGGGGATCAGGATGCTCTGCTCAATCGCATGGGAGATCACGAGTTGTTTCTTTACCGCTTCATTGTCAATCTCCAAGACACTTAAGACGGTGTCAAACTGGGGGTCCGGTGTATTTGACTCGATGTCGATCGGCTGACTGTTGACAATAAACACCGGTACTGGGCAATTTGTTCGCCGCATAATGTTGCTCAGAAGATTCTCGTCTCTCTTGCTGGTCACAATGAATGAGTTCAGTGTATTGCCGAAGGATTTTTCCAGAATCGAAGACCATTCGGGCTTGAGTAGCTTCAGATGTTTTCCAAGAGGGCCAATGGGTCGGCTGTGAAAGCCTGTTTCCTGACTCAGGGCTTTGAGGAGAGATGGCATATGGGGGTGGTAAGCCAAGTCCTGTGAGTTGCGGTTTCGTATCAACTGGCTGAGGTTCTGTTCATGTTGTTTGACTCTCTGTTCCTGAGCAATTCTTGCCCCATCCGCTTTGTCTTGGAGATTTTTCGTCCTCGCAATATCCTCGAGCACATTTTCCTTTTGGCGATTATGTTCCTGCTCATCCACTTTGGCCTGATTCAAAACTTCTTTAGCGTCGTGAAGAGCACCGATACGTCTTGCGGCACCGCCTCCATCGCGCTCGGCTAGTCTCTGTTCTTCTTGGACGATAGCTTCCTTCTTGGCTTGAATTGACTTATCAGCATCTTTCAATGCGGTGCGGATGGTGCGTTGCTCAGCCTGAGCATCCAACACATCCTTTTTGATGCCGGCATGTTGCTCCTTCCACTCATTTTTCTCAGCTTGAATCCGTTGGACATTTGCTTGTGCGTCCTGAAAAGCGTCAATAGCCGCGGAATTAAGTCTGTCTGACTCCTGAAATCGGTGATCGAGGTGGACAACTTGAACCTCCGCATCTGCTATCTTCGCATCTGCCTCTTGGATTTCCCGGGCATAATCGTCTCGAATGGCCTCTTGAGTCGCAACTTGGGCCCACGCGAGTTGCCGTCGATAGTCGCGAAGTTTATCGAGCATGCTGTCATACTTCTGGGACAGTTCCAGCTTGTTCTTTGCACTTTCGTGCTTCTTCTTCAGGTCATCGAGGTCTGGCTCCTTGGAGTTGATTTTGGCGTGGATGTTTTCCATTTGCTCTTCAATGATCCTGTAGTCTTGGTCCAGCTGTTCGAGTTGCACACCCTTCATAAACAGTTTGTATTTCTCTTTGGGGCTAGAACTCGCAATGAATTGTCGAGCCTGATCCTGGGAGAGTACGGTCATCGGATTATCAATTTGAAGAACCATGTGATCACAAATTTCTTCCAGATCAGACTTTCTCGTCGAAATGACTCGCCCTTTCTCCGATTTGAGCTTAAAGCCGCTACTACCAGCGCGAGAAAAATGGCGTTCAACCTGGATAGATTTGCCATATAAGTCGGGCATGTACGCGGCTTCGCCTTGATTCTTGATTTTGCAAATAATGGTCGCATGGTCTTTGCCTTCCTTTATGAAATTTTGCAGGCGTGCTCCTCGATTTGTGGCGGATGCTTTCCCTCCAAGACACAAAACAATAGCAGTAAGGATGGCGCTCTTGCCACTGCCGTTCTTGCCGCATATGAAATTGATCAATGGACCCAGTTTGTAATCTGCATCCTCATGACACATGAAATTCTTCAATTCGACAGCCTCTAAGATGCCATACAGCGCAGGCTCATTGTTCTCATTTCTGCTGGCTCGTTTTCTGGCTTCAGCAGCCTGGGTAGCCGCAAGGAAGGCCGCTTCGTCATCTTCGTCGGAATCATATTCGGAGGGTGGAGTGCTCGCATTGTCGCCGTCATCTGAATCACTGGAGATATTGTGATGAATCGAAGATTCGTCACTCGTTCGTCTTCTTTTATTCTGCAGTCTTGTTAGCACTGCGTGGAATTCTCACCGTGTTGACGCCTTACGGATGAGCTGTGAGAAGACGTTCGGCTCCCCTGACCTAGATCAATATCAGAGTCGTCATCGACATCAGACGGGGCCGATCGCTTTGGTGGCGCCATGATGGCGTTGCACTCGAGGATACTGCCGTCAATAAAGTACAACGGGCAAGGTTGTGAAGGACAGTTGGAGCCTGAATTAATCCGTTACCGTGTAACCGACTGCAAGCGCGTTTCAGTCGCGTTACTTATGTAAAGTAGTGACGTGGCTTATCAGTTGCGGGGAGCGGTCCTCTCTGTTCTGTCTGCCCCTGGAACGTGCGCTGATGCACGCAGACTCTCGGCAAACCCGAACCCTTTCCGGCCTAATGAACTATCGCGACGTACATGGCGGGTTCTGATACTGACCCCCTGGCGTCGATTATATAAGAAAGGCATTTTCTTTCCAGAAACGCAAAATTACGAATAAATATACATGTAAACGGCACAGAGTACAAGACCACAAGCGCACAAGCACTTGCTATAAAAATGGAATCCGGACCGACGGTCGAGTTTGAGATAACTCGTCAAAAACGCTTGTTTAGGCGTGAAAGTATCGTCTTGAAGTTGAAGTTCGAGGACAGTAACGATGCTGCTGCTAATTGCTGTCGGGCTTACAGGCTAAGAAGGAACGGCAGCGAAATCTTCATTCCTCTACCAACGAGTGAAAAAGCGACCTCCGCGGATGGCGAATTCTCTCTTGAATTTAAAAAGCCAAAAAATATTAAGCTTTGGGTACGAAGTTCTACAAGGAACCAATTGCTCGACAATGGCAATATAAAGCTGCGGATTCCATTCAAATTACCAGCTAGGAGCTTCATAGCAAACGCGCAGAGAGGTGATATCGCAAGTCCAAACCGCCAAGCCATCCTGTCAGAAGCAAGCACGTAATCAGAGGAGGCAGTGCTGACAAAGGCATAGATCTCTGGTCCTTGAAATGAATACAGCGGAGCACGTGACACCAGGGTAATGATCGCAGGGTTACACGTGGAGGAAGAGTTCTGCAACTCGCTGGTCTACCAATAATAACGGACTTGCGTCGGGTTCCGAGAAGGCTTGGCGCTGGCTCCTTAGGCTCACATTGTGACGGCACGGCACGGAGGCGGTATGGAGGATGCTCCAAAGCTCTATGGATTGCACTATAGGAGAAGACTAAGCGAGAGAGCCAGAAGGGAGAGTCTTGCGGGCGAGAACAGTGCTATATACATGCAAGGAGAGCACCGGGACGAGGCTGCACTAGCACTAATCCAGTGGCTGCCTGGGATTACCTATATGGCTTAACGGTGCCTGAGGTGGCGTTCTAGAGGCTTTGGACCAAGTCCGCGACACACATAGGAGCATAGGAAAAGCATGATCTCGGAAGGTCAATCATTATAATAACCATTACAACAGTCAGGGTGGTTGAGTGATTGTACCTTCAGAATTTGAAGATCCCATACTAAGGAATTTTACCAGGTTGTCCGCCTGTGCAGGGGATAAGGCGGTAACAGTCGAGAGCCAAGTTGAGTTATGGCTCGCACGTCACCGATCACTTACACTCCACCGTACTCGGCTTTGTCCTCGGCCGTTCCCGATCTGTTATGTACCGTAAAGCCATGCATGTGATCAGAGCATACTGCCTGTTGATTGGCAATGAGAAGAAGCTATGCTTGACTCTATATAGCCTAGTTTTAAGCCACTGTGGGCCAAAAATGTGGGCCCAAATATTTTTTGAGTGTGTATAAAACGCCTGTACGTCTTGTGCCTAGAACTAGATGTTAGCTGGAATACGTTGATTGAATCCTCGCCCTAGAACCCTCACACCTTGGGTTCTGGGTATGAGAAGAAAGTCACAACAATATTGTGTAGCTGCGAGAAAAGCAACATCACAAAAACAAACGAAGTGGGTTCAAGAGTACTCTGGTGACCGGCTTCCCCAGCAAACTCTCCTCGAGATTTTGTCCTAGCAGGAGTAGGCAGCTCAGGACAAGTCCAGTCTTCTTCTTCTTTTTCTATTCATAGACTGTCCCAGCCGCCATCAGGCAGCTATGCAGCAGTTCGACTATAAATACAGGTGTTTCCCCCATCTTGCTTCCGGAAATCGAGCTGTCCTGTTACGACCGCCTCCTCCTTCTGCTCTGATATTGGTTTCACCTCTACTAATAGCCTTCATAGTTGTCCTGTGTCTATGCTCTTGTTAGGCCTTTCCTGGCCCTCCTCGACTTCTGTCTGACAATATTCACTCGTCTACGCTTACGAATATTGAAGTACTGTGGATGGGACTGCTCGGAATTGCTCTAGAAGTCCCGTCCTTAACATCATCTTTGCTGATTGGACTGCCATTGACGAGCTACAGAGAATACGCTTGATGTCGACGCATGGAGTTTTGCCTGCCCACATTCGTTGTCGTTCCTCGCACCTAGGCTTCGACTGAGCGAGACTAGACGAGCTCGGTTAAAACCGTAGCTCGTCTCGTCTCGCCATCGGATCCAGTCTGTGGACCATGTGCCCTTCGCCCCCCGGGGTCTCTCGGATCAACTATTTTCCGGGATTACGTGCCCCCGGGGGGGCACCCTTCTAACTCGACGTGATCCGTGGATTGGATCCGATGAAATCCCCCTTTTTCACGGATTAACCTTTTTCCGAAGTCGTCGCCCATCGGATCCAGTCTACGGACCACCCAACCCTCGACGGATTAAATATCTTCCGTCATCGGACCCAATCCGAGGACCATGTGCCCCTCGGGGGTGCCTTCTACTCGACGTGGTTCATGGATTAAATTCGATGAAATCCCCCTCGTCGCCCATCGGATCCAGTCTATGGAGCACCCAACCCTTAACGGATTAGCCATTTTCCGGAACCATGTGCTCCCCTCAACCCCGGGTTGGGGGGGCGGCAGCCTTCCATTCGATATCGATATGGTCCATGGATTGAATCCGATAAAATCCCCCCTTCGACCATCGGATCCAGTCTGTGGACCACCCTGACAGGCTCGATTGATCATACTTGATATGATCCACGCATTAGATCCGATAAATTCCCCCGTCACCCATCGGATCCAGTCTTCTTCTTCTTCTTCTTCTTCTATTCATAGACTGTCCCAGCCGCCCTAATGGCAGCTATGCAGCAGTTCGACTATAAATACAGGTGCTTTCCCCGTCTTGCTTCCAGTTGTCAAGCCGTCCTGGTCAGACTGCTTCCCCCTTCTGCTCCACGTAGTCGCACCTCTATTCATCGTCCTTATGGTAGTTCTGTATCTATGTACTTGTCAGGCCCTTCCCGGCCCTCCTCTGCTTCTGTGTAACCAAATTCACTCGTCTGCGCCGGTGTATTGCGGTGTCGTGGACGTGACCGCCTGGACTTAATCCACGGTCCCCGTCTAGTTCTTTGTTCTGTCTGTTTGTACGTCTATCGCTGAGCTGCCTGAGCGGTTGGCTGCCCTGTGCAATAGTCGCTTGTTTGGGACGCGCTGCATGAAGTGCCGATGTGACCGTGGTGGAAGTACTTGAAGTGTTTGAGACGTGCTCGTTGATGTTTCCCGGTCAATGCTTACTCTCGACAATCGAGACACCATCAGCGACCGGACGCGTCGCCACTGCGTCCTTCGCATTGATGGGGTGCCGAGATGTCGGCCAGCTGTGCAAGTGGCAGTATGTAACGTGTCTTGAAGATCTGTTCTGAGCTATAAGTGGTGTTGGTAGTAATAGCGTGATTCGATATGGTGATTTCCTGAAGTGTGTGTTCGTCTCTGTCTGGTGTGATTGTTCTGTGTGGTGGACCATCTCTTTCCCTTCAACTCCGCCTCTTCGCAGTGTACTTTTCAATCTCCGATGCCGTAAACTGTGGTCGGGCAGGAAGACAGAGTACCGAGATCCATCTTCCGTCTATGGGCGTACATGAAAGAGGCGCCACCCTCTTCCCGCGTACTGGGGGCTGTGATGTTGGGTGTTTCGTGAGGCTTGGAGGGTAATTTTCGACGTGTCGACGCGTCGTTGATGGAGGAGATGGATGTACTTGAAGATATGTTCTGTGCTGTGGGTGGTCGCAGTAATGTCGTGTTGATTATGTGTCTCTTATTGACTCCGCCTCTTCGTCGCGTATTCTTCACACTCTGACACCGTAAACTGCGGTCGGGCAGGAAAACGGAGGACCCGAATCCGTTCTCCATCGTGGGCGTACATGAAAGGGGCGCCACTCCCTTCCCGCGTACTGGGACTGTAATGTTAGGTGTTTCGTGAGGTGCAGAGGGTGATTTTCGGGACTTCGACGCGTCGTTCATGAGAGGATCACCGCGTCGTTGAGCTCCTCCTGGCACTCAGAGACAGCTCGACTATTTCTCTGAGAGTTCCCAGCGGACACCACGTGGAGGTGGGAGCTCGTCGTCCGCCTACGAGCCATCTCGAGTGTGATCAGTAAGAGCTCGTCTTAGGTGGTCCACAGATTGGATCCGATGAAATACCACGACCCATCGGATCTAATCCATGGACCACGTCGACATCGAGGCTCGTCCGTTAACGCTCGGTTACGAACCATCTCGAGTGTGACTAGTAGAGCTTGTCTGAGGTGGTCCATAGACTGGATCCGATGCGTGGATTATCTCGATATCGAGGATATCGAGTAGGGTGCCCCCCCCCCGGCACTGTGATTTCCTGGGCTACAGATGCAGTATCACGTGCCAAAAAGTGCTGGCATGACTCGAATTCATCGAGCCAAGCCACTGTAGCCACTTATATCGTTTGATAATTGAAGCCCCAATTATCACAGCACATAGGCCCCCAGGGCACGTGATCCCGGAAAATTGTTAATCCGTTGAAGGTCGGGCGGTCCATAGACTGGATCCGATGGGCGAGGATTTCATCGGATCCAATCCATGGATCACATCGAGTTGGGAGGGTGCCCCCCTGGGGGGTTGGGCACGTGATCACGGAAAAAGGTTAATCCGTTGGGGGTTGAGCGATCTCTAGACTGGATCCGATGGGCGCCCGGGAGGAGCACGTGATCCCGGAAAATGGTTAATCCGATGGGCGACGAGGGGGGGGATTTCATCGGATCCAATCCATGGATCACGTCGAGTTGGGAGGGCGCCCCCGCGGGGGTCAGCACGTGATCCCGGAAAATAGTTACGTGATTGGCCGGCTCGCCACTCTTGGCGTCGCCGCACAACGCCAAGCCCTAACCGGGCGATTCCAAAATTAAAAAAATAAAAAATTCAAGTTTATATTTTATTCCGCCAGAAACTGCTTCAAAATTGACACCAAATCGTGGTTGACCTATCAAGGACGTAACCGAGTGGTAAAACACTCGGCTTGCAGTCGAACCGATAGAATTGAGGGGCCTTACTAGTGTTCGATCATAGGTAAGGTAAGAGGGTTGTCCGGCCTAGCTTTCTAGGTGCCCTAGATGGGTAAACGTAATGCTCCAGCCAGTGATTGTTGATGATGTCGTCTTGTTCATACCGTTGGGAGGGTCACTGATTCAAACTCTCTTCTACAGTTGAACTTGTGTGGCTGAAGCTTTCACTGGCTGCGGCGCCCCATCTATGAGTTTCGTCAGAGATGGACCTTAGGAGGGGGCCCTTTCGGTATTTTCGCCACAAGTCCTATATCGCCAGTATAGCGATATAGATGGAAAATCGCGCGAGCTATAATCCATTTCACAGATCCAGTATATTTGGATCTGTGAAATGGCTCCCGGTGGGTGGGCCGTCCAGGTAAACTACTTGAACATAGCAGCTGTCAATGTTGAGTGCGCGGTGGGTTTGATGGCCCTCTTTTCACCTCCTCTTTTAATCATTGCTTCATTGGCGACAGTATTAAGGTTCAGAGACTCTAAGACTGGCCGTTTCTTCTTCTTGAATTGCACCACTGCCGCCGCCGACTCTAACTTTTCATTTGTGACGTAGGCTCTCTTTCGTTTTGTTTTAGCTGGCTGTGTGAGAATCCTGGAATCACCCTGAGGACTTGATGGCTGAGTCTCCTCTGCCAGCACAGAGGGTTGAGTCAACATCGCTGAATCGTTTAATTGCGCCAAGGCTGAACGTGTTCCCAGTACAGCCAACGGTTCTTGAGACGCGGATATCGAACTTAACTCTGATGATTCTGTCTCAATGCCAATCGTCTGTGATATTCGCAATCGTGAAGGGGTGTTTATGGTAGTCGGTCGAGCTGTTGACAGAGTTGTAATATCCTTTTTTGGTCGCCCAACCGGACGAGTACTGCCACCTTGCTGACTGGCAGTAGATTTTGATGTTGAAGCTCGATTCTGGTTCGATGGCGCTATTAGTCCCTTGCTTCTCAGAAAGTCCCTTTTCTGATCTGCTTGATGTAAATTCCTCCATCACGCTCTATCCTGAATCACCTGAACAATGTCACTACCATACTTCTCACACCAGGTCCACTCAGGAATAACAGCTCGAAGAAGAGTGACGTTCTCGATATAATACCCCACAGAACTGATTCTCTTAATAATATCCTTCGGCATTATTACCTCAAACCCACTTACTCTGGCACCAGGAATAGTATGAAGAATATTCTTACTTGTCTCCTCGGCCCATAAAACCAGCGCTTTCTGAACCTCATACCTTATCGGCGTATGAACGCGAGGTGGGGGAAAGACATATATGGTTGCTCCTTCCATCTTTCTGTCTGTTGATCTCCTTCGGGAGTTGGTTCCTCTTTCGCAGTATATATCCTCATTCGACAATGTGGATGACAGAACATACAGCAGCGACTTTCCTGAGGTCTGTACTTAATTCCCCCAGCCTCGAATGATGCCCATAGTGACTGACGAAAACATTGATGAATATTCAGAAGGTTGCGAATCTCAGGAGTGATCTTTTGAGTAGGCTTTATTCGTTGTGTTGTGGATCGCTTCTCAGTCGATGAATCTGTAGAGCGACTATTAATGGAAAGTTGAGTGGTCGGCAGAAACCAGGCGAAATGTGCCTCAGCCCTTGAATCTCGACCAGCTCGACCAAGACGTTGCATTAAGGTGTCGATATTATCCTCAAGATCCCATTGAATACAGACAATCACGTTAGGAAAGTCCATTCCAATCCCAACAGCATCGGTTGCAAGTAATATTTTAACATTGGAATCTGGATCGAGGAATTGGGTATGTAATTCTCCTTTGGAGAATTCCGATCGTTGACTGATGAACCCGTAAAGTCTCCTGGTCATTCGCATTCGCAACGATGAGGTTCATGGTGATGATGGTCTGGACCATCGATACATACTTCGTTTAACAAAATGAATCCAGCAATGTGCGGACAGTCAGTCAACATTTCTCTCGAATACCCTATCCTTGCAACAATTCGTTTTCAACGCTGCTTGATAACACCATGTCGCAACAGGGCGGGAATCGCCTGTCTTTCTGTCCATTCCGTACACTTGACCATTGGAGGTTTCATTTCACCTTGTTTGTAAAATGATCCATCTGGCTTCATCTGCTCCGTTCTGTGGGTAGCCGGATTGAACTTCTTCTGCCTCGGTGGTGGAGGCTGCTGTCGGCACGTTTGATCAAATACACCGGGATAATTGGTTGTCTCCACCACACCAAGTAGCTCTTTGTTATGGAAGGTCTGGGAGTCTTCAGGTCGTTTGCCTGATTTAGACTGGTACTGCATGCCCGAAACGAGGTCTCCGGTAACGTGATGGATAATGCCATCACCATTGGGTTTTGTTCGAACGAAGAGGACGGTGTGGTATCGTGGGCTTGGCATGTCGGGATCGGCCATGGCAAGCTTGTATCTAACTTTGTAGACTTCGAAAACCATTTTCTGTTATCTTTTGACTGTTGGCCACTAGATGTTGTGCAGGATTGATGTGTAGTGAGAACAATATGAGCGTCGACAGCTCGACGTGGCCATCATATAGATTATGATAAGCGCCAGGCAATGAGATTAAGGATTTCTCGCATCTTTGTTGGCGCTTAGTCTATTGCATTCCTGGCCATTTGAGGCAGGGGGTAGAATGTGAGTAGTCGCGCGCTAACAGAGTTCTGTCTCGCAAGAGTCTCAGCCAGGGTGCGTGAAGCTCTGTCAGACGTCTGATATTGTGCTGTCTGTGAGTTGCATCCCTGAAACACAGCGCTTCAAAACCATAGATCTTGATGGATCAGCCTCAGCATGGCTGCCTCCGCGGCGCGTACAGGAATGAAGGCCTCTGACCTGTTTGGCCAGTCATCTTCGTCCCATCGGAAGCTCAAAAATGCAGCAGCATACTCCCAGTAGCTGGGATACCAACCAGCAATTTCCCAGTCAATAATCGTTATTCGAAAAGCCTTGCCCTGCATCGTATCTTCTTGTGTTATGTCGACAATGATGTTCTTTTGCTGCACATCTGAATGGCAGAAGGTAGGTGAATGATCATCAAGCGCTGGGGCTATATGTCTCTCGAAGAATTCCGCCAAGTGTGGATACTTTCCATTTAACGCTGAATTCGCTCGCGATCTTTTCGCCAGGCCAAGGATCATCTCACGTCCATGATTAAACGGGCCAGTAATCGCTGGGTCGTCATTTGCGTCCCAAAATAAATGATAAGGGATCGGCCCTCGATGGATACTACCAAAGAATCCTGGTGATGGCAAAGAGTGAAGTGATTCAAAAATATCTCGCAGTTTGTTGACAATTTGGGTTTTGTCTGAATCTCCTAGTGTTGGCCATAATTCGTTAAGTGGTATACCAGGTACGAGGTCCATAACCATGAAAAGATCGGAGTTAGCACCGTCTCCACGCCACATCGCATAGAGCTTCGGAGCAGGGATACGAGGGGCAAATCTCTCGAGGAAAAGTAGATTTTCTCCCTCTAGCTGACTTAAGTACTTCCCATATTTTATCGCATACGGACCGATCACAGCCACCTTCTGATCTGCGGAAGGTTCATTCCCGTGAATGATGTTTGCGCAATCGCGAATCTGATCTTCGCATGGTAAGGGAGCAGGTAGGCTCTTCGAGTCCTTTCTGAATGGGATTTCAACTTTGCATTCCATCTGAACCTCAGACTATGGGCCTTAGATAGAAATTCGTATTCGTTGACAAAATGATCGCAGCGGTCGGTTGAGCATGAGATGGATAGGTCGCAGGAGAGCTTGGTAAGAAACAGACAAGAAATCTCTGAAGCGGTACTGCACCACATCAATTCTTTGCTTTTGGCTTGGCGCGCACGTGCCTCAACCAGAACAGGGTGAGCTGGCCCAGCCGGCCCTGAGCCGAAATTGAGCCGGGCGCGAGCCGGCCTGAGCAAAAGCGGCGTGAGGTCACGTGGGGCAGGAGGGAGACGGGTGTGATATGTGGCGACGCCAAGGCTTGTAAAGCCTCAAAGGCCGCATCGAGACTGTCCCATTTGATGAGTCGACCGTCGTCGTCACGCGTTGGTGGAGCGGGGATTTCAAGAATTCGTTCTGTGGTGTCCTCGTCTGAGGAGCTGAAGGACAGATCTGAGTCCGAATAATCTACGAGACGGATAGGATTATCCTTCGTCCCGGGAGAGATATCGACCGCGGAGGGGGTTGAATGCTTACTAGAGGCCTGGGAGCCTCTGGCAGAGAAGAATTCGTCACCGGAAGATGCGTTGCTATTAACCTCGGGCGTGGCTGGACGAAAGTCTGTAAATTGTGCCATGATATCAAACTGGGTTCCGCGGGTAGGAAGAGCACTAAAAGGTACTTAATCCGGGGAAGTTTTTAGGGGGTTTTGGCCGTGATTTCAAGTACAGGATAGCAGCACGAATATACGTTGAACGGAAGACGCGTCTTCGACACGATTGAAAAACATTCTGATCTCGCTAAACCTACCTTGCGGGAACGTCTCTACAGCAACAGCCTTGTCTATGACGTTGTTGAGTGTACGGAATAAGGATATATGGCCAAAAACGGTTTAGCGCGAGTGTACGGAATAGTCAGAGGGGGTGTACTAATTAATAGGCCCCGTGAGGAATGGCAAGGACTGAAGCCTTGCTGTCTTGCTACTTGTGACTACCCAAGTTTATATAGCACAATGTGGTCCTGGCCCCAACATTCAACCCATATCCTTGGCATTCCATCGAGAATTACCCATGACTGCGGCTGTCCTAACGTCCGGGTCGAAGTAGAGTCCGGAAGAAGATACAAAACTGTTAGAACTTCTAGTGAATGACAGGAGCTGGCTAGAAACCTCGCGCACCTTACCTGGAAGGGAGGGAAGTAAGCTGCACTAGGACTATGGGAAGACTCAAAATAGTGGAGATAATGGATTTGTATGTCGAGTCCATTTTCGACGCTGGAGTTATCGAAGCAAAGATTTGGACGCTTACTATTCGCACTCCCAAGAAATCTGCCATAGTCGCGAAGGCTCTGTAAGGTGACGAACCAGCCAATACTGTTATTCCCAGTACCTAGGGTTGCACACTAGACGAGTAAAGTCCTTGACCGGGAAATCCGCCTGCGGTTTAGACGGCCCTCTCCTTTCGGGTATGGTCGCAGGCTAGGCGCGTCGCCGCTTTAATATCTATAAGAACCCCGTCTCCCATCCCATCCCTCTCTTCCTCCTTTCCAACCTGTTTTTTTTCCTACCTCTATCGCTCTGATGCACCCGTCGCCCTTCACCTGACACTGCCTGAATCCTCCCCTACCGCATTAGACCCCCCTTTCTGGATTGTCCCCTCGGGCCCTTTAAAATCTGCCTTGCGTGCGCCTCGATCTTCACAGTCGGCACTTTCGACCCCCTTAAGTCCCCAATTCCTCCAT
Organism: Rhinocladiella mackenziei CBS 650.93; assembly: GCF_000835555.1. Classification (NCBI taxonomy): domain Eukaryota; kingdom Fungi; phylum Ascomycota; class Eurotiomycetes; order Chaetothyriales; family Herpotrichiellaceae; genus Rhinocladiella; species Rhinocladiella mackenziei. The sequence continues at coordinate 1,662,445 of NW_013550597.1, forward strand.
GGCATATTCAACTTTCACCGGCTGCAACGTGCAGGCTCAGCTGACCCCGTCCATTATCTTCACTTCGACTAGGGTCCTAAGGATATCGGCGTCGACAGTCCTTCTTGTACCGCCTTGCGAAGGTGAATCCGAGTGATGAGCTTCTTAGGCGTTTGTTCTAGACTGGCAAAATCCCAGGGAGATCGTCGTCACCGATAACAGCAAAATCGAACATCCCTAGATGCCGTGGTTAACGCTCAACTTCCCTTCTATACTACGCCGTCGATACTCGAACTCTATATCTCGATCTAGTGGAGGAGGACATAGAATGACAGTAAAGCGCAGTGGATCTTTTGGCGCCGGCTGACGCAGCAAGCTGCGTGCCGCATCTGGTGCATTGCTGCCTACGCTGCGCCTCGAACTTGTAACATCGAGGTAGAGCTAAGCCCTCTATTTTTGGCCCTTAGCGGCTCGGGGGAAAGAGCTGCCATTCGGCGGCAGGGGCACGTCAGTACAGTATATTACAGTGGATTCTTAGCTGTACTATTCTCGTTTTGAGCTAAAAGCAGTATAGAGGTTTCCGCAACGGGACTTGAGAACGGCAGTACGAAGTGGGACAGTAGAATTGGCAAGCTTGGACGAGCGCAGATGTTAATTCTCCATTCCAGATGATAATCCCAATAGCGGGTGGGTATGTGTTTGTGAGATTGGCCGTTAGTTTCGAAGAGGACTTGCAGAATCGTCAAAGTTGAATAGTGTCTTGTGGGACAAGGGAAAGCAGGAAGGCCGATGAGGGCAGTGCTGACTGTCTATATAAATGGCACAGTTTTTTCGTTATTCTCGTCAGATCCATTCTTCTACTTTACATCTCTTAAAACAGTGTACCCCAATCATGACGACTTTCACCGCGTATCAACCTCAAGAACATGCACCGTTCTTCGGAAGTTAGACCTTCAGCAAATCTCCCACAGTCGACCATTCTAGCTTAGTGTTGAGCAGACAAAGCTCAGAATCTCCCTAACAGGCGACGCCTATAAGCAATGCGGATGTCGTCGATTTGATGGATTTGACTCCCTCCACCAGGACGCCGCTCGAGAGTATTTTAATAAAGCGGGAAATTTTAGAGCCAATGGGTCATAATCCCGATAAACGCGGCATTCGAGTTGCTAGTGCTCGCAGCACCGGCGCGACCGACAACGATGAAATTGAAGATAGCGAGGAAGGAGACAAAGATGATGATATTGACTATAAAAGCGAAACCACTGACCTTTCATCTCTTCAGGATATCTTTGCGCGAAGCGGAACAGGGTTTAGAGGAAGGGACAACCTCAGCCGCAAGACTCTCGTATCGCTCGCCCCTGTCGACAGGACCAGCAAGGGCCGTTGTCACGAGGGCGATAGTGCCAATCCTATCGCCACGACTGCCGCAGGTGTTCAGCTCGGTGCTAGCCAAGGTGAGTAATGGAGATCCCACGTCGCACGGCGCATACGTGAACGATGCAGACGTACTTTTCTAGACAACCCGATTGTGCTGGACGATGACCAGTCGGTTAACATTCACGACGCCGCCTCCCCTGACGATGAAAAGCCTCCCTTCAAAGTCGCGAGCTGGTCGAATGCCAACGGCCCCTGGCCAACTTTGTCCAGAGGATTTGCCGAGCAAGACACGAACGATGGAAAGAATACTCCAGACAAGCCTAGCGAAGTGCAATACGGACAACTGCGCAGGCGACGGAGAAGAAGGAGCCCCCCGGGGGGTAGCACGTGGTTCCGGAAAATAGTTAATCATGGACCATGTCGAGTAGGAAGACGCCCCCCCTCCGGGGCACATGGTCCACAGACTGGATCCGATGGGAGCTTGTAGGGAAAATATTTAATCCGATGGTGGTGAACCGGAAAATGGTTAATCCGCTGAAGGTGGACCGGGAAATGTTCGATCCGTCAAAGGCGCGGCAAGGGAGTGCCTATGTGCCCACGTGATAACGCCAAGCCATATGCTTACGTGATTGGCCGGCTCGTCGCTCTTGGCGTCGCCGCACAACGCCAAGCCCTAACCAGGCGGATTCTAAAATTAATAAAAAAAAAAAACAAGTTTATATTTTATAATGCCAAAAACTGCTTCAAAATTGACACCAAATCGTGGTTGACCTATCAAGGACGTAACCGAGTGGTAAATCACTCCGCTTGCAGTCGAACCGATAGAATTGAGGGGCCTTACTAGTGTTCGATCATAGGTAAGGTAAGAGGGTTGTCCGGCCTAGCTCTATTGAGTTTCTAGGTGCCCTAGATGGGTAACGTAATGCTCCAGCCAGTGATTGTTGATGTCCACTTGTTGATACTGTTTGGGAGGTTCACTCCCTAAGTTGAACTTGTTTGACTGAAGACTTTCGCTGGTTGTGGCGCCCCATCTATAACCCAGTTATATACTGGCTGTAGGAGGGGTTCGAACCTATTGTGTTTTTTTTATTTTTTCCCCCGAAGTGTCATGGTGCGAACATGTGAATATTGGGAAAGTTAGCCGAAGTAGAACGCTCACCGCCCCCACTCGGCCCCCCCCACGAATAATATGTTCGGATTGCCAATCGTGTCGACGTTATCGAGATCTACTAGATCGGAACACTGTATCGACTTGACACAGCTTCAACCTCTTTCTGTTTCGGTGTCTGCTAACCACACATTCTGCTCTATCTCCATGCTTTGCTGGATAGTATACTGCGGACGCTGGCGAGCACCAACGAGCACTCACCCAAGTCTGCCGCTTCGTCTGCCTTCTTACAAGGTTGTAAATGTTTAGTCTTCCCAGATCTTGCATATACACCACATTAAGAATCCATTGGTCCATTCTTGCAACCCTATCGCGGCACTCAAGCTTTTGGCATCCTGTGACAGCTTTGTCGAGGTAGAAAAATGAAAATCATGGGGAGAGGACTTTGACCCTGACAATCATTGAAGACATCACGGGAACTTTGAAGGCCGGAAACAGTGGCAGCACAGTCTCAGTTATTATTGGCCAATTCCCTCGTCCAGGATCCCACAGCATTCCATGGTAGATTAACTTTCTTCTCCACAACTTTACCACGGGCGTGTCATATCGACTCTCTACTCCCACAGCATTTCATGGCGAATTGACTTTCTTCTCTGAACCACGTCATATCAGCTCTCTACAAGTACTCCCACAGCTTTCCTTGGTCTCGAAAAGGGACTTTATTGGTCAAGAAGTGCCTCAGGGTTTGTAGCGGCCACCGTTCCTCAGTGTTCCGATCTAGTAGTTCTCGATCGCGTCGTCGATGGATCTAGTAGATCCGGATATCATATCCGTCACCGATCAGTGGCGGTGAGTGTGTGAATATCTTCATCGTCGTCGCTGACTGTTGTAACTTGCAAAATGGCTAATAGTCAATCATCTCTTCCCTCCACTGTGTCAGCCAACCCCTCCCCATCTTCCATCAGCTTGGTGTCGCCTCCCTCACTTAATCGCGGCCCAGAGACACTTAACTGGAAGGGCGTCGAATGGATACGGGTTGATCATGCACCAAATAAGAGGAGGGGTGTTGCCCAGTCCCCAATTTGGCAGTGGGGGAGTGATTATATCAATCTTGCGCTGCCGATCCACCATGCCTGGCGCTGTGGATTACTCAGCAAAGAGGCGGAGGTGGAAGAGCATACCGCAAGAAGAAGCTACTTGTCCCGATTAGAGGCGACAGCGAGATCACGATATGATACGATATTCATACGCCCTGTGCGGGCTGAGCCCATAGGGCAGCGAGATCACAAACACCATGGGGGGGGGGGAAGGGCGGAATACCCAATTGGGAATGCCGAGAGCGCGATCGAGTAATTATCTACTAGATCTCGATCGCGTCGACGGCGGCGATCCTTGATCGCGAGCGATCTAGTAGATCGGAACACTGCCGTTCCTTAGCAGCTATCATCCCCTCTCTAACCTGTTGGACTGGAAGGCGCTGGGGGGATGATGGTGTTGAACAATCGGTGACCTATCGTTTGCAATAAACCGACTCGTTCTGCGACTCTCGCTTACTAGGCTGTATTACCATGAATAGGCAACAGCGATGACGTACGCTGTGTAGATAGATACATAGATGGGCTCTATCCTATACTCGTTGGAAGAGCCAGAGCAGTCCTTCAATTCAAGTTGCACGGGAAGTTTGACAGGGTGGTACTTTGAACATTCTGCGGAAGGTTTGCCGACCGACTTGGCTATTGGGCACCGACGAGGGGATCCACTACTGTAACGGCCAAAGAATAATGTCACGGTCGCACCTTCTGCTGTGCCAGGATTTAAGGCTGGCGTTGCAGAAGATAACCTCATCGCCACCAATTCTGATGCTCCGTGGTGACCAATGGGGTCACTACAGACAATATCGACAGTCAAAACCTCCTCCGACGCTTGAACCTATCCAGCAGAACCTCGCGAAAACCCAACCCCTTAAGCCGCATATCTATCGAACAGGTGAGTGGGCCGCGCTTGAAGAAGACGTAGGGGGAAGACTAGAGCGTGGTAAGACTCTTAAAGTCGTCTCTTGGAACATTTACATGCACCGTTTCTGGGCAGAGGAACGAATATCCGCAGCGTTAAAATATCTGAGAAAAGTTTTCGGAGATAAACCCGATTCAACCGTGATCATGCTTCAGGAGGTCCGCAGAGAATCTCTTCGGACCATCTTGGAAGATGCGTGGGTTCAACAGATCTTCATGTTGTCGAACATCAATCCTCCTCAAGATCTTTACTTCGATATTCCTGACGAATCTTTCATCCTGAAGCTCGTGGAATGGAAGTCAGCACCATATTTCACCCTGATGCTGATCTCAAGGGACCTTGGTGTTCTAAACTGTTTTCGTGTCCCATTTGTTACGAACATGGGAAGAGACGCTTTGGTAATTGACATTCCCATAGCGAACAAGGACATGTCTTCTTCGGCAAGGGAGTCTCTTCGTCTCTGTACGACGCATCTGGAATCTCTCCCGGATGACAGGGGCTACCGTCCCAGCCAATTGGCTTTAATCTCAACTCTCCTGAAAGGAGTACCACCGATGAAATACAAGATCGCGGCAGGACTTGTTGGTGGTGATATGAACTCAATCGAAAAGTCAGAACACGAGTTCCACAAGCGGGATGATATTAACTTGAAGGACGTCTGGGAGGACGTTCCGGCGCCACCGGTCCCCCAGTTGAAGCCTTTCCAGAAGGACCTCACTTATGGCAGAGCGAAAGGAAACACCTACTGTTATCAGTCATCGGGCAGGAATCGCTGGATGAAGCGCTTGGACAAATTTTTCTACACCGGCTCACTAGAAACCAGCCCTCTCAGTGAGATTCAAGACGTTGCTGGCAAATTAGGTCGGCTTGGTATAGGTCTGAAAACGGAAGTGGATGCTTGGGAGTGGACAGCCTCACCATGGACCCTTAAAAGAAACAAGGTGTTGAATAAGCCAATCAAGGAGTATTGGCCCTTACATGCCTTCTCGGGCCAACACCTACAGCGGAAAGACCTTGTTCATGTTAAACATGAATGTTGGGTTAGCGATCATTTCGGCATCGCTGTTGGTGTCAAAGTGGTTTAATATCAATGCTTGAGGGCGACACTATGGCATACGCTACTACTGTAAGGTTAACTGTAACAAAAAGGAAGAGATCAAGAATAAGTCCACCGCCCAATCCAGACGGGAAAGCGATAAACAAGGGAAAGAGACCGAGGATGTTAAGCCCCAGTGTGTTTCCACATTAGCTAGCGACTTCCACTCGAGTAAGTTCTATACCGGCGCTGTTAAGCCTCATTCTGGTTCTGACGTGCGGAATCACAGAAAATACAAGCGCCCTTACGCGACATCCGCCGTCGCTGGCTATTGGTGCAGCAGCCCCTCCATATCTATACTCGTTTCTTACGGCTCGAGACAGTGTTTCAAGTCGGGCCTTGTCTAAACGTACGTGCTCAACATCACTCTCCTTCACACATATTGCGTTCATCTGATCAAAGACAAAAAAGATTCGGCGTTTCCGGTTTTCCATGTCATCCAAGAATTGTCCTATCTTTTTCATCGTGTCCAGTTTGGTGATCTCATCCTGTGTCGCCTCGTCGGTAAAGGCAAACAACAATGCTACTCGAAAGATCTGAATGGGATCATTGAGCCAGGCGCGACAATCAGGAATATATATGACATGTTCGCCGAGAGCTGACAGATAACAGACAAGTGCCGCTAGAAGGTATGATTTCCCATAGCCCCTGGTTCCATAGACCCAGAGCGTTGTGTACGTATATTCCTGCCGTATAAACTTAAGCTCACGTAGAAGTTCTGGGAATATCTCTCTCCCCGTATATCGCCAAACTTTTTCTTTGCCAATCGCAAATCGAGCAGGTGTGCACATATTGACGATTGGAAACGGAAGTACATGTACACTCTTGGGATCGGAAAGTAGGGCGACGGCTCCGGGCAGACGAAACTCGGAATAGGAGGTAAGTGTAGAAGCAGAATACCGGCTGCAATACTCAGTATGGAGATCTTTTATTATCTTTTCAATAAGCTTCCTTGTCTGACGGCTATGCTCGGGTATTTCTTCTGGCGGAACCAAGTCTAGTTCTTTATAGCTAGCAGCGTTATCGGTGCTATAGCTATTGTCGTGGTCGAGAAAGTCGTGATCGAGAGGGTCGTAGTGGTAAGGGTCGTGGTCGAGAGGGTCGTGGTGGTAATCGTTCTTCTCTTTATCATCGTTATCAGCACGGTCTTTTTGTTTTTCTTGTGCCTGGTATCTTCTTTTCGACCGCTTGCTGGTGGGTGATTCCGGTGCGACAGATTCATCATCTCTCTTCCTCTTGTCCTTTGGAGATAGAGTGGCCGTGCTCAAGACTTCGTCCCGAAAACGCGTAAGCGATAGACTGGGTCCAGGAGAGATGCCACACTCTTTACGGAAGAAATCGTAACTGGTGTCCAAAAAGACTACACCGTTAATCGCTGCGCTGTGGAAGCTTTTCAGGTCCTCATCTTCGGGAGGGAGGAACTTCTTTGCTGGATCCACTGAAGCACCGTTTGCTTATCCCACATTTTCATCTCCTTAACTGTGGGGATTTCAGGTAGGACCTGAGTCCTTAGCTTAGTCCGTCGAAATTTAGGTGAGGTGGGCAATCGATGAGGGGAAGACATGATGCGACGATCTGGCCACACAAGGACGTTGGATGGCTTTGAAGTGATCGTAATGAATGCGTGAAAACTCTTATGGAACAAATCTTTGACCTCAAGGGGACTTGTGGCTGGTGGAATGGAACAAGAGTAGGAGAAGGTGGCTCTGGCGTTCATAAGGTAGATGATCCTTTGGTGACATTGTGATTTTACGGAGGACTTGTCCTATTTCGAAGGGTCCAGGGGACCGTCAGACTATATACTTTCGAAGCGTGTACGAAGCGTACAACGCTTCCGAAGGTCTTTACAAGCCTTGGCGTCGCCACATATCACATCCTCCCCTATCTAGCCTCGAATGCCCGCATTCGGCCTTGTCAGTTGTAGAAATAATCCCATCTTCGACGTCAGGCTTCGAATGGCTATATATGGAGTAAATATATGGGCGCCGCAATGCAAATGTCCCTTCTCGATTGCTTTCGGTATCATTCCCCTTGCGAAATAGATGGTGCGGGAATGGAGTGACTGGGTGTCGGTGGTATTTTCACATGCCAGCTTCCATAGCGACCAAGTGAAGAAATTCCCATAGGAAAGGTAAGGATTTCGACGGGGGAAGGTGTCGTTGTCGTGTAAACACGGGCCCCTTTTCCAGTGGTTTCTGTTTGTTGTGATTCGAAAGTTCTTCACTGTCGATAAGTATTCCCCTTCCTACTTCTACACTCTTTTCTTCTCTTCTATCGCACATCAGCGATTCTTCTTCTTTGTCCATACCCCTTCGAGATCTTAGCCTTTTCTTCAACTTCGAACGATCTTGCATCATGGTGAGTAGGATTCGAAACGTCGTCGCGGGTTCGACTTGGTAACACAGCTGTATAGTCTGTCCACACGCCTATCGTCCAAGCGCCGGGGCCGGGTGCATTAGCATCGGGTTCGCTGGGTGGCGGTGGAGGCGGTGATGATCCGTCCCGTCGCCCTACGAATTTCCTGCGTGGTTGTCAAATCCCGTCGACAAGCCACTATGAGCGTATTGTGAGACGAATTCGAGAGTTGGCGAGTAATGTGAAAGCGAAGTCAGCATCATTAGCAGTAAGTCGTGTTTTCGATGTTCCCGCAGGGAAGTCGTTCTGACGTGTTTTCGAAGGATTATGGAAGTCGAAACCGGGTGGCCAAAGGTGTGCAGTTCTATGACTGGTCCCGCTGGCAGCAGGAATTGGTGGATGGCATCCTTTTCGAAAATGCAACACCTGGTGTTCGAGAGTTCGAAAACCTTTCCCTCCGACGTCCCTTGGAATATTATGGTGATCGTGATTTCATGAATGAAGTGCAGTTTCTCGGAGCGTTGGGATACACCATGGGTCAAGTCGTCAATAACCCTCCTTGTTCGAAGTGTGAGGCAGGCGTGACAGGTCGCAACCAGACGGAACCCGTCTTCCCAGAGTGCGTTTCGGTCATGGCACGGGATGACATGGATCCTCACAGTACTTCGACACGATGGTTGTTGGCTGGTCATTGCGCAACTTGCGCTCTTCGAGGCCAGAAGTGTTCCCTTCAGCGCGTGCATCGAAATTCGCAAGCATCGTCTCAACGCGGTGCTGTGAAGCGTGAGGTGAAGCAAGATTCTGGTGGTGGTTTCGATACACCGCCGGTCCGCCGGGTGCAGCATGGTTTCGAGGTGCCCGATGATGAAGAGGTACGACATCGTGGCACGAAGGAAGTGGGGTTTGGTGGTCGTCATCGAGGAATTTTCTCGCCTGGAGCTGAAGACCGATATCCTGAGATGATTGTTCGAGGCCCGAGTGGTGAGCCACTGTTCATTCAGATGCCGGACGTGGACTACGGCAATGCTCAGGTTCGAAATGCCATCCTTCAACAATTGGCATACATCAGCGGCCAACTGTTTCGAAATCCAAATGTGAGTCTCAGATCTCCGACAGGATTTCAATGGCAAGCCTCGAGTGAGCCTAACCGTCGTTCTGCTGGTCGGTCCTTCGACCCTGCTCCTGCGTTGACTCCGCCACGACGAGAGTCCGTGTATGAACCGGGTTCGATGGCAGCACAGGCCATGGAGAATATGGAGCGAGAGGCAAGTCAATCGAGAAGTCGTCAAGGAACTACGACTCCAGGTCCTTGGGACATGCGAGACTCGAACGCTGGCTTAGCGTCGAGCCCGATGGCATCCTCTCAGGCATTCGGTGGCCAACGTGTTCAACGGTCCATCGAAAGTGGTGCTCAACATGGTGGTGTTCAACGTGGTGGTTCTCAGCGTGGTGGTTCTCAGCGTGGTGGTTCTCTTCAGTCGCCTCGAGGCCGTGGCAGTTCGACGCACGGTCTTTCTCCTCGAGGGCAGCGAGGTGGTGCTTCATTTTCGAATGACAGTCGAGATTCGTACAATCTGCGAAAGCGTTGATGCATATGGGGTTGGTATCGAATTCGAAGATGATGAGGTTGCAGAATCTGCTTTGGTTCAGATCCTTCATGGATGGGTGAGAGACTTTTCGGCGGTTGGGAGTTCGATGCGGATGTGCATGCAGGACACTTCGAAGATGTAGCCGCGGAGGGGTGAGACCCTGAATGGCACGTCGACTCTTTCTTCCTTAGGTAGAAAATCCCAAAAAGTGTCAGATCACAGATCCTTAATCAGTTTTCGACGTGGATTCGGTCGTAGGAATCTTCCCTCAACATATCGAATATGTTGTGGTGGCTGTTCTTGTGTCTGCATCACTGTCGAGACGGTATTTCCATCCGATTCCCAATCCATTTCTTCGCCTAGTACTTCACCAGATGTATTGTGTTCTGGGTGTATTGGCGTGGTCTCTGCCGTAGCTTCGGTGTCTAAAGATGTAGACGCGGGTGCGTCGGTGTGGGATGATGTTTGCGCCTGGAAATGTGAGCTTCCTTGAGGGTACTCGACATTTGCGCCTTCTATGCCCTGCGTATGTGTCTCTGTTTCGACAGGGTCTTTCGCATGCATCGGCCTCGATGGAGTCATATCGTTTTTCTGTGATTCGTTCTCCTCTCGAGCCTGCTGGTTGGCTACCTCATTGTAGCTTTTCGACATCGTCAGAGGAGTATCGTTATCTCTCTTCCTCAAGATTTCGATAGTGTCCTCTTCGGACGGAGCAGTCGCACTTTCTAAGTGGCGCTCTGGGGTTTCCGAAGCAGTCGAGGCTGTACCGTTTGTCCTTTTCGCTAGCGATGCCTCTGGAGAAGCCGTATTTAGCTTCGATCTGGCGTCTATGGCCATGTGTGAGATATTCTCATCGGTCTGCTTTCCCCTATTCCGACGGCGTCGATTCGTGAGCGTCGTCGCGGCTCCCTGACCCTCCCCTATCTGGATTGAACGATCTCCGGATTGTTCCTGTCGAAGCCATTCGGTTTTCGACATTAGGGACAGGTCGTGGTATGTTGGTGGTAGGTTTTCGAGGTCCAAGACTTCTCGAATCTCTTG